>NC_088099.1:108202929-108518085 GCF_036370855.1 Dromaius novaehollandiae
CTCTCTCTCTCCCCCCTTCTCTCTCTCTCTCTCCCCCTTCGTCTCTCTCTCTCTCCCCCTTCTGTCTCTCTCTCTCCCCCTTCAGTCTCTCTCTCTCCCCCCCTTCTTCTCTCTCTCTCCCCCCCTTCTGTCTCTCTCTCTCCCCCCTTCTGTCTCTCTCTCTCCCCCTTCTCTCTCTCCCCCTTCTCTCTCTCCCTTGTCTCTCTCTCCCCCTTCTCTCTCTCCCCCTTCTCTCTCTCCCCCTTCTCTCTCTCCCCTTCTCTCTCTCCCCTTCTCTCTCTCTCCCCCTTCTCTCTCTCTCCCCCTTCTCTCTCTCTCCCCTCTTCTCTCTCTCCCCCTCTCTCTCTCTCCCCCCTTCTCTCTCTCTCCCCCTTCTCTCTCTCTCTCCCCCTTCTCTCTCTCTCCCCCTTCTCTCTCTCCCCCTTCTCTCTCTCCCTCCTTCTCTCTCTCCCCCCTTCTCTCTCTCCCCCCTTCTCTCTCTCCCCCCTTCCTCTCCTCTCCCCTCTTCTCTCTCTCTCCCTCTTCTCTCTCTCTCTCCCCTCTTCTCTCTCTCTCTCCCCTCTTCTCTCTCTCTCTTCTCCCCTCTCTCTCTCTCTCTCTCCCCTCTTCTCTCTCTCTCCCCCCTCTTCTCTCTCTCTTCTCTTCTCTCTCTCTCTCCCCTTCTCTCTCTCTCCCCCTTCTCTCTCTCTCTCTCCCTCTCTCTCTCTCTCTTCTCTTCTCTCTCTCTCTCTCTCTCTCCCCCTTCTCTCTCTCTCCCCCTTCTCTCTCTCTCCCCCTTCTCTCTCTCTCCCCCTTCTCTCTCTCTCCCCCTTCTCTCTCTCCCCCCTTCTCTCTGTCTCCCCCTTCTCTCTCTCCCCTTCTCTCTCTCCCCCTTCTCTCTCTCCCCCTTCTCTCTCTCCCCCTTCTCTCTCTCTTCCCCCTTCTCTCTCTCTCCCCCTTCTCTCTCTCCCCCTTCTCTCTCTTTCCCCCCTTCTCTCTCTCTCCCTTCTCTCTCTCTTCCCCCTTCTCTCTCTCTCTTCTCTCCCCCCTTCTCTCTCTCTCCCCCCCTTCTCTCTCTCTCCCCCCCTTCTCTCTCTCTCCCCCTCTCTCTCTCTCTCCCCCCCTTCTCTCTCTCTCCCCCCCTTCTCTCTCTCTCCCCCCTTCTCTCTCTCTCCCCCTTCTCTCTCTCTCCCCCCTTCTCTCTCTCTCCCCCTTCTCTCTCTCTCTCTCCCCCTTCTCTCTCTCTCTCCCTTCTCTCTCTCTCTCCCCCTTCTCTCTCTCTCTCCCCCTTCTGTCTCTCTCTCTCCCCCTTCTGTCTCTCTCTCTCCCCCTTCTGTCTCTCTCTCTCTCCCCGTTCTCTCTCTCTGTCCCCCTTCTCTCTCTCACTCTCCCTCCTTCTCTCTCTCTCTCTCCCCCTTCTGTCTCTCTCTCTCCCCCCCTTCTCTCTCTCTCTCTCCCCCTTCTCTCTCTCCCCCTTCTCTCTCTCCCTCTTCTCTCTCTCCCCCTTCTCTCTCTCCCCCTTCTCTCTCTCCCCTTCTCTCTCTCCCCCTTCTCTCTCTCCCCCTTCTCTCTCTCCCCCTTCTCTCTCTCCCCCTTCTCTCTCTCCCCCTTCTCTCTCTCCCCCTTCTCTCTCTCCCCCTTCTCTCTCTCCCCCTTCTCTCTCTCCCCCTTCTCTCTCTCCCCCTTCTCTCTCTCCCCCTTCTCTCTCTCCCCCTTCTCTCTCTCCCCCTTCTCTCTCTCCCCCCTTCTCTCTCTCTCCCCCCTTCTCTCTCTCTCCCCCTTCTCTCTCTCTCTCTCCCCCCTTCTCTCTCTCTCTCTCCCCCCTTCTCTCTCTCTCTCCCCCCTTCTCTCTCTCTCTCCCCCTTCTTCTCTCTCTCTCTCTCCCCCCCTTCTTCTCTCTCTCTCTCCCCCCTCTTCTCTCTCTCTCTCCCCCCTCTTCTCTCTCTCTCTCTCTCTCCCCCCTCTTCTCTCTCTCTCCCCCCTCTTCTCTCTCTCTCTCTCCCCCCTTTTCTCTCTCTCTCTCTCCCCCCTCTTCTCTCTCTCTCTCCCCCTCTTTCTCTCTCTCTCTCCCCCCTCTTCTCTCTCTCTCTCTCCCCCTCTTCTCTCTCTCTCTCTCCCCCCTCTTCTCTCTCTCTCTCTCCCCCCTCTTCTCTCTCTCTCTCCCCCCTCTTCTCTCTCTCTCTCTCCCCCCTCTTCTCTCTCTCTCTCTCCCCCCTTCTCTCTCTCTCTCTCTCTCTCTCCCCTTCTCTCTCTCTTTCCCCCTTCTCTCTCTCTCTTGTTTTCTCAGAAACATAAAACTACACGGACTGATAATGTTGTAAGACAAGTATTACACCAATGTCTATATTTGGATTATTTCTATCTTCATCATCAGCAAGCTATAGAAATCAATGCTGATTTCTATTATTGCAGTTTTGCAACTCAAGTATTTGGAAAGCCCTGGAGTGGAAATATTTATATATGTATCTGAGTGCCATTTGGACCATGACAGTGCTGTTCTGTGTGTTCCATTCACAATAGAGAAGTGAGATAAGGAGTCTTAATTCCCACTGATATATATAACTTGGAAATTATGATAAGTGCTTTCCAGCAATAAGGCACAGAGGTTTCATTTTTCATTATTTATTCCAGGTGTTCAAGACTCCAGAAGTAGTCTGAATGTAGTGATATTTTATCTTATTGGAAAGTTATCAGTCCAAATCTTATTGGATTGATCTCCAAGTCATGAAGTAAGTACTGGTATAATACTCAAAGTGAAAAAGGTTTTAAGGAATACTTCTTTTTTGAGAGTATACTGCTGTCTTCAGGACACAAAGTAAATGTTTTTGCCATCGGGCTTTGTGGATTATACTCTCCTTAGTAGCAGTTGAATTTCTTGCTATTAAATCATGCAAATAGGAGAAGACTTTTGTTCCTTAAGGAAAATTAGAAAACTATTGAATAAACAGCAGAGTGATTCCTCAGCTGAATTCAAAATATTGAGCTTATGTAAAAAATTATCACATGAAAAAAGAAGTCCTTAATACTGCATGAAAGATTTTGTACTGAATCATCAATAGAAGTGCTTGCTTTGTTTTCAGTAGATGGGGGAATATTGTGGCTAATAATAATTTATGTAGGAAAAAAAAAAGTAATACTCCTATTTCTGTATGCCAAAAGAAAAGAAAGGTTTCATAAAGAATGTGATTCAGGAGAGAATTCTGCAACAAAGAGGTGATCAAGAAACAAAAAGACTAACTTATTGCCTTTCAGTCTGTGTAGACAGTGATGCTCATGTGTATGAAGTATTTTTCTGTTGTAATCACGTATTTTATGCCAGCCATTTAGGTAAGTCTCTCCAGGAGTTTAATGTAAACAGGAACAAAAGTGAACGTGTCCTCCTGTTGAGGAGACGCGTTAGCTTCGTAGGTGGCTGATTCTCTTGGGAACTACTAGACTTCAGTGGGGTGACTCCGAAGACTGCTTGGGACCTTCCCTAGGAGTGTCCCTTCTGCTGTCGGGCATCCTGGGCCCCCAACCACACAGAACTGGAGAGGGATTGGGGGCCCTCAGCCACTGTAATTGGAAGAAGGAAGCTTGACTGACTCAAACATAGGTGACTTTCTTTTTTTCTTGTGTTGAATTGCAAGTATTAATACAGTCTAGTTGGATTTTTTGGAAAAAAGAAGTTCTGTATTAAATCTCTAAGCAAGGGAGTGAATGAAAAAAGATATTACAGTGTTATGAACACTGGCTGTTACCTTAGCCAGGAAACACTAATAGTTTATTGTGATAAACAGTAGAAAATAATCTCATATCAATATCAACCTTGAACTGCAGGTGGCAAGAGGGTGAAATGTAGTGGCTGAGGCTGGTATTTTCCTAATATAGAATGAATAAGACCCTTTTAGATCATCAGCCTATTGTTTTTAGAACTGGGTGAAACTGCATGACTGTAATATTTTACATAAGCTGTCTTTTTTGCTTCCTATTTGCTGAGTGAATGAGTTCTGTCTCTGCAAGACCCCCACTTGCATTTTGCAGATTTTGAGCTTATCTGTACTTAACACTCTAAGTAACTCTTTAATCAAGACATATTTACCACTGTCTCTGGGTCTATATAACATTACCTTTTTTTGGAAGTCTTGACTTCATATACATGATTGTCACCACCTTGATCTACACAATAATTACCAAATTCAGTGGTGATTAACTTTTCAGATAGAGCTATCTACTTTCTTATATCCAGCACATACTTTTGGAGGATAGCTGTTATGGAAAGTAATTATACCCAGTGCTTATAGGACACCACCGTTATGTGGGAAAAAAAAATAGTTTCACTTAATTTACCAAATTGAAAAATCAGGACAAAATAGCTAAGGCAATGAATTTTTAGACTTCAGGTATGGTAAAACAACATTTTTGAGTCAAATGAAATTATTTTCTTTGACCTGACAAGGAGTTTTTTAACTTCAAATTATTTTGCTTCTTATTGAAGACATTATTGAAAGCCTTTTTGGAATAAGATTTTTTTTTTTTTAAATGCTGCTAAAGACTACTGACTTATATCTTGGGCATTACTGCCCAGTCTGTTCCAGTTTGAAAAGTGCTTCAGGCAGTATAAATTTGAGTTTTGCAGGGAAAGACTTGCACAGAGGATGTGTGAATGAACTTAACTTTAAGACTGTGAAGCTGACGCTCCCCTCAGTGCTGGCTCACGTAGTTTCTTGTGTAACTATGCTTCAGCCAGCTCTGTAGTAAACACTGGTAGCTCTACAGGCTGCCTTGGAAAGATGCATGGGTGGTAAAGCAGTGCCCTACCATTTTTATCATGTTAGGAAAATTTGTGCATACTTCTCATATTTCTTAACAAACTGAATCTAATTTACTAGCTGAAAGTGGGGATGACTCACATTAATTTGTCTCTTTTTAACCAAAAATACTCAAAGGCACTAATTTACACCAACAACATTTTGGATAGGATCAGTAAAAGGAAGGAGAGAAATGAAAGAAATCAAAAGCAACTTTAGATCATAGCAGCAGGAAAAATGAATCTCCTAACATGTCTGTAAAGACAGTTCCCATTATTATTATTATTATTATTCTGACAAATCAATAAAATTTGTAGTGATGTATTCAAGAGTTAATGTAAAAGTATCTAACTAATAATGTGTGTGTTTCTGCATTCTAGATTGCACATCATCTTCCCTCTCCTGATGTTTACAGCAAGAAATAAGGTGTTGCCCCTTATTCCTCTGCCAAAACCCTATTAAATGCCTAAGAAAAATATTAGTGTTAAGGTTTTCATTTAACAATGCACCATTAGCATGTTTAAATTTAGGCATGTGAAGTAACTCATTGACTTCACTGTAGACTTTCTTAAATATTATGCAGAAGCTTAAACATTTTACTAAATCAGAGTTTACACTGGTTAGGTGCAGCTGTAATCCCAGTAACTTGCCACAGAACAGGAAAAAACATTAGTCATATATTTAAAAATAGTCTTAAAGGAGTTGTTTAGAGGACATTTTTAAAGAAAATAGTACCATTAGAAAAGATATACTGAGTCCAGATTTCACGACGTTCTAGAAACTAACTGGGCTGTAGCTTTCAGTTGTGTGTCAGTCTCTTAGTAGCTTTGAAGTAAGTAAAGAAAATTCACTTTTTATAAAAGCTGCTGTATTGACTGTTAATGACCAAAATTGTTCATCATGTATGGGTTGTGCAGCGTTAGTTCAAGACAGTGGGTGGATGTGAAGATCCATTCGTTTTCTGTCACTAAGTTAAACCTCAGCTACCTGAAAAATTTAAGGTCAAGAAAATGGTTTATCTTTGCTCATTCAGGACACTGCTGAATGCCAATTGATATCAAAATCATGACGGAGGCTCTCTTTTTTGATGCAAATTCATTTTCATCAGGGAGATGCAACCAGTCTGTTTCATAGAAGCTACTCCAGAGTCACCACTGGTGTTTTTATTACTTTCTGGCCAGGGAGAGGTTAAGAGAAGCTATGACATATGATATATGTAATCCATGTATAATAAATGTAATATTTATATGATATATACAATGACTGGGGATTGATTCCAACCCTTTTTTACCTGCTGACATAATACCGTTGTGTGCAATTCTGGATAATTTTAGAAGGATTCCTTATTTCTCATTAGAAGCAGCTTTAAGCCCTCTTTTCTACTATTCTGCTTTTTTAAACAAGCTGTAATGTGCGTACATGTTATACTGTGCTTATATGCTTAGGTGTTAATTTGAAATATTTCTCCATGTACATTGTGGGGGTATGCTTCCAGCTTCCCCTCCCCCCCCCCAATCTGGTGCCAGTTACAAGCAGTCTGCATTCCTGTGCTTCACTCTCTGAAAGGGAGGGTGTCAAGGCTTTGAGATAAGGCCTGCTTGGGCATTGGGAGGATGTCAAAGCTGTGAAATAGGGCCTGCTTGGGCGCCAGCACTCTGGGAAACAAAGCCTCCTCTCACTGCCGGAACAGTGTTAATTAGGGTGGTCTGGACTATCTCTTCATCCTCAGGACCTTGGGAGATAACGCCTACTCTCACTGCTGGGGCAGTGTTAATCATTGTGGACTGGAATTAACTCCTCACCCGAGCTGTGGGACCTCTCCTTGGGACCACCACTGCAAGAGTAAAGCAGCCATTTGCAGTCACTCAAACTCCTTTCTTCAGTGCTGAAGAGTGCTCAAGGCAGCTAGCCTGCCCTTGGGGGTGTTCGGCTCTCCCCCCCCCTCACCACATGACTGTGGGTGTGATCGTCATAACAACAACGGAGGACAGTTGGACCCTGCAACAGCCAAGAGCTAGGGACTGCGACTGCCCCAAGAGATCTGCAACTGGCCTAGCGACTCCACCTCCACCTTCCCCTAAAGGGTATAAACAGGTTGGCCCTGGAGGCCGTCTTTGGCTCTTCACGGGTGACAGCGGCTCTGCCAACTTGCAGATCCCCTCGGGATGGGGATGCCTTCCGGCAGTTACTTCCCTGGGATTGAGTGTACGTGGGCTGCTCAGGCAACGCGTGGGTAAGAGTGTACGTTGGCCGCTCAGGCAACATGTGGGTAAGATCAGTTAGAATTGGAAAATAAGTATTCTAGTTGAACTAAGTTTCTGTTGATAAGAATTGTTGCTTTGTACTGTTGTAACTTGTGTAGTAAACTTAGATCTTTAAAATAAGTTGTGGAGTCACGCAGTAAATCTCCTTCCTCCCCTCCTCCCCTTCCTTGAGCCACACGAAACCCTCACGGTCCGGGACTGTAAAGATAGTCGGTCGTCCCGCGACATACATAAAATGAATAGAAGGTAAGGACAAAATCTTGGCTTGTGTACTCCTTTTTATCGTAGAACTCTAAATGAATGGTTATTACAGTGGTAAATAGAGTAACACTGAATTTGTAATTGCTGCTTTGTTTCTCTGCGTATTTTTATCCAGCATGTAGGACTGAGAACTGTTACTTTGTTTTGCTTTCAATGTTAGTAATATTAGAGGACTTTCAGAATACACAAAAGAGAAAAGACATAAGAAATAATTAAAAAAACCTTCTAGGAGCTGGTGCTGCAGTTTTGGAAAGATAAGGAACCATAATTCCCTTTCCCTCCCTGCAAAATAATTAATATCCTAAAACTCAGTAAGATTTAAGTGAATAATTGGGTGTCTGCTCTGACATCCACCTGAATGATTATTCTTTCATTTCTCTTTCTTTTTTTGCAGTTATTTCAGACCATACAAATGCCAGACGGTGTAGTTTTTCTGGTAGGGGCTATTTCAACATCAAGTCTGACACAGGAGAAATGGATCAGCAGATCAAAGCAGTTGGTTCCGAGGCCCCTACCAGTATCCTATGTACTGTTCAGGAGGTTTAGGAGGATTTAGTCTAGTCTTCTGATTCAACTGTCCTCACCACACGTGCAGTTTGAAGCTGTCTGAAGCACTAACCTTTGGTTTGGACCTTTATGAACCCATTACTTGCTACATTGCATTTGGTGCATGTCTGGCATGGAGATTCCTCTTTAGTTTCCTCCAAAAGGAGTCTAGTTAGCATGCATTAAAACTGCCCTTTGAACTGAACTAATGCATGGTAAGGAGATGGTCAGGAGATTCACTTCAAAACTGCAGTACTTCTTTGAACCAGAGTGCAAACATGGATGTAGCTCTTGTGTTTCATAATTTGTTAAGTTCAGCTCTTGCTCACAGCAGGGTCAGCTCTGAGACCAGGTTGCTCAGGGGTTTATCCAGTTGGGTCTTGAAAACCTCCATGGATGGAGACAGCACAGCCTTTCTGGGTAGCCTGTTCCACTGCTGGCCTGTCCTCAGGTTAAAAAAGCTTTTTCCCTACATCCAGTGGAAACCTCTCTTGTTCCCCCTTGTGCCCATTGTTGCTCCTCCTTCCGCCATGCACCGCTGTGCAGAGCCTGGCTCCGTCTTCTCCTTAACCCCCTGCAGGTCCTGGGACGCTGCTGTTAGGTGCCACTGAAGCCATCTCTGCTTCAGGCTGAACAAACCATGATGCCTCAGCCTCTCCTCACAACCGTCTTGGTAGCCCTCTCCTTAACAGCATCAGTACCATATCTTTATCTCAATTTTGACAGCAGTTTGCTGACTTTCAGTGTTGTAATCTAAGCAAATCTCCTTCTAATCTGTGAGTGGAGGAGATTGTATGGTACAACATGAAACTTCTCATGTAAAGAGCATGGTGAAAGGAGTTAAAAGGAAGCATGAAAACTGGTGGTTGCACCAGTTCAGTAAGGGAAAGCATTTACAATAGCTTGTTAGCATAGTTGTCACAATACCTGTCATCTGCAACTGGTGTTAATCAATGTCAAGCAGAAAAGATCAAGCCTTGGTGATACATCATTAGTGCAATTGCCTTCAGCTGGTGAGATACGTATTTATCCCCTGCGTGACTGGCACCTCTCCGTTCTTCCAGTCTCTTTGTTTTTGAAAGCACGTTAAAGATTTCATTCACCAGACCAACTCTTAATACAGCATAACTTTCTGGAAGTAAAAGCACTTTAAAAACATTATGGAAGTAAATGCACATTTTTAACACCAGTAGCTGAAAACCACAGAGGATACAAGTGCCTGCATTGACAATTCGTTATAAATCTGAGGCTTATGGAGAATACCTCTATAGCATAATTTTACAGCTGTATTAACTAGAAGTTTTCTAATAAGAATTAAATAACAATAAGCATGATAAAGGAAGCCACAATATAGTATTTTATAAAAAAAGATAATTGAGATTATTATTGTCCAAAAGATGCTCTGTGATAAAGACTAGATACTAGGAGAAAGAAGATTTTGAAATAAAAGGTCCATATAGTAACTCCACACACACATATTGCAATGAAAAAATGCAAATGAACGGGTAAGGATGGAATTGGGTTCTCCAGCCCAAGAGTGTTTAATGTGTACTTACATTTGTGCGAGAGAATCTAGTCATATTTCCATGGGATGTCTGCAGTTCTTCTACACTGAGACTTAAAGCATGTAAAGGAAATTCTAGGCATCTGAGTTGTGGTTTGTTGGCTCTGACTAGATTGATATGAACACTGATAGTCTGTCTCTCTCAGAGCCTGGCATTCTCCTCCTATGTGAGGGACTTTCAAACGTCTGCTTACTTCAGTGGATTTTGTAGTCTCCTTTGATATTCATAAAATCAGTGGACCTAATCTCATTGAAAGCTAGGGAACTCCTTAGGTGAATACGTTTATATCCATCTACTCTTGTACATGCGGATTAACATTGTTAAGATTATGAAATGTGTTTTTAACAGCAACAAAAATCTGTAAGCTTAGCTTCATAATGGGACAGGAATGCTACACAACAAAATAGTGATCTGAACAATAGTTCTTACCATGCAGAAACAATGACACATAAAGGTGGAAGGGGAAGGAGGATCTGATTTCTAGAGAGGTCCTGACTGATTGTGCCAGAAATGAAGTATTTTGTATCAAAGCCTAAATAAAAGCAGGGCATGTGGTTCTCTTAGTTCAAGCGAGATCTGTTCAAAGAGTGAATTATGGATGGGAGTGAATTATCCATGTGTATTCTGTAATTGACAGATAATCAACTCAAAATTCTCGTTTTTAGACTGTTTGCTGTTTCAATTACTACCAGCCCTCCGTCTAGAAAGGTACTTTTATAATACTCAGTTTAGATTAGGTATCATTACATGAAATTGAATTATGAGAAATAACAGCTCACCTAAATACACAGAAAACATCTTGGTCAACATAAACCTGTGACTGAAATTTGTTATTCAAATTGTGTTTGTAATATAAAAGTACAAGACTCTTTAATCTGAACGCAGAGCAAATTCAGTACATGCATGTTCAGGTAGCAGAGGAGCCTGCATGTATGCTTGTATCTTCCTAACAGCTAATAAAAAAGGTATATTAAAAATAAGTGTCTGTAATTTTGTAAACATAAAAAAGCAGGCAGACATTAACACCAAGCAAAGGGGTGATCTGGTGTATTAATGTAAACAGTGTCATTTATGCTAGTAGATGAAACTGTTGACGAAGTAGAGTAGTTGACCTTAAGATTTCTTTTAAAACTCACTCTTTACCAGTTAGCATCACTTTTAAAGACTCCATTTTAAAAGGTGATCAGCATCTGTATTTCTCTATACACAAGCATTTGGTCATACTACTTTTGTAATCTATTAGAGGGGAAAGCCTACTCCTAGGATTTATGCACACAAACTACCTGGATGTGCTTAGCATTAATGATATTTATCATTTGCCAGAATGATAGTGCAGTTTGCAGTGCCTGCATGTATGAGGGATTTGTGCAAGCACAGATGGTGGTAAAGGGGAGGCCTGTATAGAGATGTAGTTCTAAATGGCTTAAGTTGGTGATGCTGAATGCCCCTGATAACAGTATATATTTCTGAAAGTTTTAGATTCTTTGTTTCTAATGACACATTAAGGATTCACTTACTATTTTCCTGTTCCCAGGTTTATTCTGAATACATTTTAAAGGGTGCTCAACCTTAACTTCTATTGTGTTGGGTGCAAATTTATGCCCCATGAAATACTTGTATTTGTAATTTTGGCTTCTATAGATCCGGTTTATTCACAGAATGCATCTGAGAATGATCTTCCTTGTTCATAGCTGACTCCTGTCTCATCACAGATATTTGTAAGCAGCCACATATTTTGAAGGTTGCAGTTGGCAGGAAGGGCGCAGGAATTGCAGCCTGAAGCAACAAATGCTAGATGAGAAAGCGTGGATAAAATAAACTCTGTGCTCTGATAAGAGAGAAATAATCTACTATTTGTAGTATTTACTTGTTGGAAGAACTTGGAAACTAGCAGGGAGGAAGATCAGAGAGCTTAGGAAGAATTACAAGCCCCCCAAAAGATGTAAGAGTTGGGCAAAAAACCTCAGGAAGAGTAAGTCTATATAGTATATTCTAGGAGGACAAACTTGCATGGCACTTTATATGGATACAACCTGTGCTCTGATCAGGTATGAGGTTTATCTGCTTGTATTCCAAGCCAACTAAAAGCCCAGCTTCAATACTGGATTAAGCAGGCTATGTTGCTTTCCGACTGGAACTAGCTCTGATATGTCGTAAGGTACTGGTTTTGTTAGCAGCTTTTTTGGAGGTAGCAAACACTGAGTGTAGAGTGTCTTTGCTTAGAGCCAGGAACAAAGGAAAACTTGAAGATTCCCAGTTCTTTATCTGTGGTCATTAAAATTTTTTGTGAACCATTTTGCTAATCTTAATTGTTTATGTTGGTCTCACAATGGGGCGAGGCACTGAAGTGTCTCCATCTGTATTTATTTGAGAAAAATGAGTGGGCTTCTGACAGGATTTTAAGGCAATAGAGAAATAGGAGATGTCGGCAAGCATAGCACTTCCTTGTTTACTAAGCAAGCTGGGTTGTTTCTGTGGGATGGCTTCATCTGGGATCATTTTGATAAGGATGCAAAGCTGCTATGTTGACTGTCATTAACAGAATGTAAAACTTTTAAGTACTCATTTCAGACTGACAGAAAGGCAATGAGGTTCCTGGCTTTCCTATCTGGCTGAGATATTGGTCTTTTGTATGAAATGAAACAAGTCACTTGATGTCTCTTCCTTAGTGCCAGGAAAATGAAGATAGTGGTACCCTATATCACTGAGGGTGTTTAGAGGTCAACTCATTTAATGTGTTTGAGGTATCAGTTACAATAAAAATGTGGATACAGAAAAGCCCAATTATAATAAAACGGTCAACCATCAATCATTGTGGTTATAATTTTTAGTAATTTTAATCTGGAAAACTTCTTTGTGTGTGGAAATGAAGTGAGGCTGTCTGATAGTAGTTAACGTTTTGACTTCCTTCTGCTCACAAGAGTCCAGTTGTCTGTCAAATTAAAGGGGCTTTTGGCTAAAGTACGAGTTTTGCTTTCTCCGTTTAAATGGTTGAAGAATGATTTGAGTGTGAAATGGACGCACTAGCAATAGGAAGGCTTGAAAGAGAGAAAATTGGTTTCTTCATAGCTAGTCTGGACATGATAATGCATACTGCGCTAGCAGAACATGTCTGATTTTTAGCAAAGGGAAACTGAGAGTGCTCGGCACCTCTGAAAAATCAGCGGTTACGGGGAGGGAATGCTGCTGGCCACAGCCATCCCACCAGGCCTAAGAAACAGACAGTGGCAAATCATCTTGTGGAGGCTTCCTGGGAGGTGTCTGGCCTGTGAACTATAAACGTTGGTATATATTGATATGATGAAAGGTATATTTCATCACAAGTCCTTATTAGCTGCTTGGGTGAATAAGAGGTTACTGTTGGCTATGAGGGGTTCCTATTTACTCCCTGCTGTTTTGTAGGTAGTCACCACAAAACTTGTTTAATAAGAGGACCAAAAAACTTAATAAGTATATCTTTATTTTGGCTTCTGGTCCAAATAGGTTATTGATTTCAGATTAACAAAAACAAGACAAAACTAAACAAAATATCTGTACAAGAGATTCTTTTCTTCTTCCAAAAAATTCTGAAAGCAATAATTACATTTGCTTTCCAGACAGGTCCTTGATATTGATTATGAATCTGAAACTATAAATCAAACAAGGCCAAAACTAATAAGGAAATGAAAAAGCACATACATTCAAAAGTAAATTGGATTTAAAAAAATACTCCCTATCTTAAATACAAGAATTTTACAACTACTGAATTCATATGTGGTGGTATTACATTTCCCTATGTGACTTAGCTGTTCTATGTATAACCCCATGTATGATTTCATTGTGAGAAGTTTATGGAGTGACCTCAAGAAAAGTAAATATTTCTTTTTATCACCACCATAACATAAAGCATACCTTATAGACTGTTGTTGTGAAACACTATTATCTTCTTTTTTCAGGCCTGGATGAAATTGGACTACATGATACAGGAAGCTGGAACAGATCAGTGAATGAATTTATGCATCTAAGCATACTTAGATACATAGCTACATACTAGATGCATAACTACACAGTTCTGAATATGAAATCCAGGTTCATTCTTTGGATGAGTATTTAGGGCTGTGGACAGATTTGCTTAACATATAATCACTATTTAAGATAAAAAATTCAGTAACTCTGTATCTTAGGATCAGAACATGGAAGGAAGCATTTAATTAAAACCAAACGCCTCTTTCTATCTCCTTTTATTTTGTTTTATGTTTTTATCTTCAGAAAAAAAAGTCAAAATGTGATATGTATTTTTTAACCACTTCTTACAAGGATCATCTTTTACTGACTGAGCATGACTCTGTGGGTAGCACATAGAATTCCCTTTGCGATTCACAAATTTGCAGTGTTCTTTAGGATGATCACTCTGTCCACAGCTGCTTCATTGCTGGATTTATATGACAAGCATGTCTTATTTCCCCTGCAATTAATCAGACAGAAAGATACCATTGATGCCTAGAAAAATAAAATTATTCTTCATTCTTTGTTACTAATATTTTTTCAGTGTCTTCCTATGAAAAATGAAAGCAAGGCTTCTCTCGCTCAGGAGTGCAGCTGGTGCCTTTTATGAGCTATAACTGGATTTCACAAAAAATGTTGTATCCAGTTGGCTTACATCAAAACACTCCAAAATAAGAATTCTTACGCTCGTTTGGCCCCTGCCTTTGTTCAGAGTGCAGCCACCATCTGCTTGGAGTGCTAGCATGTATGTAAGACGTAATCCCTCTTAGGAGAAACACTTTCCTAAAATGAGACTGGGTTTTAGCAAAATATAAATAAAAAGCCATACAGCTAGTAACAAAAGGATTCTCTGACTGCTTTGTAATTTTCCATCACATTGATTTTTCAGCAGAAAATTCAGGTTTTTACAAGGTAATGTATTATCCAGAGGACGGCTTTCCTTCAACTTTTATGCTGAGAAAAATGGTAGGAATATTTCATTCCAGAGGTTTTTTCACTTAAATCAAACTGTTTTAGTTTTTGAAACTACCCTCCAAGGAATTTTACTTTGAGTCAACAATTGTCATTCAGAGGTGATATAGTTTTGAATGACAGATGCTCTCCTTTTTTCCTATGGACTTGTTCACTGGCTGGATTACGTATCCATGATGCATTACTGACTGTCTCCTCCACGACTGAGCATCTTGCGTGTTTTGGAATTCTATTTTGGATAGGGAGATTAGCCCAGGAGAGCTGTTAGACAATACATGCATTTTAATGTTGATCTGAATGCTCCTGAGAAGTTCAGTAAGCCAGAATGAATATACAACAAGGCACACAAAGGCAATTTAAAAAGATTGCCATGTTTTGCTTCAGTACAAAAATCCCAAACAAAATATCTTAATCTCCATTATCCTTTCTTTCACATTGTTTTTTGTTCCCATGTTATTCTCCTCACCCTTTCCTTATTATGTCAACCTCCAATCTATCTTGAAATAAATCGTCCTCTTTTCAACTGCATAACACAACAATCATTCTTTTTTCCTCCTGGCTGTAAACTCGAACTTTTGAAGAGTCTGATCTTACCCTTCTAGCCAGAAAGAGGAGGAGAGATCAAAGAACTCGGTCCATCACCTTCAGGTACACTACTTTTATAATTATAAAATATTCCATATGCAGGTGCTGATATCTCTAAATACATGTCTCTGAAAGTATTATTTAATATCTGCTTTCTTAACATTTCTGTAGTGTTGAAGTAAAATCTATAGAGTTAAACCATGGAAGTGAGATAAAAATTAATCTCAGTACTTTGAAAAAGTTGATAACTGTTTGTGCTAACCAGTTAAGAAATAATTCCACTATTTTATCAACTTGTAAGCACTTGCATGTTCAGGAATAGTTTGAGCCAAGTATTATGGCTTTCATTTGAAATCTTCCAATAGTAAGAAAAAAAAAAGTAAGCAAAGTTTCAAGAATTGTCAGAATACTGTAATTGTTACGATTATAGTAGGAAATTCTGCATATTAAAAAAGCTGGTGGCATTACAGACTTCTGGCTTTTGTCAGAAGAGGAAAACTAATTATGAAGTTATTAGCAAGTTATCCCTTATTTCTTTATTGGCCAGTTATTGCAGGCATTTGTATCAAATAACAATTCATTCAATTTTTATTTGCTTTGTGGTATGATATATGGTCTATGGACAGATCATGTATAGTATATCAGTAAAGGGACAGCAACTAATCCATACAAAGAAGTTTACCTTAGATCTACAGATAAAATCCTTTACTTCACACTCTTAGTATTATAATGCTAAAGAAAGATAATAGATGAAAATATTATTTGTAAAATTTGAACATTGTACACAGAGCTTATAAAGGCAGAGCCTAAATGTTCGCTTTTTGGGTAGAGGCTTTTGAAAATGTTAATGAAAAGCAGAATGGAATGACTGAAAACCCTTTCTTGCAGTCCCAGCATCAGTTGCGTAAAAGAAAAAGCAGTATGCTTGTTAAACGTTATAGGAAAAAGGAAGGGTGGGAGATTTGTCTCCCAGAATACTATCATGATAAGGAACCAAGCAGAGATAATGAAGTTGACGTCTTTGTGTGACAGAGCATGTCAATGCTTCCTGTTTTGGTCTTTTCCCCTCACATTCAGCAAACAGTAGTAGTCTGAGTTACAAGCAATAGTAGAGCCTATGGAGCTCCATCGTTAGTTCTACTGTATAGTCTTTGAGATCCTGAAAAAAATGGTAATTGAAGAAGACAGAAGGAAGGTGATCAAACAGAATTGTGCTATTTTGTACATATATAGCGAAAACCTCCACTGAAGCATAGAGACAGCATGTGAGGTAGCGTGAAAGCATTTTTTAAAAAACCTAAAATATGGCTGTTTGGCATATGTTTGGTGAGATAGGACGGAGAGAGCCAGTAAAGAAAAACAGCTGTAAAAGTGACTTGGTCATAGCAACATGCTGAAAATTACTTTTTATCAGCATGATGCTTGAATACATGTTGGGTAGGATTGTGTATGTTTAAGCCTGGGGAAAGGCTGCTGAAGTCAGGTCAATTCAAAGATGAGATCCCTGCTAAGGCTATATGTCTCACTGAAATGCAAGATTTTAGCTAGGTGAGCTTTCTGTCTGCTGTTCTTGTGTCTAAATTAAATATTGGCTGCGTACCTGTCCACACAGTTAAGGAGCAGCCTAAGTTGCAATAGCTAAAATATGTCCAATTGCAGAAGAAAGATTTTGAAAAAGATTTCCGGTAGTACATAATCTAACTGGTAATTCTGTTTCAAATAGAATTCTATTTCACAGCAACTGTAAACACAGAAAAACTGGGTAGTTCTACCTTGAACAATACACTGTTGCTTGCTCTCTTCTGTAGTTATGTGAGATTGATATAGTAAAAAGTTGAAAAATTTTTTTTGATACTCTGATTTGTGATCTACTGGGTACCTTTTGTTTTCTATCTTTTTGGAGTTGTGTCAGTCACAGAAGATATAAGAGGCAGGATAAAATTGGTTGCCCTTGCTGCAGTTTGGCTGTTGGTTGTGGATTTTTTCATGGCTTCTTAGCCTGTGAGAGATCAGTCAGACAGCTGTAGGCAGAAGAACAGACTCTCTTCTGACCATTGCTTTTCAGAAGATTTCAGGTTGTGAATTTGAGAATCTTTGAGGAGTTAATAGTGTAACTAGGTCATGAATGATGGCACAAACTTCAGCATAAAGGTGGGAGAACTAACCTTGGTAGTGAAAGCCTATTCTCACGACAGGCTATATGGTTGTGCTCTCCACAGTGCTTAAGAGGAGGGTGGGGAGGGTCTGAAGCTCTGGTTTTTGCAGCTTAATATCAAGGGGATACTGTGTTAGTCAGATTGTGTTGTTATCTGTTATCCTGGTAGGAGGATTCATGCCTGGAGGTCAAAAGAGGACTGTCAGCCATTATTGTAGAACTTAGTATTTGTGGATGATTTTGCTCAGAAATAAAACACAGATGAGATGAGAATGGGACCAAGGAAAGAGTCCTATGGAGATCCACAGAGCACAGGGAGGAGAGGGGAGGACGTGAGGAGCATCTTCTGAAAAGGCTATAGTGGAACATTTTGAGAGGTAAGATGAGAGCTTGGAGAACACGAAGCTGCACTCACAAATGACTGGAGACTTTTGCATGCAAATATTTGTATACACATAAATGTGATTGTGTGACCTGACAATACTATCCTGATGTCAGTGATAAAACTTCCATTGATTTTTATGATAGACCATCAATTCATTACCCATATGTGCACATACTGGATTTCATATTTTTAAGCATGCATAAACACACCACTGCACGGACCTTTGAAAATCTAGCTCCAGCTATTATGTATTTTCTGATTTCTACTCATTAACCCAAATAAATGACAGGGACATTTATATACATGCCAAGAAAGCAGGCTTGCTGGCAATTCCTTACGTGGGCAACAATGATAAATGATCTCTACTTCATATAAGATCAGGAAATCACTTGCCTTTAAGCCATCCAATCTAAGGGTATTAATTATGTATTACATCTCATGAACCTTCTAAATTTAGATAGCCTTGCAGAGATTGGTGTGATTTATTAATATACTGACAAATAATTAGCTGAGGAATGTATCATGTATATTTCATCTGTAGCCTGAAACGTCAACCTCTGCCACTTGGGAACATGAAAAATCTAAGGGTCTGTCCATCACTTCAGTAGTTATTGAAGACTTATTTCCTTCCTATTTTGTATAGCTACAATACAACATGAAACACTGGCATTGTTCAAAAGTGATGTTTCAGCACCCCTATAACCAATGGTGTAGGTAATGTTATGTAACAGGGAAGGATGCTTCTGAAATGATGCAATTAAAGGCTGTTCATGAACAGAAGGCTCTAATAAGCACCTGGTTATGGTTATTAGCAACCAAGTCACTTGAACCAATACTGCAGCTGGATTGAACTGCTATTATGGGAACAAAAGAGGCTCTTTTCACTACTATAGCCTAAAGCCTTGTGACTATTTTTACTCTAACAGCTATTAAAAGGATTGCAGCTCAACTTCATTTGCAAATAGATTGTTTTGAACAAAGATTATGGGGAAAGCTTGAAGACATAATCACTGAAAGTCAGTGCTCTAGTGTAGAAGGAATTCTAGAATGGAAATTCTTAGCCAGGCTGCAAAAGACTTCTTAGAGTTAAAAGATTTTCTATCTGACCACAAAGCTTTATGGGTACCAATATTGTATTATTGTATAAGCAATGAATCTTTTAAATTCCTATGTTAAAAGAATTTGAACACTGCAAAATTGATCAAGAAGAATCAGCAAATGCAGAGCTGTTATCATGTGTGACTTGCAGAAGTGTGTCCCACTGTTAAAATTGTAATACCTTTCTTTCTCTTTTTTCTTATAAGATCTTTTCTTTCTCTTTTTTTGTGTAAGATTTTTTTCTTACGGTTCATATTTCTTATACTAGATTGTCCTTCCTATAGCCTGTATTATCTTTACTGCTCTTGTCAGTCTTGTCCTGTCCGACTTCTCTTACTTCTTTCCAGACAAAACTTTCCAGCTGGCCTGTTCCCTGTCTCTTTTCCAGTTGCTATGGTCCTGTGATGCACCCATCAGAGGGAACTGTGTAGAAAGCCATACTTAGTCCTTTCATCACCAAATTATAGTATGCTGGGCCACTCTGAAGGGGATGAAGATTCAGTGCAGATAGGAGCTTCATGTTATTTGTCTGCCAAGCTCTTGCCTCTCTCTAGCATGTGGGGACTGAGGTTTTTCGAGCTCATAGCTTGAACAAATATCAGCTGCATCTCAAGAGAGATACTTTTGTATATTTATAAAAACAGATCTCGTGGCGATCTCATGCAGATTCAGGAAAGAATGGTAACATAACCCTGGAGAAAAGCCAAATTTCAAGGGACTTAGCTATTACTCTAAGGGGGTCAGCAAAATGGTGGTGGTGGTGAGATCTTCAATGACAGATATTCTCCTTTCCTTGCTCAACCAGTAATCTCGCTCCTTAATCTAAAGTTAATTAAAGTTAATCTAAATTCTGCAGTTCCTATTGCTCTCAGTAGTTTACTAGTGACCTTCCTTCACTGCAATTCTCCAAGTGACAGACTTACAGGAGACTGCAGCAGCTCTGTATCCAGATGCAATATTCTGAAGTGCTGGTTCCCATTTGTGTTGAAGCAAAACAATTAGCACCCCCTTACTCTGAAGTACTGTGCCTAAAATAAAATCTATCACTTCACTGTAAGCCAAGTGTTGCTGCCCTGCTAGTATCTCTGTCAGTAAGTATTCAGACCTTCACAGAAAGGTAGGGTGGGGGTAAAAAAGGAAAGATAAGTGGTATTTTTCAAAGCAAAATCACAAGGTTCTGATGAATTTTCTCATAGAAAGTGTTGTACAGCAAAACTACAAATACTAATAAGTACTAAAAACTGGATCCAGACTGTGGTTAATGATGACAAGTAACAGAAATTACTTCCTAAGAAACAGGAAGATTTGTTTTAGCAGAAATTCTGAAGATTTTAGCTATAAAGAGAGGTCACCTTTCTTTAAAACAGATGGGCATAGGTTTGGAATGATATTAATTATCTTCTCTTGTGTAGAGTTCCTTAAGCAAACAGTTTCTAGGCTGATTAAACTCCTCAGTTTCATTTAATTGTTAATGCAATTGTCCTTTTATTAATTCTTATGTTGCAAGAAAATATTGGTTCATGTGGTAAACAAATTGTCCTGGAACGTGCAAATTGTATGACTTGATTATGAGGACAACCAATATTTGATAGCTTACTATAAGTGGAGAGATATTACAAAGTTGCATCTTACGAGAGTGGAAGTTAATTTCCCTTCACTATTTGCTACATAAAACAAATGAACAGCATTGCACAATCTCCTGCATAGCAGCATAGGCTCACAGCGCTGTGTGTTTAGTGTTACGTGTACTGATAAGATCACTGTTAGCTTTGAGAACCTGTAACCTTTTCTTTTTTAATGACTCTCCTGGAAACAAGCCCAGGTAAGCTAAAAATTAAGGTCATAGGTAGTAAGACACATTTAGTAAATCTGAAAGTCCAAATTCACTGGATCTGTTTCACTGGTGGGTGCTGCTATGGAGAAGACTGTGGTATCAACCACTCTGCTGGGGTAGCTGTAGCTTCAATGTCCAATGAAGAATATTAGGGGATGGAGTGGCAGGAGGTGCTTGCTCATATCTGGCAAAGCCTCCAAAACTTTGGCACCTAACTAAAGGTGAACAGAAACTGGCCATTTAGCACCTATCGGAGGTCATGTCTGAATGATTAGATGTTTGAGTGCCCCCGTGCTTACTGTCCTTCCCCACTCCTTCTGCTTTATGGTAGAAAAACCTGGACACCTGATGTGTACTCTTCTGGTGGTGAGGATGCTGCCACGAATGTTGCTTCTGGAGTAGAAGGTGGAAATACTGTCACCATTCTCCTGTTAGAAATGCTGCTGCTTGCTTACCCCATTTGGAGTGGCTCTCACTGCTTCAGAGAGAACAAGAAATTATACAAGGAGCTTAAACCAGCTCATCTTATCATAAACTATAGGGTGCTTCTCCCTTCTCTCTTCAAAACAGATACCAACAGATTCCCCTATGAAGGATAGAACCTTGAATTTAATTAGGCAAAACTCTTTTAAACACTAAGCTCTACTCTTTATTTTGCAATCTATATTCCATGAACTTCTAAAGAGTCAGAGATTTCTGAAATTCTGATGCTTTGATGTGTCAGAGGCAGCATTGCCTTACCCTACAAAGATGGCTTTCAAATATGTCATTACTCTGTCTTTTTCTTCTCTATTTTGTATTAGCTGGTAAAGCTACTATAACCTTCTGTGACATTCCTGTATTGCCAAGTTACTGTATCTGCTGGACACCATCACAAAATAACTTGTAATGAATTGATGCAATCCTGATTGCAGTACATAATTTCTGCCATAACATGGGATTTTTGCAACTGTCCTTAGTCCAAAGTTGTGCTTAATTCTTCAACTGCAAATACAACACAGTCCAAGTTGCCTGCTGTAAACTGTCATTAGAATCTAGTATCTGCACTGACTGTGTACACAGTTTTTAACTTCCAGGCTCAGCTAAGCTGTATACTGCTATCACTTACCATTTCAAATACATTTAAAAAATTAAACATCTGTTGACAGAAATTAGGACTTTGTTCCCTGAGCATTTCAGGCTAGACTTGTGTTTAACTCAGCTTGCCCATAAACGCAGGACAATTCAGAGAAATAATATAAAAATATTTTCTCTTAAAGGCAGTATTTTTATTTCTTTTCTTTTTGGGCTGATCTGGGGGCTGGAGGGAGGATTGGACATGTGGAAAGTTTTATGAGTCTTGGAAAGTAGTAGCAACTGTAGGAAATGTTTTTTTGATACTTATTCCTGTAGTTTGCAAGAGAAGACTCCTTAATAGCCTAGAAATAATCTTTGACAGAGAATCTAGGAATTCTCTGTTGACTTGAGAAATCAATGAAGCAGAAAGGGGCCCATCGTCTGCAAAAGATGGGAAGGAGACGACATCAGTCTGACGTCCCATGTTGTGTCGGGTGATGGTGGTATGAGTCTGGATGGCATGTCTATTTTGGGGATCTGCCTGCAAGGTTCCATGCTACCAAGTAGTTGTTTAACTGATTACTCAGGCTTTTACATACACTTTTCCTGGGATGAGGCCACTTTGCTTTCTACTACTCAAATTAATAGTTCTGGAGGTAATACTGTTATCATCTGGCATCTTGATTATCAGTATTTCTTGGGGCTTGACAAATATAATCTTGTTCTCTACTTTAGTTTTGTCATCCCTCCTGTCCTGTAATTCCACTGGCTTTTTTTCTATTGCGTGAAACTAAGCTGGCAGCTTTTTTCCATCATTCTCCTCCTTATTTCTCACCATCTGTACAGATATATCAATTTCTCTTCTTATCAGCCTTCAGTCTCATCCCTATCAACCACACAATAATTCTGTTTAACTAGTAGACTTTTCCTTTTTTCTATGCTGCCTTTCACAATAATTTGCTAGGAGCATTCCTAGGCCTAAATTTCTTCTTAAATTTCCCTTTCCTTATAAAACACAGGAATTTTACAACACTGTTCCCCATCATACTAATAATTATTGTCTCATTATTTCCACTTACTCCCCTAGTGGTCTGTATCCATCTGTCTATCCCATCTTACACTCAGCTTGTAAAGTTCTTTGTAAAGTTTTAGATAGGCACCATCTTGTTATGTGTTTTTAGTATTACTTACAATGGGATCCTAGCTCATGACAGGGACTTCAGACACCAACATAGTATAAATAAATAATAAGTAGTGCTGGAAACATATTATACTCCTGCAAAGAAGACCTAAGTCACATATGTAAAATGAAATGTGCTGTTTCTATTTACAAATAACAATTAGGTGAGCTAAAATACTGATTAGAGTGAACACTACATGTCTGTTTTTCAGAGCTCATTTTCTGAACAGGAAAATCTGCATAATGCAAGCCTGGTATTCCCCCTTGAAAGAGTGAATTTGGACTCATGATTTTTGCAGTTTGTTGTCATGCATTCATCAAAGTGAGAAGGCCTGAGGACCAGGCATCTAACTGCAGGTGCTATTCCTTCATGATATGTTCGTACTTGTTTGTCCATCCATGTTTCTCATTTTCTCTTGGTACTGTCTCTGCTCAGGAGGCAGCTCATGAAAATTTGCAGGTCTTTCGGTATGATGTAGGATCTTGTTGAAGAATGGTTGTTAATAACAAAATGATTAACTGTGTATGTATGAATGACTGTCGTGTTAGTCATTTTGCCTTGAGAAAGGTATGAAAATATAAGGGTTAATTATTACTGAACACGGGTAGAAATTTCTAGATCCATTAATGTTTCCAGAACTATAATGCTCAAGCCTAATAATTAACAAAGAAAGAGGTAAATCAAATTGTTATAATTGTCCTCATTATGGATCTATACTACCAGATCTTGACTACCTAAGCCAGCTGGCTGGGAGAAAAGAAAGGAATTCTTACCAAAATGGCAACTTAAATTTCAAATCCTGAGATTTTGGCCATTGTATTGAGGCTTACAATAAGAACTATGATAATGACAACCCATTTTGTTTTAAAATATTGACGCATTTGGGTTTTGTTTGTTTGTTTTAATTCCTTAAGTTCAATAATGTTATTCTGTTTCAAATGATTATAAGACATTTTGATTATAGTTGCAAATGAAATAGGACTCATATCGTCCAAGAGTTTTCATAGAATTCTTGCCTTTTAGTTTCTTTTGACTATGCTAAATTTCAACCATTTGTCTGAAATTTTTCTTACTTCCTTCATATAGGTGGCTGAACTTCTTGGAAAGTTCTCATAAAAGAACTGAACAGTTACTGAGAATGAAGATAGGAGACATATAAGTACTATCACTAATTTAAAGTGTCTGCATGATTCTGTGTCATCTATATAGTTTTGGCTAAAGGTAGGTCTGTGCAAAAGATGAAGTGTCACACATAAATACCTAAACTAGCTTTAAAGTTTGGTATGAGAAACAGCTGAGTTTCAGAAGCATGATTATCTACAAGGATTCATTTACTCTCTGCCTCTAGCTGTTAAACTACAAGTGTTAAAACAACAACAAGAGTTAAGATAAACTCAGCCTTTCAGTTATAATCTCAACCTTTCAGTTATAAAGAGATAAGAACGTTTGACTCCAAAGTCAACTTCGCAGAAGGAGCTCTAAAAAGATTATCCATATTACATGAGGCAGGAAGAAAGGCTGCTGCCTGTCTGCCTGCCTTCTCCCTTCTTGCTGCCTTAGTGAAAGTCATTTTAATCCTAATTCAAGCTGTGTCATTTAAGAAGTGGTACATGGTTTCTCCTCTTTCATGGTACATGAAAAAAAAAAGTTTAAAGGGAAGTTAAAGGAAAACTTCTGTGCTACCCTGACTGATTGGTTTTTCTTTTACTTTTTAAAAAATTCTTTTTAAAGATAAAGGAGGAACCACTGTGACATACTCTAACTTTCTGAAATGTATAAGGCTTTCCTGACTTAATATCTTTTTCAAGTCTGGGATCTGAGGCTTACTTGGAGATACCTTTTTGAAAAATATTTAATCTTTATTTTAAAATTCTTAGCAACAGAGAATCCATTTTTACCTGTGATAGTTCTTCCATATTGTTAATAATTAGATCTATCTGAAAAATGGGAGCGTTCATTTGCATTGTACTAGATCAAGATGAATTCAAATCTTTATTTTTCTGTGTGGATCGAATCAATATAGAAGACTCCAGTAGACATACAGAACATTGTCTTTTTTTGGCCATTTCATTTACATTCGATACGTTAACATTATGCTTTGCCATAATGCCATGCAAGGTTTGAATCTAGCCACCTGACTGAAAATTGGAGACTGCTCTAAATCTGTGATTTATTCTCTTCTGGTTTTTGTCTTCATGTCATTTACAAACTCAGTCAGGAAGGATTTCATTGTTGTTTGGGTTGCTAACAACCTTATGAACCATGTAGTGTTAGGAACTGGTCCTTGTGGGGTCTCTAAGGTGCACACCAGCTCGCTGTTGTCACTATTAACTATAGTTAATTATAGTTTGATTACAGTTTGAGACTTGCTGGTTATTCAGAACTGAATATGAGTAATGTGTACTTCGTGATTTTCTGATCTGGCTTCCAAGCAGTATGTCGTGCAGTACCCAGTCAAGCACTTGACAAAAGCCTAATTGCATTACCCTGATGTTATTACACTTAACCAAATTTGTTATTTCGTCAGCTATTATGAAGTTAGCTTGACAGGTTTCATTTTTTATATTTTTGCTGTCCTCATTTTGCTTAACTTGGAAAAAGGAAACAGACTGCCCCAAATACAGGCTGCATACTGAATGTATTCCTGCTTTAAATAGAAAATGTATAAACTACCTAATATTGTCCTTTTATATGAAATGGCATGGTTAGAGCTTTAGGCATCTAATTAGCACCTGGCATGTCACTGTAGCAGAGATACATAAGCAAATAAGATGAGGTCACGCCTGTTTGAAAGTCTGATTTACCACGCCGGTAGATGAAAATTAGCTAGCTAGTCATCTGATTCCACATCCATCCTTCATAAGAAGTTTTGTTTCAGAGAATGGGACCATTTCATTACGGTTGGGTCTTCTGCGCATTATAATTTCAGTACTGAAATTCATATTTGTCAAGAGATTCAGGATAATGCCCTAGAGGTCTGTTCCTATGTACGAACTATGAATAGAGAAAACAGTAAATAGCACAGCTGTTGGAAGGTGATTTTTTTTTTTAAGCTTACCTATGATAAGCCAAAATTAATAGCTGTATTTTTCAAACTCTTTCCTTGCATACTCTTTGAAATTACAAACACTTTTTCAGACTTGCCATTTCAGCCTGTTTTACCAGACTGCAACTTTTTGACTTGCAGACTATTTTATATATTTTAGTTTCCCAGATCAGTTGCTTCTTTAATATTAAAGTTTGTCTTAGTAGGAATGTCACTGCTCAGGATAATATTTTTATCCTGTATTTCTTCCTATAAAGAATACACCTTAAGACATACTTGTGACAGGGGTAATAATTTTCCATTTCCTTCTCCACAGTTCCAGCATTTATCATTACTTTTATTATCATCTGTCATCTTTTTTGGCTGATGTCTAGTAAACAACAGAAATGATCTGCTACACGATTTCTAACTTCAATTCCCATTAGAGTTTACCTTTTTACCCCTGTTGGTAGCATATCCATAGTATAAAATAATAAGCTTCTGTCCTCCACTGTCTGCAGCTTCTCAGTAACTCCACACAGGGTGGGAAGGCTGTGAAATCATAGTTAGTTGAGGTTGACACTTATGGTTGAGTTTGCATAGTTTGGATAAGTCACTATGGCTGTTTTGATCCAACCGCCCAGTTTTTACTTACAGTTTCTGCTTTATCTGAGTTAGAGAAGTGACAAGGTAGGCTGGTGAAATGCACTGATTCTATAGCGTGAGGATTTACACCATCTATTTCTGCCACCCTGTCTTTGACTAGTGGTCTTTTACTGCCATCCCCTAATAAAATTACTGAGGTCTCCTTCATGTTGACTAAACTTCTCACTCTCCCATCTAGAGTCTCTTGGAATATCAAAGAAAATACAATAAATTCTTCATTTATTTCCATAAAAGATACTTCTAAAGGGTAATTCCCCCTTCTTTCTTAGGTTTAGCATTGACCTTAGGATAAGCTGTATTCTTGTCTTCCTGTAGTTTGCTCTGGTTCAGTCTGTTGCCTCTAGTGACTTCAAGCAGGTGTTTGAGCCTCACCATTCCCCAAACAGATGTTCTTTTAAACTTGCAACACTGGGACTAGTTCTGTCATTGCGGAATAAGGTGAGAAGAAGGGTTTCACACTGCAGCAATAGGAAACTCCTTTACCATGAAGAAGCTCTCCAAAAATAGGAGAAAAAGCTGCAAAGAATGGACCTGCCTGGTTGGTAGTGTTACACTCAAAATCTAGTTTGGGACAAAAATGTAAAACAACTTATATGTGGACCCAAGAGGCCATCCATTTGAGAACTTCTGTTAATGGTAACAGTTCAGCTTTTCAGAAGGCTGTTCAGTACACATAGCCTCCTCTCTTATGGTAATGTTGTTGAGAATGACTAATCCTGCTGTTCCATGAAAACAGGCACTTCCTCAAGACTTGGTGCTGTTATTGTTCCATGTCCTGGGATGTTTTGAAGAGGACGATGATCTTCTAACTGCTTTTGGTTTGATTTAAAAGCTTGTCCAAGACCTGTTTTAATTCCAAAGTTGTTGTTTTTTATGTGTATATTTCAATTTATCTTCATGAAGACACAAAAATCATGTGATACTTGATGAATCCATATGTAAGAACAACATTTTAAGCATGATTCTTTGGAATAATTTATATTTAGTTCCATGTGTAAATCAGGTTCTAGGTTTAAGCTGAAGATCTATGTATTATAATTAAGAAATATATTCACAGAAAGAGAGATATGATAAGTATGAAAGGGATTCATTAGCAAAGGAAGTTACCTGGGAAGATTGCAAGTCAACTGTGGTCTGTTTTATTCATTAGATGGAATATCTGGGGTATGGGGGCCATCAAATTTATTGTAAAAAAACATAGAAAATATTGTTTAATTCAGAATTTTTTTGTGTTTTACAGTTTCAGCATTTCATTGTAAACTTTGATGACTGTAAGAAAATGTCTCATTTTCTCACTTTGATTGACGCAATAGACAGGAACATGCAGTCAAAAGAATAATGTCGATCCTTTTTCTGAGCAATCAAATAGAAAGGAAACAAGCTGTTTGTATTTTTTGTCTTGAGTATTGCAACTTAATTGTCCACTTAGCATTATTTACGTGTGTGTAAAGGTATTGTTCATTACTGTTAAAAGTCTCAGTACTTGTTCTTCCAAATCTTGACCTCACATAATAAATACATCTTTGACTGAACACATGTGAGAATTAGGAGATAGGAGGGCTAGTTGTGTTAAAGGGTAGTAAATTGACTTCTACTTGCAGGTTTTCAAGGTAATTGATTTCCCATTTTTTGTGTTGGAGATCTTGGATCTCGGATCCCAATTCAAGAAGCCGCCTTTTTCAAGAAGGCAAATAAACACATGCTTGCATTCATCCCAAAGCAACAACTTAACAATATTTTATCCCACTGGCTAGAATATTGAAAAACTGCAGACAATAAATGCTTATTTTTGTAAATAGCAATATACACTTTGAATGGAAAGGGCAAAATGACTTTGAAATATTTTTTCCCAAAGTTGTGGGAAACAGATTATATAAATCTATTATGCATTACAAAAATAATTTATTTTATTGTTCAATGTTTTTTTCACGGAACATTAAAAGAATAAATAGAAGCTAATGGAGAAATGTATATAAAGATCATTTTCTGAGAATAATGAACATTGTATATAATATTCTATGTTATCTATTTGCTTCTGAAGTGCTACTGACCTCCATGCCTCTAGAGCTTTGACCATATCAGAAAGGTACTGACTCTGTTTGTTCAAGGACAGAAAAATAAACCTCTTTTCTGTTTCATCTGTTGTCTGCCTCATTTATACCTTTCATTCTGGTGAAAGCCACTTTTGGGATTAGCATTAATACACGCACGTATTCAACAAACACTTTTTTCTGCTGATTTTGTCCTGTCCTCATCCTTATATTTTCAACTGGCATGAGGAGAATGCAAGGTTAGATCCCTTAGTTGTCTAATTTTCACAAGGTAGGGAGGGTTTTGTAATGTCACCAACTACAGACTTTATCTTTTGAGCATGACAGCAGTCATGACTTTTCCTGACATTCTGAAGTAATGAAGTCTTGAATTGTGCAGTGTGTGAAATATTCTTTGCAAGGTAAGTCTTAGTGTTGTTAAATTAATTTCATATTATAAAGGGGGAGGAAAACTGTTCTTCAGACAACATCAGTCTTCATGCACTACTTCTGCAGTACCCTCAGGTAACACATAAATAGATTATTTTCTCCTGGCCACTGCTGGGCAGGAATGCATTCACAATTGTAGCCTGACTAATATAAATTTGCCAGTACTAGTAAAAGACTGTAGGCTGTGTATTGACTTGATAGTACAGGATCTTAGGGCATATGTAGGCTTGCATTGGCCTGAATTGTTTTTAGCTTGATTTAATTGTTGCCTAATGGTCAGATGACTATTGCCTCATGTGGCTGAGCGTAAGCTCTGTGAATGCAAACATGGTAAAAGGGCTGACAAGCCTAACTTAGTCACTGTGTGCCAAACAACAGCTCTTTGTCCTCACTGGGGCTGGGTAGGAAGCTGCAGCTGGGAACTAGCGAGGAGGAGGCAGACTATGATAAAGAACATATAAAAATTCCCCATGTGGATGCCAAGACTGAGGAGAAAGAGACCCCACTACCACCACCATGATCAAACTCCTCCCGGTTCGGACGTTGGGATGCTGACAATGCCTCGTACCGCTTCCTTGCTCTTCTGGAGGAAGGATGAAAGCACCAGCCTCAGAAACCAGAGTGACGTTTGCAGAGTGAGCACAACATCGGAGAAGAGGAAGCTGTGTATAGCAATTTTTACTGTATTACGAAGGAGGTATTTGTTTTCAGAAAACAGCTTTTTGTGCGTAAGAGGACTCCCCAGTCAGGAACTCAAGCATCAGAATAGGTAGAAGTTATTCCCCATAAGCATGTTTGCTCTGTTTAATTTCTCCTACCTTGTGAATCAAATAATTATTTTCCTGATTAAACAAATGGCTCATCCTATTTCAGTAAGTACATATTGGCAATACCAGACAGAAGGTTTATTTAAACACCTTCTGACTGGGGCATCCAAGTTGTGCTGATGGAGAGCCAAGTTCAGGAAGCTCACTGAGGCGTCCCAGGCATGCAGGGAGGACACCAAGCCTAGAATGGCAGAAAAACATACAGGATCACACTTTTATCATCAGCGAAGTCTACTAGTCATGGCTTTTTGATCCATGAAGTGGGAAGAACTTAGATTGAGGGTGGTGAAGTAGTTTGGTAAAGTGTGAATATTTTCTGGCTTCCAGAATGACCTCAGAATTGGTTGAGAAATTTTTTTCTCACTTTGCTCTGCTTCTTTGTTTGCCACTAGCAAAAGCAATGTGAAAAATATGACTCAGAATAGGGAAACTAACTTGGTTTATGTTGGGGTACTTATTTAGCTCACAAAATTATGGTTAAATTCATACTTATCAAATGTCAGTTGCTTATTCACCTACCTACTGAGCATAGACCTCACATCAATATATCCATTTTTCCTTCTAGCCTAAGTGAATCGTTCGTTTCTAATTCAATTAGTCTTGCTCACTGGTTTAACAGTCTAGAAGGTTAATGTACTAATGTTTTCATGGAACGATGCCAATCACTCCTAAACTCTGCTTGAAGAACCACTGGAGGTAAGTGAAAGCATGCTTAAAGAATTTGAATATGTTAGAAGTACATTTTTAATGGATATAAGTCTATGCATTGTCTCCTGCAATGGTGGACTTATTTAACTGAGCAATAGTTATGGTTTACTAATCCAAACCACAAGGAAAGAATTGCCTCTGTAGCACAACAGTTTCTTAGATCACTTTTGCATATCATTTTTATCTTGCTGTCAATAATCACAAAGTCTGAGACAGTTCAGCTTCTGTCTCATTTGCAGATGCAGGACATTTTCTTTACTGTTGTCTCTCATGACTGTTGGTAGATTTAACTCTGGCTTTCGGTGTCTGGTACAGGAAAGTGCAATGGGATGGGCACTGTCTTGTTCATCTGTTATAGAAGAGAGGGATCCTAATTCTGGGGTTATAAAAGGGGGGAAAGAAGCAACAAAAATCATATTCTTCTTTTTTTTTCTCCTTTTCCCTGTTGCCTCTTTCCGAGCATCTGCCTTTCCTAGCCAGGGCCTCTAACCTCCCGTGAGCCTGATTCCGTAATGGATGTGTCACTCACATTTGCTTTAGTCCAGGTAGCAAGAATGCTCATACACAACTTGCGGTTGTGTATGTCCTTTCCACAGCTGTTCCCTGTAATGCAGTTGCTGCTGTAGAGACTTGCTAAGGAGAGGTTAGTAAAGCAATGTGTTCCTTTCAGGAAGCCAGAATATTCCAAACAAGTAGGTATGGTCTTTTTAATTTTTGGACCCCAAATAACCTTTCTTCTCCCAGAGCTACAAAAGGAGAAGCTTCCATCTCTTTTTCCCCTTTTTATCTCTATGTTTTCCTTCCTTTATCTTTGCTCTGTGGCACATGCAGGATAATAAAAAGTGAGAGAAGAGCAACAAACCAAATCCAAATCAGTTCAAGCGTATGGTTGGATAGGAAAGCCTGATGTTAGTGTTGCATGATACATGCTGTTGTTGCTAGAGGAAGCTTGGCAGAGTGCAGAAGCACAGATGTTGGGTGCTGGGTGTGTTTGCCATACATATTCCTGTTGGTCTTGGTGATGTTTTAAAGTTCTTGCTATGCTCTACAGTCTTAACGAGAAGGTTAAAAACCTGAAATTGTGCAAAGCTCAAAAACCTTGAGATGGCCCTTTTCTTTACCAGCTGAAAGTATGGCCCTATGCTATGAAGGAGCTAGCTGAGGTGATGGGTCTGTTCATAAAAGGGCTTGTTTAGAAGTGAATTTTGCAGAATTAGTTGACTGTCTTCCCTTAAAGGTGAAAGTATTGATGTGGCATTTCCTGACTACTCCGTGTAACCTGAATCACTTCTTCACCAACCCCCCTCCCCCCAAAAAAAGAAACGCAAGCAAACAAAAACCATGAGTTTGTGTGATCTGTAGTGCACCCAGGTCAGTTTTTGAGAAAGATGTTTTGAACAGATGGAGTATACTTGTAGAAATGTTTTTATAAAAATGTCATTCAATTCAAACAAATCCAGGCTGGAAAGATTAGCACTCTAATCATTTCACATTCACGTAAGTAACTGAAAAGCTTTCTTTGTTCTGTTTGTTTTTTTAAAATAACATAGAGGCTTAAGCAAGCAGATCTAAGGAGGACTGTGAGTAAGTGAATATAATGGATAAACAACTTGGTTAAAATAAAGACAAACTGTCACACTTTAATCCTGTTTTTGTTCATAACCTTCCCCCAACATCTTTCTCAAATTTTTGCTTGGTGTCTGCATAGGCATAGGATAAAATCAATGTGCTATTTCATTACTTTTGATTTTTCTAGCTTGGTACATTCGGGTGAATTTGTTTCCATGAGAACTGATTGCTGAGGAAATCATTCAGCTTACCTCTTACCAGACTGATCAATGAACTCTGGATTTTGTTGCAGGTAAAATATCCTGCATTGACTGGGTGGAGGGTTTACGAAATTAAACCAGGCAAGTTTAGGCATACACCAAAAAGACCTTTGTCTCTTTTTATCGCTGATGGGATAAAACTTACAACTTAACCAACATCCTGAGTAGGAGTCATAGTACAGGGTGGATCTGGTAGGGTAATTTCTGAGAAATGTAGGTCCCCTGTTTTGTCTACCTAAACACAGATTATATTGGAGATGCAATACTTTTCTGTGTATACGTTCAAGGATACTGCTTCTTACAAGATGGCTGTAGCTTAACATTATGATCCGTAACTTTGGATGGACTTCAAGTTTCAAAAAATTACCAAAAATATTAGACATGGTAAAACTCAATGTCCAATACTTTTTAATGAATATTTTTTTCTTGTTGCATTTGACTTTTTACTTCTCATGGTCATTGACTGTTTTGCCTTGTGAATCAACAGGAGAAAGTTTAAAAAGATGAGGAATACTTTACCTTCTGAGCTCTCTGCTTTAGGATCTGCCTTAAGCAGTCTCGACTTATGATAATGTAAAAATATCCTGAGAATGCCCAAGCCAGCTCAACTTTCATAAGGGATACAGTGGACAGTCGGTGTTTCAGACTTTGGGTTGTATTGTTTCAGAGTATAAAGCTGATATGCAGTTTCTATATGTGAGTTTCCTAGATCTCTTCCCTTCAGTAGACAGTTTCCTTTAGAATTTCTATAAGCACAAAGCAGGTATTTTTATCAGACACTGTACTACCAGAGCACAAGCTAGAGGTGATAATTAGTGATTAATGACAGTGTGCAGACTTTTATCAAAATGTGAGTTTGGAAACAAAAGAAATAATAAATGTGATTGTAATGGGACCTGCAGAACTAAGAGCACATTAAAGATGTATATACATTTTGTAACTTTCAGATTTCATTTATAAAAAAATACATGTATATTTATTTATATATAAAATATACATATAATTTCAGGGATTGTAATGATGGCAGTTTAAAGGACAGCAAAAAAAATCTAGTATTTTAATGTAAAGCTGACAAGAAAATAGTCTTCAAAGTGGGTATTAATCACCAGTAATTTTCAGTACAAGTATGGATTATTTGAAGTCTGTATTGTTGTTGATTATAGACTCTAGTACCTAATGGTCCTCATCCTTGGAAGTAATCGATTGTGATATTTATTAAAATCATCATAGAATCCTAGAAAAAGGGGAATAAGTTGAAAACAACAGCACTACAGGTATCTTTACATTGCAAAAGGTAGGTTGGATTCACTGTGGACTGTTATCTTTCCTTGTCACTAGAATGGAGAGGGCGGTTGTAAACTCTACTCAGTCCAGTAGCATCTACTAGTTAGACCATCCTTCTGGTGACTGTTGTACTTCAGATATCATGAGCGATTGGCTGTGCACTGCTGATTAAATAAATCAAACCATTTTAAAAGCAGAAAATGTGCTATGTCAGCAGGGAGGATTATTGTAGCAGTGTCATGAGGTCCCAGTCTCTAGCATTTTGAAACTAAGCCTGAAACAGCATGAACTTCTGCCAGGAAAACATCTATGGGATTTAGAGCTAGTCACCTCTTGCAGAGCTCTCAAGGGGAAAGCAGTGGAGACCATTCCTGCCAGTGGTGTGACCGTACTTTGGATGCTGTGAAGATATGCATGTGAGTAACCTATGCTCCTCAGTGCCAGCTTATCTGTGGTTAATGTGTTGAATGTGAACCCTTTCTCAGCTGCTTTCAGTTGTGTGCTGTGTGTCACTAGGCAATTTTTTCTAGTTCATGCATGCATTTGCTGGCTTTTTAGATAGGGATTTTATCTACTTTAACTGGAAGCATTTCCAAGTCTTTAGTTGCTACCATGAGTTTTTATTAGTGATTTTGTGACTCAGAGTTTATTTTTCTTGATATAAAGGCATCTGAAGATTCAGAAAAATGCTTTTAGGATGTTCCAAAGTGTCTGCATGTATGTCCATAATTACCTTATTGTCACAGGCTCCTTCTTCATTTAAGCATAATGCCAGGCCCTGAACAAACTCTTTCATTCCAATCAAGCAATAGCAAGAAAGTGTCAAAATGGTGATGCCTCCACAACGTGGCACAGGGCTGGGTAGAGCACCCGGCTGAAGAGCCCTTGCAAGTTAGAGCACCCAGATGGACTTGAAGTCCCAGAAGAGGGAGAAGCAATAGCAATTGTCAGAAGCCCCCGAAGGAGAGTATGCCTTCCTGAGACTGCTCTTTTGAAGGACTCTCACACACAGTCCTGCTGCTTGGGAGTATTATCCTGGTGACTTTATTGTCATTCTTGACAAGAATGATGAGAAATGAGAGCTCCTTCTGACTGAAATGTTTAAATCCATGAATGCAGATCACTTTGGAAATCATTCCTGTGAGAGGCTTCCATATCCTATAAAACCCCAAATAAATGAACAATCATAATGCAAAGGACCAACTTTCTGGATTCAAATCCCTAGTGTGTAAGGACTGCTGACTGTTATGCCCCACAGCTTGACATAGATAAACTTTCTAAACCTTGACCAGTTAAAAGTTTACTGTGGAAAAAAAAAAATCACTTGAACTGCCAATTTGCTTTTGTATTAGTTTGTTATTGGTATTCCCAGGCATGACCTATCATTGTCCAAGAATTATTTCCTGTCAATAGCTCTCTCATCACTTCTGCAGCAGCCATGTTTCCAAGATTAAGATGCTGAAAAAACTGTAAATTTTCTATGCTGCTGCTTTATGGAGAGAGTCACATTAGAAGCAGAGCCAGAGTTGCAGGCTGAGACTATTATAAATCTTGACACTTTATGCCTTATGGAGCCCTGAGGAAGTGGCATCCAGGATTGTATTTCATAGACCCTTCATACATTTCAGCTTGTGCTGTGCTAGAAATATATTTATGATGTGACTTGAGGAATTATGTGGGTGCCAAGCCGATAGAATGACAACAGGTAACTTTCAGGGATGAAAGGGGGAAAAAAAAAAAAGGATGACACATCTCTAATATCTGGGATTAGAGGGGGAGGGGGAGGAAAATAGGAGGAGCGAGAAAGAAAGGAAGTAAATGTCTTTATCTAAAGCAAACCATGAAAAAAGGAGAATTGACCTAAATAATAAGTGGTCAGAGTCACTTCCAGATGTTACGAGAACTTCCGGGGCTTCCTTCTCCTCTGGGTTTTGCAGTCTGGAAAGGTTTGTTTCTTAGTTAAATATTTAAAGAGCACTCTGTTTGACATAGTTTTAAAGGCAGCTTGACATTCTGAATCTACTTTTCATTTCCAGTGCTATGTCTGTCGTTCATCTGGATAAAGGAAATATGTTTTCACATTATCTATATATGGATATGATGATTATACAAGGAAAAAGAGGAATCTCACTACACCTGATGCAAAAAGGTGGTATGAAATGCAGAAAATACATTAACTGGATGATAGGAAAAAATCATTTTAATCACATTGATTTTTATGAAGATGCCATTTGCAACAATAATAGGGTAAAAAAATGCAAAGAGATTAAATAATTTTTAAGTTGGTGGTATAAGGGACAATCCAATTAAAATGAAACAGTAAAAAGTTTGAGGAGGTTTGGAGGTGAGGGGAAAAACAGTGGGAGGAAAAGTCTCTTGGACATCTAGTTGTCTTCTCTCTGTTAAAAAGTTGTTACTTTGAGCTCCTGGTGCTTGCTCAGGGTACTGGGAGCCTGTATCCTCATGTCACCCAAGGACCCAGACTGCAGTTGGCAGCCCTGCTGGCAGCTTTAGACCCAAGCCAGGAAATGCATTTGCACAAACACTGAATTGCTCTGTCGCAGCAGGAGTTACCGCATCCATAACCGTCCCATAGCGTGGGCATCATGCGTGGGGTTGGTCCTGATGCAACCAGGCCTCTGCTAAGCTGAAGCTCCTTGTATACTTTTATGGTATGATTCAAGATCAGATGATATTCCAGTGTGCCAGATTTCTGCGTTTGTTTTTAAAGCAGTAGTTCAAAAAGTAATTTAAGATGTTGCTCTCTGGGAAGTAGGAATTTACTTTATAAAAAAACAAGTTTAGAAATCAAAGACTAGTTTTCTGTCAGGAAGTATAAGTATTCCTCTGAGGTATTGATTACAAATACACTGGGATTAAACATCTCCATTTTGAGAAGTCTCACATAAGAACGTCTGGTGTTACTGTTTTTATCACTCTGTAATGTCTTTAATCTTTCTTTGTCCTGTTAAGCACCTACAAATCATACAACAGTCAGCACTGATGAATATTGGATCTAAGGAGCCTCATTTTGTTTGGACAAATCAGAGCTGTTAATATTATCTATAAATACCTTTAGATGCATCCTCAATCATATTTTTTTGCCTGTATGTAGTAGATTTAGCTGCTGTTTTACTGTATCAATGTCAATCACTGTCTAACTTGGCATGTTCTTAAAGAATTTTGCAGTCATAAGTCCCTCTTGACCTAACTTATATGTTTATTCACTTTTAAGCGAATTTTTCTTCTACTGTACTTTATCATATTATCATAACTATTTATTGAAATTGATAGACTGCATTTTTCTCTACTAGACTAATTTTTAAGTAATTGTTTTTTATCCTTTATCTGCAAGTTGCGTTGGTCTCCAATATGAATGTAATGCTGATGGATTGCTACACTACTGCTGACAGAAATGCTGCTGAATATTTATATTCAGAGTGGGGCATTCTTTTTGCATTCTTTTTGCTACACTATGCTTTATTTGTTTGCATTTTTAACTGCAAAGCTGACCTATTGCTGTAATAATAACAACAGTAATGTTACCTCTATATTGCTTTTTTTTCATGGACCCCCCACTCTGAATAGAAATATTCAGGATCACAGCAGCATTTCTGTCAGCAGGAATCATGAATGCTGTTCTGGTATTTTTGTGTATACTGTTATGAGTAGTCTCATATCTGCCAACTTTGCCTCTTTCAAAGAAAGTTTTTCTTTCTGCTCTTTTATTCAGGTACTACAGTATTTCTCACTATATTGTTCACTCCTGCTAGAAGACACTGTATAAGAAACTGTTTTTGACAGAATACTTCAATCTTGAATTGGGGATTCTCTGCTGCTTAACATCTTTTCCTGGAGATGGTGCTATCATTAATGGCAGTTTTCACTAAATCCTAGATCACTGGTTAGTTACAGAGCATTGGATGAAAAATGCTACTCGATGGGAGTGATTTTAATTATGATGATGATTGCAGTTCTGTCATACTCACACCTACCTCAGGAAAATAAACTGTATAAAGAAATAATAAGTGATAATCATTAAAGATTCAATATGAGCTTATGGAAAATTGATTCCACTGAACTAACTCTATATAATTTTACTAAAATGCCAAGTATTACAAGTTTGTTTATATTTTATTAACACAATGATAATTAAATTTCTCTAAAGCATTGTAGTTATTATCATGCAACATTTTTATTAAGAAATTGGAATGGTATGAAAGACAGATTGCACATATTAAATGGATTGACTGTGGGTTAATTAATATATCTCAAAACACAAGGAGGAAAAAGCCAGTAAGTAGAAGTGCTGGTCAGAATGAGTTTTGGCCCTATGCTGGTTTTCTTCCAAATCACTGACAAAATCGTCACTGATAAATGCAAACATGTTACAAAATTGATGGAAATGGTAATTAACAAAGAGGATAAAGCATTCATTCAATATTACTTATTTTATTATCTATATACAAAAATCCTCTGTTTTACTGTGACCAGGTATATGATCATACCTCAGTAATAAAAAATGCAGTTCTTGCTTACAGGATCAATTACTGAGAAGTGTTTGTGAGCAGTAAGAGAGACTGTAGTGTATACAGCTTAGCAATGTTATGTAAGGTTAAATACTGCTGTAAATGGAAAAATCTAATCTGAAATATCATATTATCTGGGCACCAGTGGTATGAGTGGTGGAAGATGCAAGGAAAGTGAGATCTGCAGGTTGAATAAAAGAGAGAGAAGAGCTCTTGCTCAGCTTTCTGCTGAATATGCAGCCTCTGCATCACTATTTAAAGCTGGTTACACTCTCATCTGTCTAGATTTTTAATGGAGGGCTTGGAATGATAATGATTAATACAATAATTGGGTCAAGAACATGCAGATAAATAATAGATGTGTGACAGATCTAGTCACTATGCGGTAATGCCTGGCCTATGTTCATATGAGTTGCCGTTGCCACAGCCTTTCATCAGAAGCTACTGGAGGGCCAGATCTTACTATGTTTCCATTATACTAATGCTCGTTGCTTGCCTTCACAGTAGTTTATCAATAATGAAATATCAGTGATGAATCTAGAGCTTGCTTCTGCTTTGCGACTGAATGAACTTGGATCTGTGGAGTACTGGGGAGAGAGATGGAGCAGTCGGAAGTGACCAGATGCCCTAGGAGGTGGGAAGAGCGGAGCTTCAGATAAGACCTATGTGGAAGAGTCACTCCCTGGAAAAGACAGGTAATGGTGAATAATTAGCTACCAGCAAGATACTCAGGCTAGAAACGTGATAAAGAGGAAATATTGGCTATGTCCATATTAACAAGGATGATTTGATAAGAGTGGACCTACGAAGTGAAACATGCTGAGTGCATCATGTCTGAACTCTACAAATTTTAGTTTTTTTGCTTTGTTTCATTTTTTTGTTTTTTACTTTGGTCTACACTAGTCTTGCACCATGGACTGAAGGCCCATTTCTAGCTATATGTATCAGTAAAATACAGAAGTGTCTTAATCTTTTATGAGGAAGGTAGGAAAAGATGTGGTCATGGTCTATATATATATGTTCATGTGGCAAGTTAGGATTTATTATTAGAAGATACTTCACTATAGCAAAATACATTAAGAATTAGTGGATAGAAGCTGAAAATAAGCAAGGCAAATAAGGTACATGATTTCAATAAAAATAATAATCAGTTAACCAACAGTTGTGATGAAAACTCCACCACTGCATGTTTTTAACATCAGAACTAGATCTCTCCTTAAAACCACAAATTTTACATGAGAAGTTATTTATGGGAGTCAAGTGGTTTGTTTTTCCTGCACTGAAGACATCAGAGTTGGCGATGACAGTGATCCCTCCTGGTCTTTGAACCCAGGTGGCTATTAACCTGCTCCAAATGGGTCTTTTTAGCCCAGTAAGGAACACCCTTGAGAGGCTAGCTCAAGCATGTGTGTAGTGACTCAGTGACCAGTCAGGGCAGAAAACTTCCCATTTCTCCGTTACACTCAAAACAAGGAAGGATAATTTGGAGGAAAGCTGCAAAACTTCAGGTGTTTGGGTTGTGTGTAGCTAGGCAACTAGAACTCTGGAAAAAGATAATTAAGTGAGCTGCCTGTGCCTGAAAGGATGGTATTTTTAGTGACAGCAGTGTTAGAAGAAAATGAAATGCCTAAGAACTTTTTCTTTGACTGGGGTAGGTGGAGATCTTCTCTTGGTTATCTTTGTTTAATGGTTTTAAGTGGAAAATCATTCAGTCTTGGTTTCTGATTGCCATCTCCAGCTTTTTCATTCCTGTTTCCCTACAGTGCCACCAGAGCAGTTTCATCACTAAAATTTTAATCCGCCTCCACTTCTAACTGCAAAATTTGAATAAAATAAATCATTTAGGCATTTTAGTAGCTGTTATTACACTATCATAGTCTACTTATGCATTTCAACTTGTCAAAGAATGATGAGTTGCTATGGTATTTTAATAAAAAGCAATATTAAAAATAATGAAGTAATGTAAAACATATTGCAAATAAGTTCAAAGTTAAAGGCACTTCATGTCCTTTATTGGATTCCTACAGGTTTGCTTCTCTTCAGACCGATGGCTGATAATATGTGATGGAAATGTGGAAATCAAGCTGGTAGATCAGGGCACTCCCAGATACTAGAAATCTACTGTTTCCTTTTTCACTCAACTATGACACTAATATATTTATTTATTTTATATATATGTGTATATATATGTGTGTGTATGTATGAGTATATATACACACATATAAAATTTATAAAATTTGTATATAGATTAAGCACATGTATGTTGCATATAAATATATAAATATATTTACCTGTATATCAATAGAATGGAAGGAGATCAGTCGGGAGACAGTCTTGAATTGTAGATTGCACACTGCTGCAGGATATTTCAGCTGGACATCTTGGACCACCCTTTTTGGTGAAGTGGGGCAGATTTGCAAGGGACAGGTAGCACTGTCTGCATTTAAAATCAGCTTAGCTAAGAATTCCTGTTGCATCCTGGACTCTGGATTAAGGTACAATTTTTGATGTGACTCTTGTGCTACAACATCCTCTAGATGCCAAAGCAATTCTTGTGAATGCAAAAGTAGGACCTAGTAACTGAAATATCCAGGTATGTAGGATGACCCTTGAGTTAAAAAAAACTTCTTCAAAATCTGCCTGCATATTTAGATGAATTAAAATTGGAGTCCTACACCTTTTCTTCACAGCATGCCTGTATTCCTCAACTGGAAAAGGTAAATCAGTGAAGACATAAACCGTCTGTTATGTACAACTGAAGAAATGTGTGTGATTGGGTAGAATTTTCTACAGGAAATTTAGGTGTATGAGTGAAATATCTGTGAGGTCCCCAGAGAGGGATTGTGGGAATGAAGTGTATAGTAAACTAATAAAACAATTTCTCCTTTAGAAAGCCAAAAGAAAATTATTAGTGATTCACTCAAGTCTGAGTCTGCTTCTAGGCTGACACTTTCAGATATTTTCACTCCCAACAAATGTAACTTTGAACATTTTCAGAAAAAACACAGCTAAGAAGGAATGTTCTTTTTAAAAATCTTTTAAACTACTTTAAGTTATACTCATGTATGGCAAGTAAAATAGAATATTTCATCTGTATGGATTTATCATTATGTCTATACATGATAAGACTTTGTAGTCATGGTCTATAATCTGATAGCTGGCACAGCCCTATTTTATCTCACTTTTACCAATACATTCCTAATGAAGGAGTTCTGTAGGATGTGTAGGCTTGGAAGTGAAGGGGAGAGAAGTCAGAGGTGAGGTCTGGAATTCTATTTAAGAAAATAAATTTCCCTCTTTGATGGGTCCAGACTTACTTCAGGAACTCCTGATAGAAGTAAACCTGGATTAAAATCCTTAGGTGTGTTAATTCTGAGGAGTTTTGCAGCCAGTTAACTCTAGCGTATAAAGCAATGCCTTATCCAACAATACCGACCTGGCCAATGTAGCCCACATCATCTCAGTTCTTTGAGTATCTGTGTAGGTCATGTCAGTAAGATTGGTGGAAAACCTTTTTCTTTTTGTTATCATTTTTTCCTGTTTTCTATTGAGTTGCCTTCTCAATTTTTCTTCTCTCTCTCTCTCTCTCTCTCTCTTTTTTTTTAGTATTACAGTGAAACTAAAAACAAAAATACAGCAATATTGAAACAATATAAATTTGCAAGTCAGGTGATGGGCATTTTGAGTCTATCAGTTTAAGTATAGTATACTCTGCTTGGAAAATTGCTCATGTAGTAACTACAAGCTCATTAATATATGTGACTTTAGAGCATATTTAGATAAAGTGGTACTTTAGATAGGTTTAGGTACTTTAGTGTTACTTAGATAAAGGGTCTGTTACTGCACCTGTGCTGTCTGTGACCTGGCGTAGGGATGGGAACAGCACAGTCTCCACCTCCCAAAACAGGCTAAATGCCACTGCCTGAAGTCACTAAAAAGAAAGAGATATGCACAAAAAGCAGAGCAGGTCCAGAAGCCTTCATCCAACCCAGATCCCATGGGACATGCTCCTTTCTTGGCACTCCACTTGATGGAGTGGACTGTGGAATAATAACCTATTGATTAGATTATTCCTCCTAGGAGGTGTGGGACCTAAGTTGGGGCATTTGTTGCCATGTTGCCTGAAGCTAGGCTAATGCATGGCTGTAGTGCATTAACCATAGGATGTGAGGGACAGCAAGACATGAGGGTATCTATCTCCTGCCTAACAAATAGTTGAGGCGGTCAACAGAAAGGAGTGAAAGTGGGCCTCCAGCAAGTTATCTGAAATATGTGTTCCTTTGTCTGTGATGGTCATCAGTGAAGACAGAAGTTGTGACAACACAAATCAGAATCCAAATTCTTTCTCTTGTACTTTCAACCCTAACAAGTCTGCTAGATCCAGGCTGCCCTTGGACTGTGTATTTCAACCTATGCACGTTCATTTATAGCTGTCCAGAGTCTCAGCTCCCTAATAAGTAGAATCTGTCCTTTTTTAAGCCATGGTGAGGTGATTAAGGAATTCTTTTGAGATGTGGCTTCATTCTCAGGCTGAACATAGACTTATCACACTGTGCGTGAATGCTTTTACTATTACAGTATTACAAAAAAGGATGTCACCATGACTTATCAAGTGTTCTTGCTATTTGTAACTTGTCTTCTCCAGGGTCCTTAAATCCTACAGCAAAATAAAACTTTAAGCGTGAGGAAGAGATGCCCTTCTATTCAGATCAAGCACTTCCTAGTATTTGTGGATAGTTAATTTAAGCCCTCAGGACACTTTGAGGCTCAGTAGGGAATGGCTAAATGAATATGGGCATCTATTTATGATCTTGGAGAAAAGGAGGAATAGATTACTAACTACAGATATGTTTTAGATACTTTAATTTCCAACTCTGTTTATGAGACAATTTCACCAGAGTAGTCTTATCTTTTGTTTATGAGATGACTTCTTTTTATAGTAAAGGAAAATGGTGTAAATCTCATTTGTCTTCGCATTAGTAAAGCATTTGATGCAGTACCACACTGAAAATTGTAGGTTAAAATAGAGAAGATAGGCTTTTAGTAAGCAATGATAAAGTGGGGGAAGAGCTAACTAATGAGAGGAATCAGTTTGTGTCGAAAAAAGGGAAAGAGATTGCTAGAAAAATTCTTGAAGGTCAGATTGTAAGATAGATCTTATTTAGCATTGTTTATGACCTTGATGGGGTAAAAAGAAAGCCAATGGTAAGCTGATGCAATTTTTTGATGAAAAACGTTGAGAGACATTGTCAATACAGAGGAAAATAAAAATATATTTGTGGAATGACCTTTCATGTATCACCCCATCCTGTATAGGATGCCTTGAAGACCAGAACAACAGAGCAGGAATTAAATTGAATAAAATATAAAACATAGGTCATATACCTTAGACTAAGATATAACCTTAAGTGAAAAAGCCCTAGAATCAATGATAGGATTACCAGGCATCAGCAGTGAGGCGTAGCTATTAAAAGGTGAAGGCAGTCTTTGGACACATTAAGAAGGGTTTATCTGCATATGTGGAGGGGAATTGTAATGCACTGATGATACTTCATCTACAATACTAAGTATAGTTCTGTTCACTTGGCGTCAAACTAGAAAAACTGCAGAGAAAAGCTATCCGAATCATATGGGGAAGTGTGTACTGTTTCTACAAGATAACACAAAATGACTGGATTATTTAGCTAAATGAAGACATAAGCAGATATGATTGTTCTCTTCAAATACATTAGTAGTAGCACAAAAGCTGTTTAAACTAAAGGACAGTTCTAGCTTAGGGACAAGTGGATATTAAATTGGACAAGTGTATATTTAACTGAAGAAGCAGAAGAGGCTTTGTAGCAATTATGAGAATGAAAATTTGAACAACATCCAATAAAAGTAACAGAGACAAGATTTGTTTTAAGGTGATTTTTGATACGTTTATTAAATCATTTAAATAATGTTGTCTGCAGTAAAAGGGGGTGACTTGGGAAGTTCTGAGTTCCTAAATGAAATAAGGTACAGCAGTGAGGGATATCACAGAAATGTTTAAGATGGACTGATTGTTTGTGTATCATTCTTCCTCCCTAACAGCCATGAGCAGTTTTGTGAATTGACTGGCTTTAATGCTTTATCTTTCAGGTGATTCCTCATAATTGATGCTGATCACCAAGGCACATCCCACATAGCTCTGCTGTTATTGTTGAAAGGTTTATCTGCTTTTTGCTCGTATGTGTGTTCTACTTCAGTCACATAAGTTTCTTTGAAAGATAAGCAGCACTAGCAAACCACCTAAAGCAGAAGATGTACCTATCTACTCTCTTGAGTATATCTAAGGATTTATAAGTTTGTATAATTGCACTGGAATTTATTTATTTTCAGGAACCTGAGAACTTAGAGTTATAAAAGATTTAATACAGCCAAAAATATTGTTATTGCTTTCTACAGGAGTAAGTGTATGCATTTCGCTCTTTGCTTTCTTTTGTCATAACGAATATTGTAAATGAGAAATAAATACTGAAAGGCTGCACAGCACTACATTTCTCACAAAAGAAAGTCATTTTAAAAATAGACCTATCCTTTGTGCAAGCATGGGAAGAAACACAGAATAAGAAGGCTGTTTGGCTATTTAGTAGTTTGGTAAAAAGGAATCCATCAGGGGTTTGCCTTTAAGAATTAGGTTGCATCTTTTGTAGTAAAGGATAAAAAGTATCATTTATGTTCCACTAAATGTAAGGAAAAGCACTTTCTTAACATGTTCCTACATAACAATGAGAGTAAAAGTTATAGTTTTTTTAAAGTAAATATAGTGTCAGTAACAATGCATGTAATGTTGAGAACCTGAAGATTTCACTGACTGAAGTTCAAATATATTTTCAGTAACTCAGTGTTTAGTCTCTGCTTTGGAAGAAGAAATCACCAAGTGGGATTTAAAATCAATTGAACAGCATGCTTAGTACATGTTAAACACATATACTGTGTCAATTGACAGATGGAATGTTTATGGTATTGCACCAGAAGACCAAAATAAAGAAATGAGAAAATGCTTCCTGTAGAAGGATACTAAACAGGGAAGGAAGGAAGAAAAGTACGTACTTGATAATAGTTTTTATGTACAGACATATTTTGAACTTCCTGTAACTTTGTGCTAGTGTCCATGTGGAGTTGGAAAACAGCAACTATTTTTTACAAAGTTATCAAAACCATTGTTAATAGACACTGGATAATCTTAAGGAAAGGCAGATTACACTAATGACTCTTCAAACTCTGCAGATTGGTAAGATTATTTTAAGACTGATTAAGACTGACTATTAAGAGCTGCAGAGAATACAAAGCCATATGAGATACTTGCTTTAAACATCGGCATTAGAAAACAAAGGGTAGCTAACCTGGTGATTAGGGAAGAAGCTATATATGTAATATCTTCATGTTATTTCACTGTCATATGATGCTTTCATAAATAAGCTAGGGAAATATGGTCTTGCAGTGTAGGAGTTCAGCTGGTTAAGCATAATACTCAGAAAGCAACTTATTTGTTCATTATCAGACGGGAAGGATAGATAAATCTTCTGGAGACAAAAGCGGGGTACTACTTTATGTTATAATTATTTACTGACATAACCAAACAAAGAACTTTTCCTTATGTTTGCAGGTGGTATCATCCTTGAAGGACTGGAAGAATGTGGAAGGACAGACTATGGAGGATATGATTTGGACACAGATTTTCAACAAAAAGTTATAATAAATTGGAAAAAAATGTTAAAGATTAATAAGATTCAGTTCTACGATGAAGGCAAAGAACTGTGCTTAAATGTAATCAGCTGCAAAAAAAAAATGGAAATTTTGTGCAAGACAAGTGAACAGATTCTTGTCATGTGCACAGTTCTCACAGCTCAGTATTGAACATGAAGCAGTTATGTATATTCAATGATTTATTTACTGCTACACCAAAACAGTGAAGAGAAAAGAGGTTGCTGTAGCTTGTTATGAAGAAAGCTGCCACAGCCAGCATCGAGAACTGAAATGTTGCTTAAGCTGCATATGTTTATCAAATTTAGGCATAAGAAAGCCCAAGAAAGAAGCAGTAATAGTTAAGAGTAATGTTGAGGAAAATTTGAGTTATCTGATATTACGTTTTTGGGCACCAATTGACCCTCTGAAGACCTTCTCATAACTTAGTGCCATGTCACCTTGTTCTTTTATCCCATTCTAATCACTATTGAACAGGAAGCTATTTCCAACTCTTAAGGTGAAAATTCAGCTATAGATAAAAAGTTATTAAACACAGAAACAGTTTAAGAGAGGAGTCAATCCAACATCCTTAAAGGAAAAAGAAAATATTTTTTACATTCTATGGATAGAAAATCTTTCATTTAGAAGGCTCAGTTTGTTCATGAGGAATACCTGGAGGGAGGTGAGTGAAAGAAGAAAAAGGGAGAAGAAAAGAAAAAAACACAAAATCCCCTAGATGAGCATAGAACCAAAGCAAGAACTGTAATCCTATGAGCACATGCACCATTCAGATTACAATGACAGCATGAAAGCATATGTAAGGTCTGAAAGAAACCCATTTAGATACAGCACAGTTGAATTTGGGATAATGAGTTCAATCCTATACCTCTTAGTGGTTATCCTCAAAACACTGCGTAAAGATCTAGAGATATTCTCCCTACTGGAAATTCTATGCAATATTTCAAAGGAAATATTTCCTTAAAATGTCACAGCCATCTACCAAGAAGGCATAGAACCATCCTGCTGTATGTTGGCCTACTATGCTGTGGATTTATGGGGCATTATTAAACTGTGGTCTAGTGAGACAGTATGTCACAAACATTGGATTTTTTTTTCTCTGATGTGAGCATCAACCTGCTGTCTGCTACTAGCCAGTCCCCTTCAGCCTGTATTCTGCATTCAGGTTGCTTAATTCATGAGTTCATGGCTAACATTTGCAATGAGTTTGAGATAGTTGCTCCCTTACAAAGGAAAAATGTTAGTTTGGGTGGAAAAACACCTAGAACATTTTAAGTGTTTCTGCTGGAATGAAACACTGAAATTTTTTGAGTTATTGGCTAGGTCTGGCAAAGGTTACTGCATGTATTGTAGCAGGGCATTGCTAGCCATGGATGAAAACTCTACAGAGTAAACAGAAATTTTTAATTTAACGCATCATTTGTAACTTGTTACATTGATTTCACAAACTCAGAAAGTTGTGCATAAAAGCTAATGAGAGAAACTAAGTGCCTTCATTTGTACTTCTTGAATATTTCTAGTATTGGATCCTAAGTAGTAACTTCTATGTTTTTCTAAGAGTGAAGCAGTTCACTTTTGATTTATAAGAAGAAAGGAGGAACTTTAACTCTCTTTGCTCAAAACTGTAGTACTGTTTAGGTACATCAGATGGGTCTCTGTTTGCTCTGACTTGGTTTTCCTCTCACACCTTCTGCTTCATCCTTTTTTCCAGCATTTTAGAAGTATGCTAATATTTCATTAGATGCTTGGTTTCTTTCTGCTGTTCGCAATTTCTGTGTTTGCATTTACACATAGGTTTGTGTTCTCTGATTTTCATCAAGACTCTTCTCCACCCACAGTCACAAGCTAATCGTCTGTAATAGGGCTTAGCTTTAGAAATGTCAGATATAATAAAAAAGAAGACTGTGGCAGAGAAAGAGGGCCACAGGTTTTCTTCTCGTTGCTCCGTGCACAAGGATGAGAGGGATCTGTTATCATCTCCAACACAACTTGTCAACTACTGATTCAGGATTATTTCTCAGGGAAAAAATACCTTCTACTCAACAACTAATTGGAGAAAAATGGGCCTCCTGCTGCAAAAAGGATGCGAACAAGGACATGAAAAGTTTGATCCACAGAACATGGTAATCTGAAGAAAGACTCTCACCAAAGTCATTAATAGCTAGCACACCACCTCTTCCTTCAGTGAACAAAAGTTTGAAGATCAGTATAAAGAGAGGTAGCAGATGGGACAGGTTATGTCCTATTCTGATTCAAAATATGTCAGGAAGTTACTGAGAAATCTGAACAGCCTGTCTTGAAATACAATGTCCCATAAGGTACACAAAATCATCCACTATCAGCAATGACCTCCACAGACACAGATGATGCTCAGCACTTCATAAGGTGGAGTGGAGAATGTATATGACAAGATTTTAATATAATTAGTGTCAATGATCATGGACTTCATTTTCTTGTGACATACTGATATGTTATATATGCTTTGAAAAATCTATCAGAAAGACTAATAGCAGATAAATCACACTTATGAAGTTGGTATGTTCATTAGCTGTTGTGATTGTACCTGTGCTGCTACATCTGCAGAATATGTCCCAATTAATGATTAATGTTGTTTTGGCTGACAAATCCATTGGCAGGAGAATGCGTGTTTATCTTTCTAAATAACATTTCTTTTCTTCTGTTGCTTTCCTCCTCCTATTTTGATTTTTTCCCTAACTAAAATATCAGCCTAACTCTGTTATTCACTGCCTTTTAAAAAATGGATTGGCAATAGCTATTTTGCAAACTAAATCATTAAATTTTCAGCATTAATATAGGCAATTGGTATAGTGTTCATACTCATGAATTGTTCCCTAATAAGCATTCAAAATCATTAAGTAAAATTTCTGTCTATTTTAGGCTGTGTGGATACTATCTTGTTTGTCTTTAATCTAAGATTCTTCCCTTTTGAAGACCCTACATGATCTTTAACAAGCGGAATATTAACAGAAAAAAGGAAACCTCTACAAATGGCTTTATGCTAGAGAAAGTATTTCTAAAAATACAAATAAGTTAATAAACCTCTTGCAGTAACTTGCAGTAAATGTTTCTTGAAAAGTCAAGGAGGGCAAATAGGATAGTATCTGGTTGCTGTTATACATATAATGTAACCCCCTTGTGGATAAAACATTATACATCTGAAAAACAAGCTGAATGGGTGCAGTTTAATCACCTCTTAAAATGCTTTCAGATGGTAAAGTGCAATAATTTTATTTTCAAAGGAGAAAGATGAGAAACAAATCAATCAAAATTTGTTCTGAGAATTCAGAGCATACGGGGGCGCGTTTTCAAAACAGCAGTTGGCAGTTGAGAAAGAAATCCTATTATTGCTTAATAGGATTTTTGGGCAGAATTGCCATAAACTGACCGAACACCTACAGTAATTTTGGTTACAGCTGAGAAAAAAAGTTGGCAAAACATTATTTTTTTTAGTGAAAACAGCACATGCCCCAGAAGAGAGCTAGTCAATCCTATCTATCTCATTTCGAAAGTCGCTGAGGCATTCCTTCCTCAACCTACTTACTCCAAAGCTAAAATACTAAATTAGGAGTTATTTTTAGCACAACCAAGGGCTTAATCCTGCTCTTGGGGAAGAAAGTGGGACTTCTAAGTTCAATGGGAAAGGAAGAAGGACACTAATAAATTGCGGACAGGAATGAAGGTAAATATATACTTTTCTATTTTTCCTAAATCTGGAGGATAATCCATAGCAGTATGATTTAAGCTTGTAGTACCTGGTGGTCACCAGAGGGACTTTTCTTTTTGTAACACACTCTTGTGCTGAGTCTTCACATTTTACTGTGGGTTTTCTACTTTTTAGGGAGTATTAATTTATTAATTTTATAGTGCTTTGAAAATGCTAAAGCCTATTATTTTATTATCAGCAACTCGTTACTTGAGCAACAGACTTAAACAAGAAATTTTGTCAAAGTTGGCTGGCTATTTTTAGGGGAAAAAAGAGAAAGAGTTCCTGACTGTTAAGAGCTTGGGATGGGTCATGCGGCCACCTGAGAAAGGAACTCTGTAATCGGGTGTTTGGTCTGTACGATCCTGTCTCACTTGGACAGCTGGTCTGACATCCTGAAACCCAGAGAAACATTCTTTATATCCTGAGCAGAATGGGCCTCCCTCATACAGACCAGTTTCAAGGAGAGACAGCAAATCCCCAACCATTCATTAGAGAGTAAAATCGATTCACCAAATTATCTCTGTGTTTGCCATTAGAGGTCTTTTGTTGTTATAAATTGAAATGTTGGCTGTTTCTGGGTAACTTTCACTACAGAAGCTAGTATGAAGCTTCCAGGGAAATTAATATGAGAAAATCAGGGATGAGGGTTTTCAGATAGGACTGGAATGCTGTATGCTTTAATGTTTTGGGCCACAGCAAGAGCTCTGTTTTTTTAATGCACAATGTTTTAAAAAAAAAAAAAAAAAAAAAAAAAAAAAAAAGGTCTTGTGCTGGATACCCAGATGGAGCCATCCAGGCTCACAGTTTACTTCTGGTAAGTTTACTGGGTATTTCATTATCTCTTGGGCCTTTTAACGTTTATCATCTTTGCACATGTTTTTAGTGTGGCTGTTACTGCTTTACTAAAGCAAACTGCCTTTCCCATGGAAGTAGATATTCATTTGGCTGCTCACTGTTTCAAGAGAGTGACTGTGTCCCTCCCTAAATGTGGATAAAAGCTTCTGAGAATTGTTCACTTTGCCTTTCAAAGAAGTTATAATCTCAAGAAGGATTGCTTGATTGAGGAAAGCTTGCTTAATGGTATTTACTGAGTATCAGAAACCTCGTTCTTAAATATTTCTTGTTCCTCAAGGAATTCATTATTAGCTGTACCAACCAACTAGAAAGAAATAGTATGTGGGTGGAAAGTTTTAGGATGCATTCTGAGCAATTCTGTACAAACCCAGCAGGGTTTGGCAGAGTTCCTTGCTTAAGAAAAGAGAGAGATTTGCAGAACCAGGGAGCTGTTTAAACTTTGAAAACCGGCAAACATAAAGGTCAGAAAACTTGTATTTTGGAAATGTTTGCTAAGTCCTTCCTCTTTAGTGAAGTTTTGGAATGGTCTTTCCATGGCAGCAATGGGGGACCAGAAAGGTGACAAGTTGTCAGATGACACCTGGAAATTTCTGAAAAGGATTTGGTGAGACAGTGGTCTGTGACCTCTGGAGGAGCAGCCTCACAAATACAGGCGTATGTCTATGTGCTCTTGTCCTTCCCTTCTCTTGAATCCTTGGCCCCTGTAGACATGTTTTTAGCAGAGAGAGAATAACACAGAGAAAAAGACATGCAGCTAAATGAAGAAGTAAATAAACAGATATTTATATCTAAGGAGCATGGGACACCTACCTGGAAGTCACTGGTGCATCTGCCTGGCCCTCCATTTCTGAGCCTGCCATTGGGGTCAGCTTCCCGATTCTTGCTCCAAGCCAGTAAATACATGAGTGCGTGCCTGATGAACTGGGTGAGGGAATAAGTGAAGGTGCTGTGTGAGTTGTTATCCGCTATTAAAACAACAGCTTAGTGAATAAACAGTGTTCTAAGAAAAATTGGCTGTGATCTGTGCCTCCCCTCCACACTCAATCCGCTACTAGGGAAAAGGGGATTTACAACATTAGCAACTTCACCTGTCCTTTGTGCTCCCTGCAGTTTACCTCTGATGGTCCTTCCAACAGGGGCCTGTGTCTTCAGTAAGGACTATACAAATATCTGTGGTGTAAACTTCTCATTAGTAACTTGTATGTTATTATTTATGGTACAAACTCTCATCTTCAGCATCAAAAAAGTCCCATGCTCCTTAGATATGTACAGAATTATAAGATAGACGTACTATGTGACTTTTTTTAATAACAATTTGAACCCTACAATCTACAGGATAACAACTCACACAGCACCTTCACTTATTCCCTCACCCAGTTCATCAGGCACGCACTCATGTATTTACTGGCTTGGAGCAAGAATCGGGAAGCTGACCCCAATGGCAGGCTCAGAAATGGAGGGCCAGGCAGATGCACCAGTGACTTCCAGGTAGGTGTTGGCAAGGTTTTTTTTCATCAGGCATAGGCATCAAACTGTAGTGTTTGTGGAGAGCAGCTACTGCCATCTTGGATGTGGTCTGAGTTACAGCAGCTGCTGTTGAAGTCAGTGTGTGCTCCTGGCCTCGTACAGATGCAGCAGACGCTCAAAAGGGGAAAAGCAGTTAGGTGTATGTTAGATTCCTTAAGAGGGAGCGTAGCTTTGCCCAGGGTATGCATCAGAAAATAAGCAAAGCAGATACTCTAGAATATTAAAGATACTAAAATGATGGAGGAGAACGTGGGCACTTAATGCTTCATTTATGTTGGTAGTTATATGCCTGCTTCAGAGCACCTACCATTTGGGGTATCTAGTTCAGGCACCTCCTATGCCAAGCGCCATGCTGCATGCACTCTAGTCCTGTAAGGAGAGGGAAAGAGGTCCAGTAGGGTTAGAAAATAGATGGGATGTGCATCTGGACCTAGAAAAATAGAAACTGATAGTTCACAGGTGTAGGAGTCTCTGTAATTAGAACACTCCAATCACAATGGAGGTGACACAAAAATCAGCAGTGTAGCTAATAACTCAGCAAATGAGATAAACACAGGAAAAATCTGTGAATAAACCTGTTACCTTGATGTCGTTCAGTTATCTGGTCCCTGAGCGTGGTTCCTCTGGAATGGCAGAGCTCACATAGATACTCTGAGTTACTGCAGGAACCAAGCCCACATCTCAGCCTGATGCCACTCTTTAGGAAAGCACATTAAATGGATGCTTAAATCCATCCTTATCTGGAAAATCATATTCTTAAATCTGATTATACTTTCATTGATATTAATGAGACTGAAACAATGAGCTTAGGTATTTAAACCCCTCATTTAAGTTAAGATTAAGAAACTGATGCTATTGAGTTATGAGGGAAATAACAAAGCAGCTAATTGTTTCTCAAAGGTGAGAACACCTTTCAGCCTAGGTAACTCAAAGATAAAGAAATAAGCTATCATTAAATTCATGGTTTCTTTTTGTCCTCTCTTCTTAAACCAAAATTTATTCTGTATTGGGACCCACCATGAGAAATTTCAGTGCATTATTTTCAGAAAATCTTTAACAAAAAGCAGATGTTCAAGGTCAAATGAAAATAAGCTTTCAGTACATGGGCTTCTGTTTCTTAATCTGATGGCAGTTTGGGGCAGATACTAGAAAGCAACATTTAGATATCAGAAGGAAAATTTCCGGACCGTTAGGGCAGTTCTCTTCATTGCTCTGCATCTTATCTTCTGGATTAGTTTTTTGTTATTCACTTGACATCTCTCTGCATCTGATTTTCCTGTGTCTAAAGTACAAAGAATACATCCTCATTGTTATGAAGTGCATTGAGAGCTGTACATAAAAAAACTATCCACTTCCTATGTGCTATGACAAGATCTCTTTTTTTCTTTTCCCTAACTTCACTGTTAAGGACAATATTACTAGAACCAGGCTACCACATGAAACATTTGGTTGCTGCTTCAGAGTTTGTTAAGTAAATATTCTGAGGTGTTTGCTTTTCTGGAAAAAGTACAACATCAGTTGTATCAGGCAACCAGACCAATTAATTGAACTGGAAATTTCAACTGAGGTTTCATTGGAACTATGTTAGGAAGAAACACATCAAAATAAGTCAGACTGATTTAGGGCTACATACAGATTTGACATGAAATACACTTGTGTACTCAAAACATATTAGCTCTATTTTTCAAATAAGCTCTAATGAAGCTTATTCTATGCTCCAGAATCACAGAATCTTAATTTTCTTTGGCTTAATCTATTTTCTGGTTTTGATTAAGGTAAATAACTGATAAAATACCTAGTATGTGGATTAAACTAAGCAGGAACAAGGCATTTTTATGCTGAAATCAAAATATAGCCATTCAAGGACAGCTATTACATTTTAAATTCACAACTTATTTTTACCTAAATTAATGCTCTAGTTAATAAAACTGCCTGGAAATGAGGCAAAATATTTTTGGTATTATAAGCTCTTTGCCCTGGCCTTGTAATGAGTCTGAAATGGTTATACTCAAGTTCATTTGCATTTTAGATGAAGGGTTGTGTTGATTCTTATGTTCGCTGGATAGGTTTCCCCAGGCCTAGTTACTAACGAACGCAGTGCCAAAAACAGTAACGCCAACAGAAGCCCCTGAAGTACCAATAAGCTTTTAATGTTCATTCCTGATGACACTGATTCGCACAAAGGGGAAATGAATAAAACCAGTGTATAGTCAAGGGGAACCACATCTATTACTTTCTCTTATTATTCCTCCCTTTACTTTTAAGCTTCCTCTGTGACCCTTAACAAACTCACACCACTTCTGATGCAAGAGCTTTTTCCTGTATAGTGCTTGTTGTCTAGGAGAGTCTTGCTATATTTCTCTGCCTCATTGACTCTCCTTTTTTTTAATCTCATGGAAAAAAGATTAGAATTTTTTCCTCTAAACAGTTTAATTCCTCTCTCTTGTGCATTTTCTTTTCTCTTTAGATGAAAGGTGCTGTATTAAATAAAAATATACTCTATTGGTAGGCAAAGCATGATAAACAACAGTAATGCAAGATAACACAGAATGCTCCCAAATCATTTTCTCTGCTTATTCTTTGACAGTATTCCTAATAGGAATTTCAATGGAAAACACTCATCTGCTTCCTGAAGTCTCCAGATGGTAGCTAGGATTTCAATGAAGCAGTGGATTCACATGTTTTCCTTAGGGCAATAAGGGAACAGTGGAGGGGAATGTGGTAATATGTGAAACATTAAAATTTTTTTTCTCTCTCTTTATGTATGTATTAGAATTCTTTCTATCTATTAGTATTTCATTTAATTTTAATTAGAGTTTAAAGAAGCCTCTCGTGACCAAATGAAAAAAAAAAAAAGGCTTATACTGTGTCTGTCAAAAGGCTAAGTTGTGAAGGAATTGTCTACTGGTTCAGCTGTTATTTTCCTTGGACTAAGAATAAACTCAGCCCCTGAATTCGCCAGAAAACAGATTTTTTCTGTTGTAGGCCTGTCTCTTTGATATCTGCTTTTGTTCATCTTTCTCTTACAGCGAATTGAAAGTGAGCATGCAGTTGAAGTAATTTCCAGTGAAGTGTATTGGCAGGGTTATGTCTGGTTGTAATAACAATTTACAGGGTGATTAGCAGCTGTATGCTAATTATTCAGGAAGCCCTTGATTTCCTGAAAGCACTAATTCTCAGTTCAGATTGTGTGGTGTCTTTGTTTCATCTCTGGTAAGGAGGTTTTCTGCATACAGATACATTCCGTACCCACCTAATGTTACAGAAAAGCTTTTCCAGAAAATACACCATGTCCTGTTGAACAGCCTCAGTCAGGCTTGACCAACTCTAGCCTAATTACTATCAATTCCTGTTTTTTAAAAAATATTTTTTCATAGAATATTATACAAAACTCTATAATACTTGCATTTGAAGTAAAATGGCATGATTTTGTTCATATAGATGTGTGTATAGCATAAAGCATGTGCATACCCATACAAGTTAGGCGCACTTTGGGGGAAGCACCTTTGGAAATACCCTTCCTGATTGTATTTCAGAACAGCTTTGCATTTCAGTGTTCACTGCATTACCTCATCATGCCTATCTTGCCATAAGCCAACATTTAAACTGCATTCAGATACTGAATTCTCTTCAGAATGGATTGTATGACTAGAAAATAGTTTACAAATGAACACAAGTTAATTCTGCTGCAATGAATAGGCTCAGGTGTAGGAGTGGTAGGAGGTTTCTTGGGTCAGTTATACAAATGTTTAATCTAGATAGTCCAACAGAAAGTGTCGTGAATGGGGGTGGCATCCTTGGTGCCTTTGTATCCAGGTTTTGAATGCGACAGGCCTACTGCAATTGAGGGGTTATGTACAGGCAAAAGGGCCCATTTGTACGTGACTACATGAAGAACTGAGAGCCACACAAAAAAGGAAATTCAAAGCGTTATTCACTTATTTTGAAATTTTTGGTCTTCACACTAAGAAAAAAAGGAAAAAATGCCTTCTCATTTTTCACCAGTCATTACAGCCCTCGAGCAACATGTAGCCACAAGAAACAGCGAAAAAAAGTTAGTCTGAAATTTGTTTATTTAAAGTTTGCAGTGAATAGTGCACTCCCCCTTGTTAATGAAGTGGTTGTTTCGGAAAAGATGAGATAAATAAAGGACAATGTCAGTTGTGTTACTTGTTAGACAAGAACACACTGAAGTAATAATATTTGTGTTTAGGTACCCAATGGCCAGGTTGTATCTGCACCTTATTAATAATCAGGAAGTGTCAGGAACAATACTAGATCTTTACTGCATGTCTGTGGATTTTTCATGTGTTTTAGAATATAAGGCTCATATTACTAGTGGTACTGGGCTTCTCTGAAAAATTAATTCATAGATCTATTAGTTTCATGGCAGTGTGATAGCTGGAATCAATAAAGATGGCAATGTCTTTTTTGTCTCCAGCAAAGTCTAACAGGTCTTTTTTTCCTCAGTGCCTTTTTGCATACCAGGGGAACTGCATGCGTTTTATTGTGTTGAGTTTTTTACTGCTGATAGTTAAAAACTAAGAAATCTGAAGAACGGGCTTTGGAGCTGTTGTTTATTGATGATTCCTGACTCCCCCTTCCCTCCACAAGGGACAATCTCCAAGTCATTTTGGACCAATTTTCAGGGTCCTGTTAAGAGCTATGGATCTCATCTTTAGCCTCCAAAAGGGGAAAGTTGCAAAGAGCTGGCAGGGACAAGCAATGGTAAGCCTTGTATATTACTGAGAAGCAATTGTCATCTGCAACAGATGAGATAATCGTAGCAAGCACCATGTTGCAGGGTGCTAATTGACAAAATAAACAACAGAATATATCCATCAAGCAGTGTTTGTGGGTAAATGGGAACTAATTAAATTGGCAATAAAACATAAGGCCTGTAAAACAACAAGTTCCCTTTAAGCTTGGTGTAGCTGGTCCTCTCAGAGTCACTGTCTTAAGCAAAGATGATTGCTTCCATACATGTTGCTTCAAAAAGGTAATAAAATTAGTGTGGTGGTATAAGATACTAGTCACTGAGTGTGACTAGTGCATGAGTACCTGAAAAAGACTCAGCTGCACCTGAGTTGGGTTGGCCATCTACTAGTGCCAGACTACTTAAAATATCACTTTACTAATATATAACATTAAGCAGATAACAACATCTACTTCAGATATTGTTAAGATATCTTCTGAGCAAACCAGAAGTTATTATTCATCTGATACCTATCAAATGAGGGTGGGTAATCACACGCCTGGCGTACATCTTCAGAGACGGAAAGATTGCTTGTATCTAATGCTCGTAAGAGGAAGAAGTGGTGACAGATTATTTAAACGAGCCTAATTACATTTGAAGCAAGTTTTATTTAATGAGATGAAGGAAAATATATTTTAGGAATTAATGATCTCAAAGGGAATCCAGGTCAAACTGATATTTGCAGTCCTGTGTATGTGAAAGACTTTCAGAAATAATGCCAAATGGATGGTACGGGCATGTAAGAAGTCACAATTACAGTTAATATAGAGAAGAAATGGTTGACTGAACTATCAACAAATGGAAAGTGTCGTAGCGGGCAAGAGAGAAAATGAAGCTTCCCAGGTATAGCTTCCTGTAGGGCTGCCTGGAGAGATGCTGTTCTGGGCCTGCCACAGAAAATTTTTCTCCAGATTCTGAAATTCTCAGCACTCAGACTAATCTCCCCAGCCTGACAGGTGTCAGAGCTGCAAAATTCCAAAGCTAGTTAAAGGTAGACTGTGAAACTGAGAATCCAGCTACCCATATTATCCTACTCAGGCTTTTTTGTTTGTTTTTGGTACTTAAGGAATTGATATTTCTCCTTATCCATTTAGTTGCAAGTGGGGAACAGCTGAAATATCATATATATATCAAAGATATTTTTGCTAAGTATTTCACAGAATCACAGAACAATTCAGCCTGGGATGGACTTCAGGCGGTGTCTAATCCAGCCCCCCCTGCTCACATCTGGGTCAACTCTGAGGTCAGACCAGGTTGCTCAGGGCTTTGTCCAGTCGAGTCTTGAAAACATCCGTGTATGGAGACAGCACGGCCTCTCCGGCAGCCGCTTCTGCTGCTCGGCTGTCCTCGGAGAGAAAAAGTTTTGCCTTATATCCAGCCTGAGCATCTCTTGTTTTAATTTATGTTCATGGTCTCTCACCCTACCTCCACACACTGTTGTGAGGAGCCTGGCTCCGTCTTTTAAAAATTGCTGTTACTGAATTCTGTTACTGAAATCTACTGTGATTTTTATATGTAGCTCTGTGATTTTTATATGTAGCTGTATGCACAGCCAGACTTTCAATGGCATTTAACACCCTCAGATAGAGACCTCCTAAGATTTTAAAAAATTCTGTGAAATAGTTGGTTATCTACCTGTCATGAAATCCATGAGTAGCACCTACTCTGTACTGGTATTTTTACCTCCACCTTTTAAGTGCTGAAATGTCTTTGAAAATATGACTCCTACTTTTTAATCTCCTTAGTAAGATAAATTTGGCTCAGAGCTGGGGTAACAAAGTGAAATTTTATGGTCTGTAATATTACAGAGGTCAGGCTAGATGATCATTCTGGCTTTAAAAATCTATCAGTTCCTGAATGAGTAAGCTGAAGTAACTCATGGTCTCTGGTTTCAGACTTTCCTCTTTATTCACACATTTTCTCTGTGTCCCTCATGATAGGACATGTTTCCTTTTCTTGGACTGTATAAATCATACGACAAGAGCCATCAGTGATGGTAAAGACCCACTTAATCATTTAGTCACTCGCTGCCAAATGGAATGTAGTTCAAAAATAGATAATATTTCAGATATTAATCTGATAGCTGAATAATACCACATTATTCTTAGCCCAAGGGCCTATAACTTTTAGTAAGTAATTTCTAGCTTCTATCACAATCTATTTTAATCATCAATATTATTCTTGCCCTAGAGGGATGCCCTCCAAACCTCCTTCAGCTTGACACTCTTGGTCATAACAGTTCCCATTCCATTTGAGCAGCCCATTTAAATGGAGAATTACCTCAGTTCAGGAGGTAGCTGGAGGATTATTACAGCAGTCACATCCATAAAGATTTACAAAGTCGGTTGTTTTTTAATCTCCAGTGCCTCCTGGACTTTTAGCTCCTCAGTTAATGATCTTTTCATTACAAAGGCTATACTTGGATAAAAAACAAAGATGCCACCCTCATGCAAATAATTAGTTCACACTGTGCTGTTATATTTAGGTGTTACATTCAGCAACTACACAATTTTTTTTTGAGCAGTGTATCCTCATGCACTGTCAATGATGAAGGGGATGAAAAATTAAATACAGGAAAAAGCTTTACAAAAAATTGGCCCCTGCAAAACATTCCTCAAATCTACTACAATAGGCAGCAGAAGTTCAGAAAGGCCAGACAAACCCAGAAACAATTCAATGTCTTCATAAATAGTTTTCTAAGAAGTGACGGAAATACATGGCAGAGTAAGCATAATAAAGATAATTAGAGAGATTCCAGTCTTTGATTTTATTTGTAATATATGAATAATAATAATATGAATAAATAATATTTGAATATATGTCTTATTGAAGAATAAATGGACCTATTTTACTGTATGACCCACAACCCTAAGGATTAAACTGTCCTATTCATTTAACCCAGAATAACATTATGCCCCTTTCCAAGCAAGCTGAATAAGGGAAAAAAGCAGTTATCTAACACAAAGAGAAATAAAATAGCAAAAACCTTTTTTCTTCTGCCTAATTTATACTGTTCACATCTGGCTCAATTCCTATTCTCTTCTTTATTAACCAAATCAAACCTCTTGTTGGTAACTCTTGGTCAAATTTTACAGCCTCCCACTCTTGCCTTTTTAATTTATTTAAGACTGGGAGAGAACTGACCAACACTAATGAGATGCTGTTCTGTTCTAAAGACATGAATTCAGCTATGCTGCATAAAATTAGCTATATCTCTCTACTTACAAAGCCATTACAGATTAATTTTTGATTTTAATCACCTTTACCACACTGGATTTTCTTTCAGAATTATTTCAAGGGTCAGTGATCTATTATTCCCATTTAACAAAAACACTTGAGCTTTCCACCTTAATGGGGGTAAAATAATTAGCAGAGCAGCATTTGTAGTGGTCCTGCTTGTTTTTTCAGATAGGATAACAAATAGGGCCAATTTGCTGCAGTTTTTGGCATGCAAATGTACCCACATGAATCTCAGTTCACTCTGTCATAAGGAACAGCTTAGGGGTTTGGGAGGAAGGACAGGGATGGTGGGTGCCCCATCTCCTAATGAAGTATTTGAAACCAACTATGGTTCTAGGTGCTCATATTTTTCAAAGAAGTGGGGCCATGTAGACAAGAACTTCTCAGCTAGGAATAAATAGAGCAACAAACAAGTAAAAGTACTGCTAAATCACTTTAAGGAAAGAGGAGCTGAAGAAAAGAATTTTTTTGAGAATCCTCCTTGTGAATTATATTTGCTTGGCTTTTCAGAAGAGTGCTCTGAGTATCCTAACAAACAAAAGCAAAGCAGAGAGAATAGATAAGGCTTTTCCCTTTCCAGAGACTATTAAAAAAAAATAAGGCAGGCAAGCCGCCAAGAATGTGTGTTTGTTTAACCTAAAACAAATTTCCCTGAGGGTGGTGTCTTACCTCTTGTCATTACTGGGGCTAGAACGAAACCTGCAAATGCCATGTCCCCTGGCAGAAATAGGAGGAAACACTCCCTGTGCTGAATGTGGTTTAGCTGTTACGGAGCTGCTGTGCGATTGTGGTGGAAGTACATCTATAGATTTTCATAGCTAAAACTAACATGATAGTTCCTCTTAGCTCAAAGTAATCATGATAAGTTGGCTCTTATCGTATTATGGAGCTGACCTCTGCTCAATCAGTGACCAGCAGTCTCATCTAAAGACATAAAAAATGAAAGGGAAACATGCTGAAATTGGTCTGGGAACAATGAAATCTGAAGGTTTATCCTTGTGAATCCACTGGCTTTGATCAGTGATTTTTTATAAAGTCTGGTGAACTCCTGGGATGGAGCATGGCATGTTACTGCTAACAACCTTGTTAAGCAACGTGGAAACATGGTGCGTACGCGCATGTTTGTGTGTGTATTCCTATATAAGTTACTCAACATGGAAATGTATGTCCAGATGTATAAAAAAAAATGACAGATTGTAAACAGCAAATTCAAAGTCTGTTGAGGTCAATAGCTCTGGAAATTTCTCTAGCTGCCAGCACAAAATAATCACCTTCTCCTGCCTTCCCCTTCATATGCCATTTGTATCTTCTCATCAGGAAACACATAGTCAGTTGTACAGAGGGAGTATAACATCCTCAGAATAATATGCTGAGAACTGAATACCTATTGAAAACTCCAGGTGATGCATATCTTAACCTATATAGCATAATTTGTATTCTGATCCTACAGATAGATGTACTAGTGTGGACTCCTGATGAGGTGAATCTTCTGCTAAGACAAGCGCTCAAGGAGTAGCATAGCCCAATTATACCTAATGAATCACTTCAGGTGCCTGATTGCTGTAGCCAATGTTCTCTTTCCTGGGCATTTAAATTCTGCTTTTCCTACTTTGATCTTTGACATGCAATATCCTGTTCTTATACCTGAGCACATTTAAGATTGAGGAACTTGTTGAAATGCACAGCAATCTTTTTTGCACATAGCAGAAGGAACCCTTTCAAATGTGTGTGCTTTTAATGCTTACCTTCATGGGACCGAGGAATTTCTGACACACATGCAAAAATGTAATATTCACACTTGAGAAGGAAAAATCAGCCATATGCAGAGAAAATTATCTGCATGTAACATGATAGTCATTACTTCATGTACTATTATTCTGGAAGGTATTTTCTAATTATACAAGATAGGGGGAAAAACATAGATGATAACAGGCATCCAGCCTTGTCCTGTCAAAAACAATTTCATATTTCTTGATGTGATATGTTTACTGTGTATAGGTGATATAGTGATGCATTTCTCTATTTTAAGGTCAAAATCAGTATGTTTTGAGTTAGATGAATGGAAAATCCTATAAAACAAAGTTTTTTTCCAGTCTAACTACTCTGTGATCTGGGATGCGTGTTATTTTTTATTAGAAAAGGAAAAAAAAATGTTTATTTTAGTATAAAATATAATTTTGTCATTAGGTTGTAAAGAAATGCCAGGCATAGGTAATTTTGGTCTATTATTTTGTCATCTCTGGCCAATTATGACAGCTGCGGAGAGGATGAGCTGTGCATGTGCATTGGGAAGGGGATACCGCATTGGATTTAAATAACTTTTGTTTAAGTTCTTGTGACAGCAAACTGTCTTCTAGTTCTTGCTTGCATAGATGGCTCATAACCAATGAGCCAGAATAAATCCCTCGTGTTTTGCCACTGCAGCAAAGCCTTCAGCCCTGCAATAGGCTGTGAGGCCCTACAGTATATATATTAGTATATGTGGTATATTAGGCCTCTAAGAAGGTAACTGGCTGAAGAGGGAGCTGCCTAAAGCAGTCAGAAGAAATGCCAATTTCACTGACCTGTCCTAAATCCTGCCCCCACCCAGGGCGTAAGCACTTCAAACTTAAGCAGCACCTGGCCTTCACAAACCTAAACTGTCTCCTGAAATTACACGCCTACATGTATCTCTTCTAATCATCTGTTCATTCATCTGTTTGGTCCCAAATCCTTGTCCTCCAGCTACCCATATTTCAAACACTCATTTGCTTCTGAGATTTTTTTTTTTGATGTGAACCATCTTGTGCTCTCCAAAACAAAACCCAGAGGCACTTCTGAATATTGTCGGCTCCAGGGCCCTCTCCCAGCAGGTGGGATAGACAAGACTGTAACTGGTAAAACACGCACCCCACCCTCCAAGACCTTGATAGTCCTCCAGTGCTGTCATCGCTAGCTCTGCACCCACAAGAGCTCCCACCTGCCCTCTGCTCACGCTCTGCACAAACCTGTGCCATTAAAAACACTGCTCTAGCAAAGTGCAAAGCTGTCCTCATACATTTCAGACACTCAGAACTGAATCCCTCACCCCCCAGCTTATGTGCATGCCTACCCATGCACACACTATGTGATATTTCCCGGAGTCACAGGAACACCACATGGAGAGCAAAGGAGACCCAAAGCCATGTACTCTGTGGCCTGGACCTGGCTGGTCTTTCCTAAAGGCTGACAACTCCAACCAGTGCAAATGTAAAACGTCTTGGTCTGGGCACCAGGGACATTCCCTGGAGAGGGCTCCTTTAGGATTGTGCGTGTAACTTTATTTCCTCTATTGAAATTGTTCTATGCCAAAATAGATAGCACGGACTGATATGGATGGCTCCTGGGAAGAGAAATGAAAGGGATGCAGATGTACAGATGTGGTGGCTGAAGTTTGTGGTCTTCCATCACCTTGCACTGCTGAGTGCTGGGCAAAAAGTGAATGAGGAGCCTGACAGATTAGGAAACCTAACGCCTGACACACTAAACTCTTTCAGCAGCAAAGCTGGAAAAATGCCCAGTTAGTGTTGGGGCTTCAGATGAAATAAGCACTGTCAAAACTGAGGGGTTTTGGAGTGCTCTCAGAAACAACTCTTGATGGTTGGGACACTCTGATGGTGAAAAATTATAAAATATGTCATGGTCAAGAGGCAGAAGAGTGAGAGTCTGTTTTTCAAATTCAGCACCTGAAGTGGTGGTGAGCAGACTTAAGGGTTTAATTCCTCTTTCGCTCCATCCCTTTTTATTTTTCCTGAAATAACTAGCATTTCTCCTGTAAATATCCTGTCTGCAGTTGTCATACATCCCTGCATTTTTTATTTCCCTCTTGTTTGTTGATAACTCCTGGTCATAGCTTATATGTGGTGTCAGTTCAGTAGTGCTTTGCAGTATTTTTTTTTCCTTCCTCTTTTGCACATCAGGTAACACGTTTATTACTTTTTGTCAACACAGTTAACTGAAACAGGAATCTTTAGAATATACTGCCTGGTATGTCTACTCTCTGACAGTTCTAGGGGAGTTTTTCCTATGTGTGTGTTTTGGGATGTTTTGAGTAAGTTTTTCTCTTCCTTATTTATTAACTTAATGATAGAGGACTCTGTTGTCAATATGGTGCAGTAAAACACTGAATAGCATCAGGGAGATACACCTACTTGACTATACTTACCAACAGACTTTAAGGCACATCTAAAATTACATGTTTCTTCCTGCTAAGTTTTTGAAGACACCTGGGTTTAAGGAATCACAGCAATGAATATTTTTCCTTATAAATTCCCAGAGAGAGTGTAGATAGGGCTTTCCAAGGACTTATTTTGGCATGTAATTTGCAGTAATGTTAGTAGCTTACAGATGCAGTCAGAAAAGAGCATCAGAGTGCAGATGATTAAGGCAAAGGGGGGGAGGGAATCAATAAGACTTTTAATTAAGGTATTTTGAAGGAGATTTTTAAAACTCAAAGCTCTTTTTATGCATGTCTCTGAGGGTCCTGTTGTAATTTTTGTAGGACAAAATTAAAAAAAAGTATGTTCAGAGGCAAAAGCTTATATAACTTGGCACTTCTTGTACAAAACTGTAAGTAGTAAAGTAGAGACTAATACAGAGAGGATTCTTTGAGGAAAGAACTGATCTCAGATTGTGTGGCATATAACATCTTGAACTCTTTCCTATTTTAAAGTTCTTTATCTATTCGCTTTACATATGTTCTGTTAGTACTCTGTTCTCCTCATGTAGGTCTACTTTGGCCTTATCCAAATATTGGTTTTAGGAGTCACAGCAAGCATGTAGTATATATGTTACAGTTTAACTAGACTCAAGAGTCTTATACAGGTCCATATTTTTTGTGGCAAAACTTAAGGACTGGAGTCCTGAGCACAAGTGGCTTGATAACATCAGAGATAGGCAAGTGAGTTAAATGTGAACAGAGGATTAACTGAAGACAGGTGGCAGACTATCATTTGCATTTTTTTTCTTAGTTTCTATTCAGAGTGGCAGAATTCCTTTCTAGTGAATGGAAGAGGCAGAAGTTACTTCTGCTTCTGCTCCTGGTCTTGTTCTCACAATGAGCCTGAGTTGAGCTTCCCCACAGCTGTTTCTGTCCTACTGTCCTCCAACGCTTCCTCTGAACCTGGAGTCAGCACTGGAAAAAAGTGAAAACACAAGAAAAGAGCATCATTTAAATCCAGCTGAATCCGTTTTATGCAATGATATAGCAGACACATCCTTTTCTCACAGCCTTTTATTTATTTTACTTTTTTGCATATGCTTGATCTTCCCTTCTTGCAGGATATTTGTCAGAAGAATTGCCATCAGTACATTGCAGTGGTGGAAGTGGATAGGTAATGCAGAAGTGTTGTCTCCTATCTGAATAAAACTTGGCACGTGGAGAGGAATCTGGTCCTAGAGCTCAGGCTCACTTCCTTTATCTCTTCAAGTCTGTGCAGACATAGCTGAGAGCGCTTCCCATTCCCGCAAAGCGAATCATGAGCCACTAATGTAGACTAGGCAGCAGTTACTTAATGTAGACTGTGGTACCTGCAAGGAAATCACTGGATAAATACACCTTTTAGTTTGCTAAAGTTTTGTTACAGGTCTCCACAAACATTTTCTGGAGAGATGTCAGCTCTTTTTTTTCTGTGCTTTCTCATTTTTGTTTTCTTTCATAGTGGCCAAGTCATTTTAAGTGAAAAACCTGTATGATTCCTATCTGGCTCCTTTTTTTGCAGACAAACTCACTAGTATGAGTCTAGAGAAGGAAGGTGAAGTTAGCTGATTGATTGCATAGTCTTCTCTCTGAGATTGAGATGGATGCGATTTAAAGAAAATGGAGAGTTTTGAAACAACTAATGTACTCTTGTCTGCAAATATTCTTGCTGAGGAGTCATCCTCCTACAGATTTTAGAGCAAAGATGTATATATCTGAATGTTTAGTATTTGGACCACAGATGTTTTAACATTAGGTTTATAGTTTAGATTATTAAAAAGGAAAGAGGAAAACAGACTATATGCTTTGCTGCATTCAGGCCATTGCTGGATACGAATCCTTCTTTTTCACAGACTGAGGCCAAAGTTTAAATGAAAGAAAATTTCCTTCTGCCAGTAGCCATGATCAGGTTAGTGGAGGAGAATATGAAGACCTTGCTGTGTACACCTCTTTGCTCTATTTGTTCTGTATACAAACAATTCCTAAACCGCTTCCTCCAAAGTCTATGTTTTTTTTAAAATGATGTATAATTTCAGAACAGTGAATGGTATGGTCATGCTTAAAATGAATGTCTAGAGGATGACTTTTATATTCCAAACAACAAAATTCTACCAAAAGTGATTTGGCTTACTGAAATCATATTCCTAATAGTAAATAAATAACATCTAAAATGACAACTATTCTAGGACAGATACCTATAATTCTCACAGCAAAATAAGCAATCATTATATATTTGAAGGGCAAAATTATTAACCATATATCATATATAAGGTCAGCTTACAATAAGAGTCAAAAAATGACATCTTTGATCGTGAATATAGCTGCTGCCTGGCTATTTGCATGAGGGGGTTACTTTCTAAGAAATTAGAGTTAGCTGAATTGCTGAAAACTTTCAAGGCAGTAATCCATTATATGTTGAGTGTAAATTATAAGAGAAATTAATAGAAACACAAAGCTGACAAGGAAATGGTGTTATATTCATCTGATGTGGCTGGGTGGTGATGAGTTAATTTAGCTCAAAGGCTCATTCAGTTAACAGATAAGCAGTCAACTCATCTTGCATCGTATTAGAGGGAAGGAACCGGGTGAAAGCTGTCAAAAAAAATGGTAAAGGAAATGAATTAACCAGTGATCAAAGAATAAAGTACGTAGTAAAAGCAGTGCATAATTTGCTGAAATAAGCTTAGTAGCACAGCTCCTATTGATCTGACCAGATGGAGGCTCCATTTGGCTGAGCTGGTAGTTTATTCTCCTGTTCTCAGCATGAATATAGAAATGCTAGACTTCTGAGAAACTGCAGAAAGTATTCATGCTTGCCACTCTGTTAGCTCCTGAAAAACAAAACTGGCCTCCACAGAGACCCTGTTGGCAAAGGTTTCCTGGGTGCACTAAAGCAGTACATTGTCTAACAGCCTTTTTCTACTCTTCACATTTTGACACTCAGTATTTCTGTTTCATGGGGATGTTTGTTATTGTGATATATTGGTATTTTGATATCTGTTTGCATCCAATCTGGTATCAAACTAAGTACATTTAGAGCATGCTAAAGTTTTTTTCCATCCAGTGTTTGCCACGATATTGTTTATTGGCTGTTTCTTCAGTTTAAAATTTGCCAATGTTATGGATTTTTAAATTTAATTTTTCTCATGGCATTGGCTATTTTAGATGCTTTTTGTGTTGTATTCAACTGCTGCTGCTTAGGACTGAATGAAGCATTTTGACTTGCTTTTCCAGCAGTAACCTGTTTATGTTGTAACCAAACAAGCTGACATGTGGTACCTCATACTTTGCAGAGATGCTTAGAAGTGCTAGGCCTAGTGTCTTAGATACAGTACACACAAACCCAACTGAAAGATAGTTTTGAAGCAATTCACACAAGAGACTAAGTATCTACAATATCAACAGAGATGCAGCAGATGAATAGAGTGATACTTGCATAGGAAAGGATTCTAACCCAGCAAGCTGAACTGTCATCAGCTTTTCATAATAACCACCACAGAAATCCATTAACAATGCTTAGAGAAGTGGCACTGATTTCATACAGCAATTAAATTCGTCCTTGCATGGTTAATAGCTGTGTATAGTTAATAGGGAAAAGAAGAGAAAGCAGGAAAAGATGTGGGTGTTCAATGGAAGAAGTAGAGTGGATGGTTAGTTGTCCTTCATGTTTTGAGCTTTTTGATTCTTACATTGTAGTTAGAGAGCTGAATTTATGTCCTAGTTAAGTGTAGCTTGGACTGAAGCTGATTCTTAAATGAAAGTTGCTTAAATGGCCTGAATAGTGATAATAATTTGATAAGCAGGTAAAAGTAAGTCACTACAAAATAAATCCTGTTCTTTTGCTCAGGGTGTTTTCTATGATGAAACAATGTCAAGAAAGTTGATGACCACTGTGTTTACAAAGCGGAAGTAGAAATAGAATCTAGGGAAACATTTTGTACCTCAAATGATTCATGATTCATTTCTTTTAATGAAAAACAAAAAGACATAAATAACTCACGTTTCACTAAAAGAAAAAAGTGCTTATAGTCTCTATCAGGCTTTTTCACACACAAAACAGAGGCTTAATTTGGTTGGAACTTGAACATGTATAATGCTGGTGCTAACACAGACAATTTATGAACTTCATTATATTATTCAATGGTTTTAAATTCTCATACATATGAAATATATGTTTGTCTTGTGAGCTGTGAGTTTTCAGTGGAATACCATATTAGTAGGATTTTTCTGGAAAGGTATTGATTCTTATACTTTCTTTTTAAAAGTACATCAAATGATTATCCAAAGTAATAGAAAATTGAATTTGCATAAGTAATAGAACATAACGAAGTGTGCAGTTATGGACAATTTTTTGTCGAAGTGTGGGATGTGTTGGGAGGTGGAAAATAAAGTCAAATTGATTACCTTTTCTTTTTGAAATTTAAAAAGCTTAGACTTAATTGTGTTGCAAGAGCCTATTACCAGTTTACTAAAAAGCATGTCTAACTAGGTATTGTGATTGCTTTTGTGGTTTTACCATGGAATAACTGCATTGACTTTTACCTCAATTTGGTAGAAGCATCACAGGGAGACAGCAGATAAAGTCCATGCATCTATTTGGATCCTAAAGCTAGTAAAAAATGGGCATGAATTAGATTATAAAAATACAACTATTATTTAAAGAAGCAAAAAAGACTAAATGCTGTTGCTTATCTACCTACCTAGATTTTCTCAACAATTAGTTCATTTGCTTTGAATACAAAAAAATTTGACAAATAATACCAGGTATAGTAGTATAACAAGCCTCCAGCTGTCTGTCTTCTCTGCAGTGCACTACTGTTCTGTCTCTAGGGTATCTAAAAGCAAGCAGTCAGTTTATCCTGCTTGGCTATAGTTTAGTTGAATTAAGCATTTAGAAGACCCAGGATCAGGGTAGGACTGATTTTAAACAAATGTTTCCATGCAGCATTTGTAACATTAGTGCAGTGCTATGATGCTAAAACACAGGAAGCCAAATAAATCCGTAGCTTGTGCTCTTGCTGATCCTCCAGCAAGCCTTGTTTCTTCCACGACGCCTACACACTCCTGCCTACTGCTAGCCGCTTGGCAGGCGGCAAGTCACACATACTGGGTGGAACTTATTTTTGTGTTACTGCTGCTTTTTCCTCCCTCTTTCTTGACCTAACCCATCTGCTTGTTTTGCCTATCAGCACTGTCATTAGTAATGGACCTGGCTACTTTAAATGCTTAAACACATGGGTAAATTTAATGGGGTTTAGTCAGATGTTTACCTGTTTGTCGGTTCTAGCACTATTTAAAAGTGATCTTTACTGCTGACATCATTGCTTAGCTTGTATTGTAAGAGCACCCGCAACTCTTAGGGCCAAGGCCTCGTTGAGAGAGGTGTTTTACAAATGCGAGACAAAAGACATGATCTCATCTTCTGTCTATTCCTTAAACGTCGTGAGAATCAAGGTGAGAAGAGGTGACCTCTGCTTTGGACAGCAGCCTATGGTAGATATCTATGGTTTGCTTGTCAGCAAAGTATTAATGTGCTATTACAGACATAACTCTTGGTGGAATGGCATTCCTAGTGCTGCATTTGATGTTGGTGTGTATCAGTGAAACACTCTGAATACAGTCATAATCTAGCTCAAATAATAATGATATTAGAAAGTATTTTGTCACTAGATAAGCAGAAAAAGTGTTTTAAAGTTAATTTTTTATTTGACAATCTTTCTAATGAACTCTAGCTGCAGCTAGATATGTGTTGCAGTTATATTGCCATGCTTCCTTTTTTAGATGTCTGGAATTACACAATTTGTGAAGATCGGATTTCTCAGAAGAACAGTTTATGAAGCTATTCTCTTTGAAATCCAAAATATAAAGTTAGAATATTGTATGCCTAAATACCTCATTTTAGGTTCAAATATGAGATAACATTTGTCAGTATATTTTACTTTGGCAACTATTGAACTAGCCAGGCTCAAAAGCCCCTTCTTAAAATTGTTGCTTTTAATTCTCTTTGGATTATGTTAGTCTTAAATATGACCATGACCCTCTTCTTCAGCATGCAGAGACAGGAATTAAGTGAGCAGTAGTAACTCCATTTGTAAGAAACAGGGAGAAGAGACATACAAAAAAGCCTAAACACTTCTTGTCTGCATGAACTGGAAATCCATTGACATTCTGTCTGTAGTACAGAATATACACTACAAAGGATACCTAATTTCATTTTCACACAGAACCATATCTCTGTAGTATGTATTTTTGGCTTGCCTATATTTATGAATAGTTCTGAATTCTTGTAAAGTGTACACAATCGCACATATGTATGCAGGCACCTGTCATTTGCTTTCCACAAAATTATCTCCTTGCTCACAGTCATAAATATGTTAATGGAATTAAACATTCAGTAAAATTTGGCATCTGCAATCAATTGACTTTAATAGTAGATCAATAAAACCTCTCCTACAGCTACTTCTGAATAGTTTACACCTCCAGGAAATGTAATGTAAGTCAAAGGTACAACAATTAAATAGGAAATCTAGGGCTTTTGCATTTTAATTTTATTGAAAATTATTACAAAAATCTTATCTACTTATTCAAATATAATAATCCTCAGAACAAACTCTTCTTTTAGATCAGACAAACACTGCATAATAGAGGTATCCCAGAATAAATAATCTTTTTAGTTTGTGACCTAAACCAACTCTTACTGAAAAAGTTAAATTTGTTATATCAAAGTTGTCTCACAAAGGTGTTCCAAAACACTTAATTAGAAATGGGAACCTGGAAAGTCACTGCCAAATTAAAAGCATAAGCCCTCATGAACATGTTCTATTTGTACTTATTGCCCCTACGCATGGGTTTAGGAAGGCTTTCCACTCCAAACCACAGGATAAGTGAAGTAAACCACTTAAGTGCATTCTTTGAAGTCTGACTTCTTATACTGGCTTTTAATAGAGCACAATTTTAGTTTGGAATGATGCCTGGAACTGTTGTTTTATGCAGTCAAAACTTGTAGGAGAAAAATTTTCTTTTGGGACTTTTTTTTTTCAAAATACCAACATTGAGCTTAAAATACTAAATTGAAATCGCCAAAGAATTCAAATTTATAAATATGGTCATTCAAATGATGTTACCTATGCTCATACAAAAGCCCTTTCTGACCTAAGAAACTAAGCTGAGTTTATCTGTCCATAGCATACACATTTAAGAACTTTTATTGACGTTTAATTGAATCATTTAAAAATATTTCAGGGTTTCTCATTTATTTTTGGAGTAGGTTGAGATGTTGTTTAGGTGATAATCATAATGTGTGCATGCATACAAATATTTAGGTAAAGGAGGTAGATGAATATTGCTTTATTGTTTCTGATCTTCCAGATATATTACTACCATTCACTAATAATGATTATTATGGGAGAATTGAAACCTCAGTCAAAATATGTTGCTTCATATGTAGGAATAGAATTGTATATGAGCCCTAAATAGAGTCTTCCCACCTTTAGTCTGTCTAATCAAGCAAAAAGTATAGTGGCAGCAAACAGCCCATTAGTTCCATGACTTTCCCTTATTTTTTGGTTAGTTAAGCGTGAAACCCAGGCAAATAAAGAGAAAAGTGAAGTCAAACCCTGGAAAGGAGACTGGATAAAAGAGAAGAGTGTAAGGGGAGAAGGTATTGAATAAAACTGAAGGCAGAGAGTATTGGAAACAGCCAACGCCAGCCAGCGCAAGGCAGCCAAACTCCTGACCAAACCAGGGGTCACACTTGAAATAAATGAGCTTTCCTCAGTAATACTAAGGTTTATTCTGCTCTGTTATATTGAACCCATCCAAATTGCCTATAACTTACCCTACTCTTTATTTATGACAAAAATAAGTTTAAAAGAGCAGTAAATGTTGATGGTTTCTTCTAAAATTGAGTTAGCTCGCTGTAACCGACAGAATTGCTCTAAAAAAAATAAAGGCGGGCTGCTATTTCCATTCAAATACACATGCACGCACACATGCACACAGAAAACCTGTTCCAAAATGGTCATTTTAGACTCGGGCCAGGCTAGTCTACATGCAAATAAAATTCATTTGATTTTACTTTGGAATAATCCTTGTCCCAGTGAAAGCAATGGCTTCAGCTCTGAATGCCAATCATCTGAATCTCCCACGTTTCTTCCTTGGCCACCTCTGCTCCTTTCATCTGGGATTTCTGGCTAGTTCTTCACTGAGGTTTTCACCTGGGCTGTCTTGGAGTGGGACGGGAACAACCCAGAGATGATGAAATTTCCTCAGCGCAGTTTTGGGTGAAGGGAAAGGGTGGCTGGCTGAACGCACTTTTCCCCACTGAACCTGCCACAGCTTCTTATAAATGGATGACCTGTGTGTTGATGTCTGAGGAATACCTCCTTTTTTGATATGTAATTTTCTCTCCCTAGTATCTAAGCAGACAGGTACAATCTTTTTTCCCTTGAAATTTATGGTATAAAAATTGGCAGCAAAGATTTTGCATTCTTAAGAGGCAGTAAATTTTTAATTTTTTTAATGTGTTTGGTTTTGATGAAGGTAAGCAAGGGTTGAAAGCTAGGTTTGTAGCATAAGTCTAGTTTATGGGAACAACCATATAATTCCTGTAATAATTAATTCTGTAATATTATTTCTGTAATAATCATAGAAAATATATTGAAAGAAAGAATCTTGTGTTTCTGTGAGTAGAAAATGTAGAATTCTAATGATTCTGAGATTTAACAAATATTGAAAAAAAAAGGCCTAAACAGTTTAAAGGATGAAACTGTACTCATCCAGCTTCATTGAAAATTCCTGCCAGTTCAAACCTCTTCTAAACATTACAAAATTAGGAGTCATAATGGAACTTACGTGTATTTGTATTTTTAGAAAAGGCCTTGCTACCTCTTTTTGAGAGCTTTGTTGAAAGACTTCAACTGACGGCCTTGGATTGTGACATGGTTTGAGACTGAAATCATATTAGAAATACTAAAGGAGTATTATTAAAAAATGCTAATGCATTGGAAACATGTCTGTAGAGAGATGTCTAATGAGGTAACTAGCTTTAAAGATATACTCAAGAGAACGAAACTTCTACTAAGTAGTATTTTAGTGAGGGTTGTTGGGGATGAATAGAGCGGGGTAGTGCAGTAGTATAGAGCGAATTGCAGTTTGTAGTGTGTTTATGGTTTAATACATTTAATAAATTTCTGCTCTGGTTAGCACAGTGGAGATTGGTGCCATAGACTAAGGAAGATCTGTACAGGTTTGCTATAATTACAATATGTTATATTGAGAGATTGCTGTACACATTTCAGTACAAGGTTAGCCTTAATAAACCAAAGGACATCATAGAAGAGTGATAAAATGAGCTGCTAGTATTATGAATTTATTCAAAAAGAAAAACCACAAGATAAATGTGGACATTTAGTTCATAAATGGAATATTTATGATCAATTTGGTAGATGTAAAAATGAAAAAGTAAGAGTTAAATGGCCTTTTCTTTGATGATGAGTATAAGTCTAAACTAGAGAGTTGAAAACATGAAAATGCATATCATTGTTATAAAGTAAGTAAAAGTGTCTTCTGTGAGAAGAAATGAAAGGTACAATAGTTAATGAAAATGAATTTTTTGTACAGTGCTCATTAATTTCATATAGGGTGTAATTCTGCATTGAGCGCACACTGGTTTGCATGGAACGGAGAGGACTTCCTTCCTGCAGCTCTGCCCAAATATTTGTCTAAGGTATCTAAGATAATGCAAAAGTCTTTTTCACTTTACAGAGAATTCTGTGCCTGGGAAGATGAAATGATACACGAATGAGCATCATGAATACTGTATATGCATAGAATGGCTCTCACTGGGCTAAGGATAAGAACTTTTGAATTATAATTTTGTCTAATTTGCTTGTAGGTAAGCCCCCTGAAAAGTCTTGTATGTATTTCAGGAAGTTTGGGTCAGGTCCTGAAGGAATATAGCAATTGCTTTTAACTTCTGAGATCTTCAGTGTTTTACTTATTAGTCAAACAGATATAATAGCTATATCAATACTAGTAGAAAGGTTTAATTGGTAATATTCACAAAATACTTTTATGTGATATGTTCAATTATTTTTTCCTGTTCTAAGAAAGTAAAATACATTAAAAAATGAGGATTTTTTTAACTATCAAGCAATTTGAACTCATAAATATTATTCGTTTGATGAAAAATGACTGAGAGTTTACTCCTTAACAAGGCTGTAAATTATTAAGAGTTATTCCTAAAGACGTGAGGTAATCATGTGGTTTTCAAAACACTATCTTAGAATGCTCACTGCAAGTATGGATGGATATTCAGATACTGCAGGCGACAGGAATATAGTCTTATGAGAGCTGCAGGAACTGTCTCCAATCAGAATTTCTGTATTTCACTGATAATAACATATCAGAATAGTAGCTTAGTCTTTTGCTGTCTCTGTAGTTCAGGGTATGGTGATACTTTAGGAATCACACAAAAAAATTCAAGGAGATAGACATATCTGCCCTATCTCCTCAGTGCAAAGGTTTTTTAAGAATATTATTCACTGAAATCATTATTCTGACTCTGAGTTTAACAAAAAGCATCTTATTTGCAAAAGGCAAGTATAGAGCAGAGGAAAAAAATCTTATTATGCTCTATTGTGTTGGACCTGGCCATCCTGTAACCTCACATCTTGTTTTCATCAGTGGTGCTGGGATTTTGAATGGCTTTAGTTTTGAAAAACAGTCACTTAATCTGCTTCTGTGCTTCTCGCATTTTTTCTCCTTGATCTGATTCTGTAGTCATTTTTTTTCTTTAATGGATTCATTTTCTTTAGCAATGGGTGAGCAAAAGATTGTATAAGTTCAGATTATCAGTACCATTCACATAACATGCATGTGTTAAAGTCCTCAGCTAAGCTAAGGGAATCATCTATATTCCTTTTTAGGGAGCTCTGCAGAGCTGGAGTAGGTTACAGATGCTTGTGGTTTTGTTGATAGCAGAGAAAACTCAAATAATTTCTTTAAACCCATCTAATGATAGAATTTGAATGAAGATGTCAGCCCCCTGTGTTCGTCTTTTTAATACACAGTGTGAAGCTTTAGTTGTTTCTTTCAGTAGAAAGGAATCTTTTTTAATTATAAAGAACTTCATAAGAATATTAGATAATGAGATGCAAGAGTCCTTTTGCAGCATCTTTTTTCCTTCAAGATGAAAGCAGCTACTGGCTGTATTACTTCACTCTTCCTCACGGACAAAACACCAATGGGCTGTAATGTGTTGCTTAAGGTCGAAGCAAAAGTGGGGTGAGTCTTCCCTGCTGTGCAAGCAGAGGTGAGCAGCCTGGGGAGGAAGAAGCAAACTTCTAGGCTGAGGAAAACAAAAAGATGACCTACAGCATATGGCAAGAACAAGTGAAAACGTGCCTTACAAATGTTTTGTTCTTTTTAACAAATAACAGCAATATAAGGTGCTGATAGAGCAAAGAGATAAAAATGGGACATGATGATTTGTCTTGCTTTTACACTGATTTTAGCATGACTGTGGGTCTGCACACCAACTCACTTCAGGGTGTAAAGCAAATTTGAAGGTGATTAAGGTGCATGCTGCCTACTTATGTTGTGGACTTCTTTCAGGCCATTTTAGTTATTCAAACGTGTCATAGTTTGCGAGTGTCTCTATGCTGACAGACTTATGGCTGAGGTACTCCTGAGCACATTCTGATATAAACTGATACAGCTCCAATTAACTCAAAACAGAAACCATGCTCTCCTCACTCAGATTTTATGACCTGGTAACTCACTGACTTGATTGGAGTTACCATGATTTATACCAACACTTACGGTTGATTCTTGTCTTGCTAAGTATTAAAAACAGCCTTTTTTGTTCGGTGTATTGAGAGGCATTGGAGGAACAGAAACCTTTAAACATAAAAATCCACATTTTTCTGTCATTTATTACTATCTCAGTTTGGGATAACTGTTTAACTCAGTGAAATTTCTCTGTTTTTTATGGTTCTCTAAGTAGGCTTGAGCTAGGATCAAAATTCAGAGTCGTACATTCGGTTTTCTTTCTATTAATGTAAAAGTTAAAAATACAATATGCAATACTAGGTTTAAAAGGAACAATTTAGCACCATGTAATAAACAGAAGTAGCTGAAAAATGCATGTAATGTCTGTTTGACTATTTCCAGTTTTAATGGCTTTCATTTTTAAGTGTGTGTCTATTGTTTATTTGGATATGAACTAATTTATTTTGACAAAGAAATGATACAACTTTCAGACATTTAATTTGAAAGGGCTTACAACTGTCTGAGCGACAGGGAATTTAAAGATTGACCATGATGTTTTTCTAAGGTTTGGTCTGATTGCCTTGCTTTTTTGCCTCTTTTGTCTGTGTCTTACAAAAGATGCTTGTCTGAGCAAGGACTCCATAAAGTATGTGCAGCAGCTGCCACCCTGTAGTAACGGCAAGTGGCTCACAGGGTGCTTTTGGGAGTGACCCCTGGCATTTCACAAGGTTGGAATGGGGTAAAAATCCCAGGCTACTTTGAAAGCTCACGTCTCATTGTAAGGCCTAGAAGGACCTCCACTTACTGTAAGCTGGATACAAGCATGCTAATTCTTGCTCCAACCAGAGCTGAGATATAAGCAGACACAAATGAGTTTGCTGAAATATGTTTATCCTAGGAAAGCCAAAGCATGTGCAATGATGCTTTGCTCTGCTTTAAGTAATAGGAAAGAACAACAAGCAATTCACCAACATGGTGAGTGTTTGGTGATTTTTCAAGTCTCCAAACTTTCTTTTTGCAACCTTAAAAGTATCATAGTGGAGAAGGTGCAGAAAAAGCCAGCAGTTTGAGTGAAGGTATGAAAGATGAGAAATAAGTCTTCATTCTCGAAAACAAGAAAATAATGATGGACATGATAGGATTATCCAGAGTCATCAGTAGCATAGGGGAGCTGAAGGAGGAATGGTTGTTCAAAGGTTGATTCACTCAGCAACTAAGGGAATCAAATTGAATTAGGAGTAGGTTCAAAGCAAACCAAAGAAGACACTTCTCATGGCACATAGCTATGGAACTTCTTGTTAATTGTTTGCATGGATTCCAGAATGGATTGAATTTTATAGGTCTAGATGGATTTTTCTTCCATGAGTTTGTCAGAAAACTCTACCTCTAGCTCAGGATGTCCCTTCGGTTAAAATCCAGGGGCTGGCACAATATCATTGTGTAGACTTGTTCATATACTTTTGTTATTTTTCACCTGAGCAGACAGAGGTCCAGAAAAATGCAGCTGCATGTGCATATGTGTGTGTGTGAATGCATATGTGTGTCTGAGATGATGACTAACCTGGAGGAAGTAAACAGAGGGGCTGAGTGAAAGTTTTTTTTTTTTTTTTTTTTTTTTTTTAAGAATATCTATTGGCTACACTCATTACATAAAAAGATGAAATCATACCTTGTAAATATGAGACAAAGAAAGCAAATAGAACCTCTCTCCATAGTACATTCTTACAGCGTATTAAAATTCAAGGTTGCAGAAGGTTTATGGAGACAAATTCTATGACTGAGTTTTTAAGAAGTGCTAGATAAATTAATGAACTGTAGTGTCATTTGCATTTATGCAAACTAAGATAAAGATGCTGTGGTTTAAATTGCGGGAAGAAGGCCTGCTGTGAGCCAAAAGAATATTCCAACTCATGCACTGCACTCCTGTTTCTGTATCAGTACATGACTGAGTACTGAGGGGACAGGAGGTGTGAGGTGGGTTCTTTCTTCTTAATTACTGTCTGTGGCAAAGAATATTAGCTTAAGGTCTGATATACTATGGAAAATCCTATAAGTAGTATGAGGGAATAGAAGGAAGTATAATCCTGAGTGTAGTCACAGAGCTTGGAGTTTATTAGTGACTCTTTGGTATAGAAAACACTCAGTTTTTTGAAGTATCCAAAACAGGCAGTTTATTGCCTGTCTTACCAAAGTCTTTTGTCAGTGGAAAAGTTACTTAACTCCTCCAGCTCTATTCCCCTGTACCTACAGTGGCTATAATAGTATGTTCCCTAACTCTGAGGTCTGTGGTGGTTTCCATATGAGATGGGCTGCTGAAAGCCAGCACTGCTAAGGAGTCTTACACAGTCATTGCCGAACACTTAAGTTCCAAGGTCTGTGGCCATTAATCAATCCCATGTTGTTAGTGTGAAGTTGCAGCTAACAATTGATGGTGTGACAGCTCAAGGACAGAACCTGAAAGTAGGACAAGATTTGGATTGCAGATCCCGATGGAAGCCACAAAAAGATACGTGGATTTTACTTCAGGAAGCTGCATACATACTTCATGTATGCAGAGAGAGAACTGAGTTTCTGTAGTTTTTATCATGTAGCTTTAGAGTGTGTGCCTTCATGGAAGTCACAGAAGTGTCTGTAATATAGTAGAGTGCTACAAAGATGGTGTTAACCTAGCTAGCTCAGCTCCCATACTAATGTGTCTGTGGAAACCCAAAGATCTGGATAAATGAGCTCATTCTAAAATCGAGGCTGATACAGGTAGATTGCTATAACTTGTATTTAGTTCTTGTACTTCCCACATCCTTAAAATCACATGAATTATTTCAGCATAGACCCACTGGAACTCTAACAAGCTATATTATAAGAGTCTGTTGTAATAGGTAGTTTCTGTCCATTTCTTTTCTGTCTGAATGTACAGATCTATTTTTCCTAAGCAGTCAAGGAAACATGCCTTCTACAACATGCTCTCAAAAGATGTTTCAGAGACCTAAGGACAACCTAGCCTCTTTAGCAGCCCTCACAAGCTTCCTGTTACAGTTGATTTCCTAGTGTCCAAAATGAAGTTCCTTACTCAAGAACCACCTAAACCTACTTAGAAAGCATAGGATTTATTTCCTTCTCTCTTCAAGGTGTCTTTTTTGGAAGGAGTAGTAGTTCAGTTTAGAACACAGTGAAATAATGAATATGAAATAATATCAGCTAACTTCCATCTTAGTCACCTTTTAGTGGTTTCCAGGGACAGTGTCAGCTAGCTCGTCTAAATTGCTTACCTCGTTCACTGTTACCTCTTTCTTCTTCATCCTGGAAATGTGGCTGTCCAGCAGTCACTAATTAAGAAGACAGAAGCTTTGTTCCTGAGTTCAAACAAAATATTTAATCTTCACATAAGTTTACATTTTCAGAAGTGGCTAATGGGGGTTTCCAGCATTATGCAGATTTTCGCTGCCCAAAGCCAATGGAATAAAGTGCTTCTAAATACCTGGCTGCATATTTAAATGCCTGAATACCTTTGAAAATCTGGTCTACAACTTCACCTAATAATTAATGTCAGAGAATTCACAGGCCTGGAACAAAACAGGGTTCAGAGCAAGAACTTTCAACTTTCCTTTTTTGTACTGTAGGTACATGATCAGATTTATACTTGTAATACAATTCATATCTGTTATTTTTTATATAATTAGTCCCAAATTTTTAAGATTTGGAGGCTATATGACTCTCAAACTTCTATCACCAAATACCCTCATAACAGGAACTGAGATCAAAACATGCATATTTAATGAAAAAATAAATGAAAGAAGTGTTGACTTTTAGGCAGTTCAAGGCCACCCTCTACCCACTGAATTTCTCACTGCAACTAGGAGGTAACAGATCAGGTATGTCAGTGGAATAGTAAAGGAATTTTCTGAGAACACTTTAAAAGGAGACAAACCCATCTCCCAGGCCTTTTGTAAGCCATCCAAACCTCTGTGATTCTCCCTTCTGACATTCGGATAGTCTGTCTGACATCCAGTTTCACTGAAAGAAATCCATGTCTGCCTATCCATTCCTGTGAGTTTCAGGGCTGCTAATTATAACCTGGCATTTATCTTGGGCATGTGGAAACCCCTGTTTATTAGCTGAGTAGGTCAAGGCTCATCTCCACATGATGTAGAAGTTAAATAGGCTCTCAGATTGCTTTCTGTAAACAAGACTCATTAACCCTGCTACCCCTAGAACATTTTCAATTTAGGATGTTGTCCAGAGAGAGAGAGGAAGTGTCTGCATTTTAATCCTGATGCTGAATATTCCCCTTCTTCTGTGTATTCATTACCAAATCCAGCTAACACTGTGGCTTTTAATATCAGAAACGAAGAATAGAGAACCACAACAAAGAGATTTGTTGAGCCGGGAAATGAGACTACTGTAGGAGAGAGAGAAAAAGCCATATCTGTTGCAAACAAATACAATTGCATTAAAGCAGATGAATCTGAGGCTGGTATAAATCAACAAAACATCATTTATGTTGTAGAATTGTTATATAAAGCAGAAAAAAAGTTTCAAATAAGATAGGGAATCATTCAGGATGGAAAAAACCTTGCCAATTTCTCAAAAATCTCTTGGGTATTTGTTTTGTTGTTAACAACTTTTGTCCCTGGTTGCTTTGAAAGTATAAGCAAACATTTAAACTGGAGATACTGACATTTAAAATAGAACTGCACACTGATTACAGGTTTCCAATTTTCTTTTTATGGCCATTATTGTCAGGGCTTTGGTGTATATGAGGAACAGCAGAAAGAGCAGCTCGTCCCTTAATAAGTAGCCTCAGAGTGTGGGCATGGAGTGGTGCCGAGGATCAAGTCACCTACAAACTAAAACTGAGCAACTACTTGGAGTCCAACGCAGACCGTGATAGGCCTATGTAATTTAATCCCTGTGATTTATCCTCGGTATCTTGAGAAAAGGTCTGGCTCCTACACTTTTAGTACCAGATGAACTGTAGAGAACATCAGTGGAAGTGGAAACCAGCATGAGGCAGGCTTGTATTAAATAGCTTTATAGAAAGAATGCACTACATGCTACTAAAAGCAGCTAATGCTCTTTATTCTTTATATCTCCTTTAGAATAATCAGTATTGGGATGTACATTTCTTGCCAATTGTAAAGAATGAAGATGTATCATATCTTTTATAGCTCAGGGATACACATTTTTAAGTATAAAATTAATGATTCACTTAAAATGCAGCAAACAAAAAGCATGCTTGAGAGTAATGTGGTGTTATAATAAAAACACTGCAATGGACATTGAATTATTATTGTATTCCGGATAACAGTGTACATGCTGCAATGTTCTGTAGAGAGAGTACTAAATCCATAGAGTGCTTAGCTTACTGATTAGTCACCTCCTACTGTAGTGAAAATTGAAAGATGTTTTTTTAAATAGTGATATTGGAAAAACCTAAGATCAATCTTCCAATATTTTAAGCTTGAACTTTTCAAGTGTTCTTTGTTCTGATGGACTTATTTTCAAACCCACTTTTGTTTACAACATGATTTATTTGCTGGTTATTAAATACTGTATCTGCATTCCCATGTGTCTGCAGCAGCAAATCAGGCACTTAAACATTTAACTGCTAATATGTGTGCAAAACTACAGAAAATGAGACATGCAGACTAAGAAAAACCAAGCTGAACTTACTGTCTGTTATGCCCAGAAAATGAATGATGAATTCTATTTTTAACATTGATTTGCCAGAACAAATTTGGACTATTTTTCTCTGGCACAGCCCCACTCATAGAGCAGTGTACGGGGTTCAGTGCAACTCCAGATTTCGGTGTGCTTATCCACGGGGGTTGGTGGCATTCCTAATGCCGTAATTTCAGCCCCTGGGCAAAACAACCATGGATTCAGTGACCCTGAACCATCTTTACCCTTCATCTTCCTCTATGCCTCTTTTCAGGATGTACTTCACAGAATCAGTGCCATGTCATGGTCCTTAGCGTTAATGCAGTCCCACTACCTATCCCTGGCTGACAGGCTTTCGTGCAGAGAGATGCTGTGGTTTCACCATGATGCAGCTAGGTGCCTCCTGGGTGGCTTTCACTCTGTGTGAGTGAAGATTTTCCACTCCTGTCTTTCTTGGAAGCACTACCTGCAGATGAATGCACTTGGCACAGCAGAGCTGCCAGAGCTTTTGCCTTCCCTGCAGGAAAGAAAGGGATTTTGAAGATATCACATACTGTTCAAGCAGGACGTGCTGGCCCAGACTTCACTAAAAGACCTCTTCTGTTAGGTGTATCAGTCACACTGTGACTCACTAATTTAGCAAGCCTGGGAAAGTGAGAGGAGTGAGGTGGAAAAAGTACAGAGCAGAGATTACCACATGCAAATCATTTCTGGCTCCTCAAAAAGGTCAGTCTGTCCTCACTTCACTTTAACCAGCTTATCTCATTTGCCACCCCTATCACTGCCCAACCATTTACTTTTATAAAATAAAAACCAAAAAAAGCATATAGTTTCAAAAAATTAATTCATATATATGTAAAATTAACCTTTTGTGCATATGTACAAACAGACATATATACACATTCACAGGTATTGTATGTAAAACATAGATGATGGCTAATATATATGTATGTATAATACAGATGTGTTAGATAAAAGTGAATGTATACATTTGTAAGTATGTATATGGACTTGTAATATATACAGTATATGTATTATTATGGCTACCATGATTATTATTCCAGGCGTGTAATTTCCAAAATGCCTCCCTGAGTTTTCACAGTACTTTCATCTTATTACCTGGTGAGCCACTGCTTTTGATGTTGGCATACTTAATATTTTTCAGTTTGATGTTTTTATTTAAGATAATGTTGCTTTACATTCTGAAACCATTTACATTGTCCTTTTAAAACAATTAAAACAATTATATTGTTTCTAAAATCTTTATTCATTGGGCATTTTTTGCCAAGTAGAGGAAAATCTTTGCTGATCTTACACTGAGCAAGGCTAGGGTGATCTCTTGTTAAGCAATGAACTCCTAATTCAAATTTGTAGTCTTCTGTGCAGAGATACATTAAAAGAGAAATAATCTTTTTCTGCATGCTGTACAGTATCTCTAACGAAGCTAAAGTGTACAAGGAAAAATACTGGGCTGCAGGAAATAAGTGATGATGTTGGGGTTTGTGGGGGGATGCTCCCAGCTTGCCCCTCCCATCTGGTGCCACTTACAAGCAGTCTGCATTCCTGTGCTTCACCCTCTGAAAGGCAGGATGTCAAAGCTGTGAAATAGGGCCTGCTTGGGCGCCAGCACTCTGGGAAACAAAGCCTCCTCTCACTGCCGGAACAGTGTTAATTAGGGTGGTCTGGACTATCTCTTCATCCTCAGGACCTTGGGAGATAACGCCTACTCTCACTGCTGGGGCAGTGTTAATCATTGTGGACTGGAATTAACTCCTCACCCGAGCTGTGGGACCTCTCCTTGGGACCACCACTGCAAGAGTAAAGCAGCCATTTGCAGTCACTCAAACTCCTTTCTTCAGTGCTGAAGAGTGCTCAAGGCAGCTAGCCTGCCCTTGGGGGTGTTCGGCTCTCCCCCCCCCTCACCACATGACTGTGGGTGTGATCGTCATAACAACAACGGAGGACAGTTGGACCCTGCAACAGCCAAGAGCTAGGGACTGCGACTGCCCCAAGAGATCTGCAACTGGCCTAGCGACTCCACCTCCACCTTCCCCTAAAGGGTATAAACAGGTTGGCCCTGGAGGCCGTCTTTGGCTCTTCACGGGTGACAGCGGCTCTGCCAACTTGCAGAACCCCTCGGGATGGGGATGCCTTCCGGCAGTTACTTCCCTGGGATTGAGTGTACGTGGGCTGCTCAGGCAACGCGTGGGTAAGAGTGTACGTTGGCCGCTCAGGCAACATGTGGGTAAGATCAGTTAGAATTGGAAAATAAGTATTCTAGTTGAACTAAGTTTCTGTTGATAAGAATTGTTGCTTTGTACTGTTGTAACTTGTGTAGTAAACTTAGATCTTTAAAATAAGTTGTGGAGTCACGCAGTAAATCTCCTTCCTCCCCTCCTCCCCTTCCTTGAGCCACACGAAACCCTCACGGTCCGGGACTGTAAAGATAGTCGGTCGTCCCGCGACAGGGTTTGTGTGACTAAGATGGAACTAGCCTGGGGAGAGGTGCAGACTGCACTGGCAAGCATGCTAATCCTGTGCAGTGATGGATGATGGATGACTGCCTGTGGGAGAAAGCAGGGAATGAAATACATGTACATGTACAAGCACAAACTAGTACCACATGACAACACCTGAGATATGAGGGTAGAGGATGTTTCGTCTCTTGTCCTTTCCTCCTCGCGCCCTCGTTCAAATGTATCTTGCTAGCGTGAGGAATCTGAGCAGCTCTGGGCTGAAATAGCCTTTGTATGTTCCAGCTCTCTTTGAGAAAAGAGGTGATGGGATAGCTGGGATTTGTCTTTTTTTTTTTGAACTTTCAAGTTGATTTGGGTTATTAACTTGAGGTTTGAGTTCAGAATGGAAGCCTGAAGGCTGTGTGTTTGGAGATGAAATAGGTGGATGACAGACAAAAGGAAAGTGAACTGGGTATCTCTGTGCATAGAATGATGCTTGCATGTGGAATGGAAGCCCGTACTTTTTTTTCTTTTTTTTCTTTCTTTTCTTTTTTGTTTCTACCTTTGTTGGGAGATTTGATACAGAGAATTGGGGGAAAAAGGGCAAAGAAGTTGGGGGATTGATTCAATATCTGTGGTCATATTCTGTGGACATGTAGAGTGAATGAAGATGACTACACGCCTCCGAGATTTTCTATAACAACGGAAGTTCTTAATGTCCATTGAAAAGTGAGTAAGTCCTCCAAAAAGTGGATAGAGCAGATTTTATCAGAATCGAAAAGTAACTATCCTCACTCTTCTCATTATCCATCCCAAGCACTCAAAAAATCCACTTTGGAGGTTTCAGCCTAATTATTTCTGTACCTTCTAAAACTGAAGGCAGAGATCCTTTGTAAATTTATGATATTATAAAGATGGTTAAATTTCTCAATAAGCTATCTTTTATTTTAAAAGCTGAATAAGGTTTCTTTATTGTGAATAGTGTTATTATATTGAATTCTGCAGAAGAATATTTTGCCATTTATTTTAAAGGACTTCCAAATATTGTTTGCTAGATATTTTTATTCCACTCCATTTAAATATATTTTAGCACACGGTGAAGTTCTGTGATTGGTCAAGTACTAACCAGCCTATTCATTATCTATGGGAAAGCTAGGCAAAACTACAGTCCTGGCAGCTGGGAAAGCTCCTTTAATAATTTTCTTGGAGTGGGTTAAGTTGAAGAGAAGAGTTGCACCTCAAGTGCTGATGCAGAGTTGCATCGCAGTGCTCTGTGTGCTGATTTGCTGAGCTGTCTAGGTAAACCCAGAGAGAAGCATAATGATTTATGCTTTCCCTTATCCACAAGTCAGCACTGGAAGAAACAATTCTCACTTCCCTAAGTCGTTCTAGCTGCACAAGTCACAACCTAGCTCTGGGAATATATGCAAAAGGTTGTAACTTCTTAAGAAATTTAAGCTCAGTGATACTCTTTATTTTTAGTTGAGGAAGGGGGTTGAACTCTATGGCTTCTCCTGGAATGCAGCTGTTAAGAATTACTTGGTTGCCTCTGATGACCTCCAGTACTACCTCTAGCAGGCATTTTTTCCTGATCCCCACACATGATAAAGAGGGAAATCAGTCTAGTTTTTTTGAATGATGAGTTTTTGTAACTAGATCGATTCGCAAGTGAGCAGAAAACGCTGACAACTGATATTTCCCTCTCTAGGATGACTTTAAAAATCCTTTTGTATAAAAGTGGGGTCCTAGTTGTCTACAGAAGTAATATGCAATTTGTTGTGGTAGGCTTTGTAGTATTTTATCTGTCTACTTATTCCCTCTTTCCTCTTCTCCTCCTCCAAATATCTATAGACAAATAGCACCGAGGAAAGCTATTGGAAAGAGGAAAAGGGAGCTATTTTTCAGAGATTCTGAGCCCTTGTGGCATTTGAATTGGTTGCAATTAGGGCTGTGGATACTCAGTACTCTAGAAATTTCCATCAATATTTTAACAGACACAAAAATCTCATTTGTTCCTGAAAGAGTGGTTGCATATGAAACTTTGGGGGGAATAGTTCAAAGAAATGGCTCTGGAGACCTAGGCTTTTTCCATTGTAGATGTATTACATGTGCTTCCAAAAATCTGTTGAATTCTTAAATAGACCAAATCTGAACTTTTCCAAGGAGAAGACATAATCTTGTATTCCTTATTGTGGCTCTGTGTCTCCTCTTCAGCTTCCTGGACAACTGTATTCAAATTTACACATTATTCTAGCTCATCAGAAGAAAAATACCATAATTTTATGTTCTTGCTGTTATCCAGATTTCCTCTCAGCTCATGCCTCTGTGGGAGGGAAGGGTGCCACAAAGCGTTTTTCAGACCCCAGGTGCCGCAGTGGATGTCCTGCATGTTAGTGCTGGATCGGTCTTCAGGGACTTTTCTCTGTTTTGCTTTCTGGACTCCAGCAAAAAAGGTTCTTCAGCAATTGGCTGCTTCTCACTAGCTGTGAGTCCATCCTGACTTTCACTGGAAACTCATATCTTGAAAATATGTGTCTGGGCAGAGAGGAAGAAAATGCTACAGGGCAGAGAACTGACTCTGCAGCTTTGTGTCATGCCTCCAGGTCATCAGTTCTTTAGATGTATTTCTAAAGTGTTATTATAGCACTCTGAAATGTCGTCTGGATTTTTAAAATACGTAACCACCATAGACAGATATAGTTGTCCTCTCAAAACAAGCTGCAGCTCTGAAAATTATAGCTCAGCTGTTCAATCAACACAGCAGTAGGCAAATGCTGGTGTGGAAAACACTCAAAGTAATTTCAATTAAAAATGATTAAATTGTACTTGGTTTTAAAATAGAAAATCAGGAGTGAGGAGTGCGATGCATAATATCTTTGTAGGTGATAAATGCAGATCTGGCCTGCTGTTCATCTGGGTTTTTCAGATTGCTTCTAGATAGTAGTAGTATCAGTGGCATCATGGAAATGGGTGGAATGGCACCGTTAGCAGGAGGATATGATATAAAGAGGGAAGGAATAAGTAACTTGTTCAGCTTGACAGAAGCAAAATGAATCCAGCCTTTTCTCAGCATCTATTTTCTTCCCAGGCCAGGAGGAGGAGAAGAAAACAGAAACAGTTGTCAGCCAGGATGAAAATATCACACAAGGGAACAGCACAACTCCCTAACTACTGCTGGTCTCAAATTATAGCAGAAAATGTATTCATCAGAATATAGATACAAGAATTTCAATCATACTTCAGACAGCTGAAAGCTACTAAAACGCTAGATTGGCAGAGCCCTAGTAACTCCTGAATTTTTTCAACAAAATGATTATACTTAACCTTAGTTCTATTTTGCTGAGCAAATAATTTAATAGAGAAGCCCTTAACATATTTAGTGGCATTCTCAGTTAACAACTCTGTGTGCTTGCTGTCCAGTTCTTACAGAGCTGGGCAATTTATGCCCTCATCAAAAGAAAAAAAGAAATCACATTGATTTCATTAATAAGTGTTTCTCAAATGTGGAGCAATATGGGACGATTTTTAAAAATTGAAACAGAAATAATATTGATAGCAATACAGTGTACACTCAAACTAATGCCAGATCTTTCTTACTGTCCAATTGGTTTAGGCTGGAAGAGTCAGGAGCAAGTGAAATTGGAAGCACATGGTATGCTCAACATGCCATTAAGTAATGATTCCCCCTACATAATAATAACTTTATTGCAAATTAGTTATTTGTACTTAGCTAGAACATTATGAGATAGATGGAATCAGACTTGTTTAGCACTTGGAAGTGGTGTTCTCAACCTGAATTCGGCCAAGCTGGGGTAAGTGACAAGACCAGAGCTTCACTTATCAGCAGATATATTGCTATACTTAGTGACCACTTCATTATCATTACAGTGTATAAACTCAGTTTAACCAGATGAGTCAGGGAGAAGGTGAGCCAATAGGGACTGTGATGAGCCTGTCTGATTGAGCGTTGTTGTTTGCTCATAGGCAGCTGCAGAGAATGGCATTTTGCGGGAAATATATTCTGTACCAGAGTCTAAACCAATCTACACTGGAGCAAAAATTGATGTATTTTGCCAGATCAAAATACTTTCAGCACAGCCTGGTAAAACAAGTTGAATTTCTGTTTTGGCTGCTCATTTAATATGAGAGCTCTGTCCCTCCACGAGTTTTGACAAATGCTGATCCTGAACTGAATATTCCAATTTTTTAATATGGGAAAAGGAAAAGGTAAATAGAAGAAACTTTTTAGACTTAGCAGGTTGATGATGTTATTTATTGTAGAATAGGAGCAGTTTCAAGTATGCAACTGACAAGCTTGTTCCTGGAATAGCTGAGAGAGCCGTAATTGGGAGCATAAAATTGGCTGGCAATTACTGAGGCTGAAGCAGCAATATGATTTTTCAAGACTACTGTTAATCAGCTTTTTCAGTAATTCTGAAAATGAATGGGATCGTGTGTTTAAAAACATTTTATGCATACTTAGATTAATTGAAAGGAAGTCTGTGGTTTTCAGGTCCAAAATATGGGTTAGGTATTTTGTAGGCAGTAAAGTGTTTCATCTCAAAATGTAGTCCAAAATTTGGTCATCAATGGTGAAACCTCATGGGCTCCTCAGTTTTTGTCATTCAAATTCTCAAGCAACCTAGAGTTTTGTTTCATGGCATCCTAGAAACTCTTCTTTTTGGAAAGTATTAGATAGCTTGGTACCAGACTGGATAATTCTTTTTCAGTCTTGAATCTCCCTTCTTCCTCCTCCTGAAACAGAGTTGCAGGGAAGGCTAAATGTTAATCAAATAGAAATAATTTTAACAAAAAAAGGCAAAAATTCTGAAAAAGTCAACATACTTTGATCCAGCATCCTCAAAATCAAATGCTTACTTCTGGAAATGCCAGCAAGATTTTGTTTTTACAGTTTTGAAATGGATCCTTTAATTTCTGTTTAGATGTGGTGTTTTATTTATTTACTATTAATGAAGAAAATTTAAAAAAGGTTAAATTACACATACAATATGGCTTTTCCCAATTTAAATTCACCCAAAAGGAAATTTTTGATGTTGTTTGACCTGCAGTATCTCCTCTCACTCTGTTTCTCCTTCTTTACACAAACTGTAGAGGCTGTCAGTGGCAATTTGACTCTTAACTGAAGTACCTAAAATAATTATCTGTGATTAGATGGAACGAGTTCAGACTCAAATGTGTAAAAGCTAGTTTAAGATTCAGGAAAATAGTGCCTTTTTCAAAAATGAATTTTAACCTAAATGTAAAGGTCCTATAGAATTTTGAAGAGACGTGAGTTTATTCCCTGGAATTTTTAGAAGATCTGGTGGCAGGCCTACAACAGCCTTTTCCTGTAGGCTACCAATAGCAAAGCTAGTTTTGAGCAACCTAGCTTGACTATCAAAAGGCATTTGATTGTGTAGTTTTGTAGGGGATAATTAAGATAATTAATGCTCCCAGGAGGTGGTGTATTCAGCCTGTGCAAAATGTCATGATGCTCTGAATAGATTTTTTTTTTTTAGGTGTGATACCTTGCTCACACACACTACGCTGTGCTTTAGTCTTCACTCTAGATATGCCCACACAATTATTTTCAAGGATGCTTGCTGCTGACCATTGTGAACAACACAAAGAGCTTGCAAAAGAGACAGCATAAAGCCAGTTATTGACAGGGAAAGCCTGTTGGTCTGCAATTATTGACCCTGATGTGCAGATAGGGAGTGATGAAGAAGTATTTTGAAAATCTAACTGTCTAATACCACACTGAAACCAAGTGAGATGCGTGAAGCAGCACTATGGCAACTCTTCTTTATTATTCAAAGAACACATCTTTATAACCTTCCTTTCCCCTGGAGCGGTATTTCCATGCTGATGCCCAAGCAGCCCTCTTTTTCTACAGACTGCATAGACCAAGCTTAATGTTAGATAAATAATAAATCAAGTTACTTGGGGTAATATGTGTTGTTTACCCAATTGACCAAATTGTTCCTACTGCACTGTCCATTTCCATTTCAAGTGCTATTAATACCCACAGCATGACTTGAGAATTAATTGCCTATTTAGTACTGTTGTTCTGAGGAACAGTTGAAAACTTATGCTAATAAATTACTTGATTAGTGTCATTTGACACAATGTGAATAATTTGTCAGTGGCAAGTGTCTTTCCTCTTGGGAGAGCGAAGGTTAAGCAGAGACAAAATACAAAAACAAATATGTGAACATCAGCACCATAGTTCCTGGAAAAGAACATGAATATCTTCCTCTACTTTTCTATGTCACTGAGTTTCTTGTTTATTTTTTGATAATCTTTCCTGAGAAGCAAACTTTTTTTTTGTTGGGTTGCCTGCTATAAGAGTAATAAAAAGTACGAAATTAAATAAGCTACTAAGAGTTTGAGGAAATGAATGAGAAAATAATTCTATATTTTAGATTTAAGTAATTGTTGTCCTTACAATATACAGGATATTTAAAAGATTCACTAAGTTTCTTACTTTTACTTTTTACGTTTCACTAAGTTCTTTTTCCCTATAGGATTAAAGGAAGGAAAACATGAATTGTTTAAAAGGAAAGGTTAAAAGTAAAATCTCTCTTCAGAAGAGAGATTTTTCCATTATTTTTCTTCATCATATACGGAATCTTGCTTCTGCCAGTAGCTGGTCTCTGATATGAAATCAGTAGTATATGAAATTTGCCATCTTAATAGAATCCATTGAAAGGGCAGCTTGTACATTCGGTCTGTCCTTTTGAAGCAGTGGAACATAATGACTGTGTAAGATGTGACAAAACCCTGAGAGATGAATATAGGATACTGTGTATCTTGCTGAGATGATCCTACATTAACTAATTTGATCTAGTTAACCTCAATATATGAATTCAAACCTTGGTATTTGGTCAATGAACCCTTTTGAAGATATTAAATTAGACAATAGGGAATAAGGGAATGAAGATATTAAATTAGACAATAGACAATAAGGGAATACCCTTATATGTGTAATTTGGAAAAAACACTTTTTATTTGTCTTTTTCCATCTAGTTAATGTGGTTTCATGGTTTAAGGATAAATATACTGAACAGTAATATTTACCTTCTGTAACTCTGCCAAATAGCAGTAACAGTTCATTTTTTTCCAGTTCATTTTCTTCTGTGTTAACACACAAAATAGAAACCAAGCTGAAACATTTCCTATCAAAATAACTGATGTGACTCCATGGATTCCTGTAATGTTTAAGTATGTTAATTTTGGATGATGTTCCGTTCTGGCTCTGTTCTGGCTGCTGTATAAATGCAGGATGCAAAAGGGGTGCTCCAGAGTTTGTGCCTGAATTTTAACACAGGATATAGATGCATGCAGAGGATGATAGGTGATCACAAAGAAGCAAAGGGTAAATTACAGTGTCATGGATAGCTAGTCATTGCTGCACATTTGCAGCTTTCTAATTGTCTCTTGGATAGGCTTCATGGAAAGGGTTTTTTAAAAGATATTGTGGTGCTGTTTGAGTGTCGGCACAAGGGAGAGAAGAGAATGGCCAAAACCAACCAAACAAAAAATGGCAATGACAGCTGTCACCGTGGAGTAGCCAGAAGCCAGACTGCTATTTCTCATTTACTGTAGGAAAAGCTTAGAAGGGAAGTTGGAAGTGAAGGCAAGTTGTATAAGCTTGCTGTTACAGTCAAAGTAAAAAGTGGTGGAAACATTCAGGGAGATGAGTCATCTGGTCAAAGGGACAAACTAGGGATCTGATCTTCTGAACAGTTAGCAGTGAAACAACCCTGAATTTGTTCAGGGGAAAGCTTTGTGTCTTAAATGGAATTTCAAATGACAGCTGAGAGAAAATTTTAGTTGTTTGCATGGGTAGGAAAATCTAGCTTAGATATCTTTTGAAGAAAGATTCTGAAAATATGAGGCATATCTTATTTCAGTGTAGCTCAGTTTCTTGTATCTTTTTGCAGGCATCTTAGTTGATTTTACTCTTAGCTACATCTGAGAACAGGCAGTTGTCATAAATCATTGCAAAACATTCTCAGACCTCTCTAACATAAAAAAATAGAAGAAGATAACTAAAGAGAAGCTTCATCTGGGTTTCCGGCTTACATATGCTGAGTATTGTTTGCTTTATTAACCGAGGTTCATTTTGCAAGCTAAACTTCTAACTTTTGTAATACTGCTGCTCAAAGCTATATCAGCAATGACTGGGCAGCAATTGGGAATACCCTTGCATGACCTTTTCTTTCTTTCACAGTGAAAAAGAACTCTCCAATCCTGTTACATGAATGGTAGTTTATATGTTCTATTCTCCACAAGACAGTTGCATGCCTTTGAGAAAAATGTCATAAAAAAAGAAGATAAAAGATCCTATTACTTCTTCGTAAAATGTTCAGGAGTCAGGAAAAGACCTGAGGTGAGTATTTTCACCAACAGTTTGGAGAAAGGGATCTGGTAGAAATTGGGGAAGAAAAAGACCCAGTCCATCAATCTGAAGTCTGATGGAGCAAACACCAGGCAATTGTTGACATTAGAGCAGTAAACAACCAAGGTTGCGGGCCACGTGAGAAGGGAATTTGCTGAAGATGTAATGAGTGAAGACTTACAGAAGTAGAAATAGGAGAATGATTGCTTAGCCTGACAAGAAAAATACAGTCATCTTGAAGCAGGACTTGTGCATATTTTTTATATGGGATTCCAGATCAGAGCTGCAAAATAGGAAGAATTGGGTTATGCATACGAGGAAGAACATCAGAGATGATAAAGATTACCCTTCTTTCATTTAGACTTCATTGTTCCAGATAAGTGAATTCTTGACATGCTTGGTCGACCAAAACAGCCAACAACTCAAATGCTTGTTGAGAGACCTGGAGGCATCTGGATGGAATGATACATTCCAGACATATACATTGAATTTGTGTATCATACGTATCACAAAGAATAGGAGTGTTTAAGTAAAAGACTAGTTAAAGAGAAAGAATGACAAAGGTGGTGAGCCCTGCCTCCAATTGAAAGATCTGACTTGTAAATGTCCTTAGAGATCAAAGCTATTATCAAGAAGAAATGTATATGAAAAAGACATTTTGAAAAAGGGGAGGAGGAGCTACACTCAAAATTTAGTTCAAAAAATCAGAGAAATCTGGACACAGAAATTTTTATTTTTAGACTTATCCTTGCCAGCCATCTACTGTTGCTGGTTGGTGAAGCATCAAGCAGTAAGCAATATTATATCACACTATTCTAGCATGTATGTGGTGGTCATTTGCACCATCTGTTATGCAAATGCTATTGGGCAGAGAAGACACTTCCTGAAAGCCATGTTGAAATAGTATTTAGAATCAGATAAACAGTTCCTGTGGCAAAAATCAAGGAAATCCAAGGTACTGCTATGGTCAAAACAGTAGAAGACGACAGAGGAATTAGACAAACATAGTACTGCTGCTGAGCCCTGCTACAGCAGTTAAGAAGATCCTGAAAGATCCTCTGCTGCAGTTCTATTCTTGCTATTCATATTGATGTAAAAGGTATGAAAGCTAGAATAAGGCAGCATAAGGTTTGTACTGTATTTTAAAGATCGAAGTGTATCAGAGCATACAGTTTATCACATGCTATCATGATATGGTGGAAAAGTATGTATAGTATATTGTTATATTCTTTGGTCAATGTTATGGTCATGCATGTGCTTGTAAGCATGTTTCCTAGTGAAACCGTTGACCATATTCATAATTTCAGAGGCTGGGTAATTTTTTTTAATGATATATCTCACTGTACTGTAAAGTTACTCAACCTAACTTAAAACACAGGCAGGCTAGCCACAGTACTGCAGAGCTCAGCTGGAGGGAATTGCAGGCTTCTCAGCAAGGTAAATCAGTCCCATTCATGGAGCTGCATGAGCTCTATGCAGCTGCTGTTAGGCTGCTTCTGGTACCTAAGCTAGATCGTTTAAGCTAAGGTACCGGTATGCTACAATGCCATCTGAAGTATGGATATAGCCTACATCTATAGCAGTAATAATATCTAAAGTTCAGTGCAATAACTGTGAAATCTCTAAAGCTCTCTGACTGGAATAATTGTCCTCCCTTAGAAATTTCTTCTGCAATTGAAAACCCGTAGCAAAGCAGTAGTCACTAAAATTTGTGGATGATTCCCTGCAGCCACTGCTTTATTCAAAAGGCAGAATAAAAGGTAGTTGCCTGTGATATCACCACGCATTAAACATTGTTGCATCTGGGCATTTTAAGTGGCAATTGATGTAAAAGAAGATGTTTCCAGAGATTTTTTCCCCTGCTGTTCTGGCCTGTTCTAATTAAGCATGTTTGATTTTTAGATTTGAGAGATTATCTCTGGTATTAAGCCACTACTTGCAAGGGTTTGCAAATAAAGAAGCTAAGGGTTTTTGCCTTTTTTTAAGTGTTATGCTAACTCTCATATTCCAGGGTAGGGAGATTTTTTTGAATCCCATAAACACCTCTACTGTACCCCCATAGTTCCCATAAAGCCTAAACAGCTTTCTTTTTTAGACAGTCTGAAAGCAGATCGTTGTACAATAATGGTTGTTTCCTGTACAGGTTACACTGCATTTGCAACAGGAAGAAACCCCAAAGAAATAAACATCACTAAATGTCATCACATGTTACTGTCGCAGGCAATTCAATTTGAGAAGGCTGCTTATTTGCCAGTGTAATTAGATAGCATTTCCTACACCAGAAAGATGCTTAGCCTTAAGGAGCTAGGGATGCAATTTCTCTAAATGACTGCCTTATGGCTAGAAATTACCTCAGGATAAAAAAGAGTGTATGTATTTTAGTGCTCAGTGATGCAAGTAGAGTATGGATTTCCATCCCATGCCTATTTAATATACGTTTTGAGGAAAGCTTGTACTTTGACAGTCTCTTATGATCCTTGTAAGTATTTTGTCAATTTGGTAGTTAGCAGAGAAACATAGATTACATTATCAGTGCTGTTGAAGAGAGTGGCTATTACCAGCTTCCTGCTAATATATTTCTATATCACTTTATAATCAATTTATTTTGTGTACAATTGTTAAGCATGCATGTGTTTGTGGGTGTGAAAGGTACTTGTATGCATTACTTCCATTCTGCCAAAGAAGACATTGGTATATTCATTTTAAGATATACAATGAGCAAACCAGGCTAAATAACCTGACTGGCTAAAATGAGGGGCAGCACAATGGCCCCTGAATTTTTCAGCAATTGAAATATTCTGAATTTTGAAAAGTGGCATTTCTGAGGACAAAAAATATTTATGGAAACATCTTATTTGAATGCTCATCATTCACAGTTAGTTGTATCAGTATAAATGGATTAACTGCCTTGTTTAAAAATTTAGGGTAGCCTGATTTCAACCAAGAGAAAAGTATTAGTGAGTGGCAATACCTTTGCTGAAAGGAGGATGATTTTGCTAGGTAGGTTAGTCTGTGGAGTTCCTTGAGGTTTAGTCTTTGGGACCAATCTTTTCCTATTAGTGACCTAGTGCAAACAGCAGGATCTTGCTAATGAAACTTCCAGATGATGCAAAGTTGGGAGACAAGATCAGCACAGAACAGGACTGGAATATCTTATGAGAAGATATACCATACAAAGCTGCGAGTGGGAGGTGGGCAGCCGGGCTGTGGGTAGAAACCGTTAAGGATGAGAAGGGCTATGGGAGAACTGGTGCATCCTCTTGCAGGAGCAGAGGGACAGCAACAAAATACCTTCAGGAACAACCCCCTTGTTCAGCCAGAGCCTTTAGGAAAGGTCGCTTTAGGAAAGAAACTGTCTAACGTTGTTGCTTGTAGTGCTAGGAGACCATTCCTATGTTCCCATGTTCAATAGGTGTTGTCCTTGATAATAAAAACAAAAGCAGAAGCTGCACACAGTCGAGCACAAATGTAAACCCTCTTAGACTGAAACTCCTAATACCTGCATGCAGAAAGGTGAATTTTAATGTCAAGATGTAACAGGTCATAAGTCTAAGACCAGGTCATCTTCTGTTCTCTGGAGAAACTTTTAATTTCTAATTAAAATTCATTTTAAATTTCTAATTTAAAATACCAATATTTGGAACCAAAATGCAAATGCAGATGACCATGCAGCATAAGTTTTGAGAGCAGAATATTATTCCTATATGCACTCATCACTCTACTGCTTGGGTATGAATTAACTCTTTCTCCAGGAGAGCAACAAAAATCAGAATACCTGTGGTACTGGGGATTATAATGCAATGGGAAATGTTTTTCCTGGGGTAAAGATCATGGTTCAAGGTCAAGCCAGAATCTTTTTTTTTTTTTTTTTTTTTTTGGTGTGGAGAGAGGGAGAAGTGCATTTTAATGTGCTTGGATTTAGGCCAACGGTGAAAAAAACAGAAAAACAGAATTAAGAAAATCTCTCTCCCTAGATGGAGAGACATAAATGAAATGACATAAGTGAAACCATTAGTATAAAAAATAGTAAAAGAATGCTGAGTTTTGAGGATAGCTATTTGTGTCTCATTCAAGGCAAAAGCTGTGAATGCTGCTTCAGTTCTTGAAATACCTGCTTCACTTCTCTCCTGTGACCTGGCTGTCACTTGGCCTGAGTAATGAACATTTCTTGCTAGCTCTGTATTTCTAGTCAGAGGGCAATGAGCATATAAAGAATAAAGGGTCAGCAAATGACAGAGCATCTTAATAGAGACAGGTAGAGAAACCAAGGAAATTCCAGTGATTGCAGTAATACTTGTAATTACGAAGTTCAGTAGTTTCTTCTTGCACATCGTTTGTTTTATTTACTTTCAGATACAATCTTTAAAACATAATGTTACAGTACAGGTAAATATCTATGAGATTAATTTTTTAAGCTAAGCGTATATATGAGCTAAAGATTCCCCAGGTTTGAGAAATGCTTGAAAATTTACTTCATTTGCATTTTGGAATCCAAGTGAAAAGTATCAGCCATGCTGACAGAGCTGCTGCTGCCCAAGATTCTTTGAGAGTGAGGTAATGAATAAAAAATCATGCAAGAGGCGCTACCCGCTGCTTTGGCACAACTGATAGTTACTTTAACTTAAAACTTCTCTGAGATATTTCTGTTCTCAAGTATTTATTACTATTTGACGTGAACCGGTAAAATAGATCAGTTAAAGATTAAGTACTTGAAAAACTAGTTGCTTACTGGTAGGTTAAAACTGACATTTGCAGCTCACAGGGGACCATGGAATCTCAGTAACTTTGCTCACCGGTGATGTTATTTATGCTGAGTACTTTGCAACTTAGTAGGTCTACACCAAATGTTTCAAAAGGGATTTAGCTGAAGTAAAGGCTCAGGTTGGCATCTGAACACCAGATATGTTGCAACAACTAATTATAAAAACACCTCCAAAAGTATTGTTTTAGGATGGTAAGTAAAACTTTGTATTTAACAATTTTTAGCCATTTTTAAAAATTTTAACATTTGTTAACTTTTTCAAACAATTTTAACAGTTTTTAATGTAGGCAGTGATCCAATATATGTACATATACATACACAAAATCACCAGATACAGTATGGCAGGGGAGGGACTATTTTTGTTTTTTTCCTGCTATTAGATTTTATACGACTATCTACTGTTGCTCTGGTGTTTAATGAAATGTTTCAAAACAGTTTTATTTTGTATTGCTTTGTTTCCTAAAGCCTGAATTGAGAATTGCATGAATGAATGTTTTAACTGTGCAATGTGCAGATTTCTCAGCTTCATGTGAGACATCTGCTTAACATACTAACACAATCAGTGTTGAAAGAACTTCAAATAAATACAGTGCCTGAACAGAGTAAAAGACCCTGCTCACTTATGTAGATATCTTCAAAATGATATATCTACTCAGTGGAGAGAGATTAAGATAATTGCTTCAAACAATGTGAGCTTTTATAAAGGATTTTTCTTCCCACTGTGACATGAAGCTTTGAAGAAAGTTTCCACAGGGTTATGAAGCCTTTCCTTATGAAAGGAGTCGCTCAGACTTCAAATGTTTCTCACATTAATGGAAAAGAAAGTTTTAATTGCAGAAATGATAAGGTTACTCCAAAGGCAAAATTCAAGACTGGAATATCTACATCAGACAAAGACCAGGAGAAACAAAATGTTTTCCTCATCAGACCTTATAAACGTTTCTGTTATGAGTGCAGCTTCAGTAGAAATGCAACATCTGCTAGCAGAGCTTTTAAGGCACACTGCAGACTTTACAGTATTACAGATTTTCCTCCCAGTAACATAGATGATAAATTCCAGGCCCTGCAGGGAAAGGACAAATGCAGTTTGAGTCTTGAGTAGGCTAGGTACTGCAAGCTGATTTCACTTTGTAACTAAGGCAAGTTCCTCCTGGTATGGGAAGTGCTTTATAGTTTTCCAGATGAAACTATGCTGATGAGTTTATACTGTCTCTAGGCTACTTGGAAGTGATAGCTGAAGGGGACAAAGACCAAAACTCTCTCTGAATTTTGCCAGGTGCTCCCCACCCCTGGGAGCAGGAGGGCTTTCTGTCGCAGCCTGTCCCTCTGGCTTAGCTGCCCTTCAGCCTGGGGATGGCCAGCTCAGGGGCACTGGGACCCACCATTGCTGAAGGCTGTCAGGCCTCCTTTGGAGAGGACAGATGGCCAGCATCAGCTAAAAATCTACTTCCCAACATTCAAAAAATAATAATAAACACCTGGCCACTGTCATCTGTTCCTCTTAGGGAGCAGCAAGAATGGGGCTGCTCCCAAGGGGAAGGTGAGCTGGGAGCCAAGGGTGGCCACTGCATGGTGGTGGCCCTGCTGACAGGTCCATCAACAGCCCAGTCAAGGCAAGTGATGAACCAGGTCCAGGGTCCAACCAGGGAGTCTCATCAGGAGCAAAAGGGGATGGAACAAGGGCAGGACCAGAGACAAAGCCACAACATGGGTCCACAGTCCATTCAGGAGAAGGGTCTGGAGACAAGTGACCATGTAAGTACAAGGGGTCCATACAGGAGACCTACAACAGGGTTCTGAAGTCCAACTAGGAGAGAAGGCCAGAGACAGGGCTGGAGCCGGCACCACTGTGGTGTTGCGGGGCAGTGACTGACTGCCCTGGGGCTGGGCTGAGATGGGGTCGGGGCTGGGCGGGGGGAGGCCCAGGGGTGGGCAGGGACTGGCAAGGCTGGAGGGGGACCCTCAAGGCCAGGTAATTTCTGGCCAAACTGTGGTAAAACAGAGCAGCTAAACATCCCAGATATCTTTGATCCTCATCAGTCTGGTTATGGGAATAATGCCAACTCGCCACTGCTGCTGTCCTACCAATTATCGAGTTGTAATTGCAAGACACGTCATTAATCTTGATAGTGGAACTCTTCAACTTTAGGGTAATTAGCTTCCTGCAGTAACCTGTAGAAAAAGTACATGTGTCTGTCCCTGCCTGACATCTCTTTCATTTCTGATAGAGCCCAGGCAGTAGCTTTGGTAGTCACCTCTCTCTGGTCAAAATGCACATGTATTTCTCATCCTCTGCAAACTGCTCTGTGTCTGGTACAAAATGTTTAAGGCCATAAAATGTATTTTTCCATGTTTTATTTATAGTGTTAGATTTCCTGGAACTACATCAAATGCTTCATCACATGGAATAATGAAAGTTCTTCACATAGAATAACGAAATTTGAGGAATTTATGGATGAGTTTCAATACAAATTGAAAATATTATTCCAGTGAGAAATAAGTAGTCAAAATTTCATTAAAAGTTATTTTGAGGAAGAAAAAAATCACCTTTTTTAGGAGATAATTCTGATCTAGAATAGGTTTTTTTTTTTTTCTTCCCCAAAGGAGCATAATTTGCATTTTTATATAATAAAAAAATGACTCTGAAAAAAGTTCGACATCTGAAATGGGGAACATGTTCTGTCATAGTTCATGCTGAAATTCACAATGGGCTTTTGGTGCTAAACTTCTGAAACCACCAGGCTTAGAAGCATGGGCAAGTATTGTTTTTCCCAATTAGGTCTAAAAACACCTGGCATTTCTAAAATGCCATATGTATGTAGAAGACATAGTAATGTGATAAAATCATTACTAGTAGTTCAGAAAAAGGGACAGTTAGAGACATGGAAAGTTACTTTTTGAGAAGGTCAGAACTGTGTCCACCTGATTCCCATTGATGTCTTCAGTCTGCCAGATCAGAGGTGCTCAACCTTTTGATAGTGTGTTCCTCTCTGTCCTATTTCCTGGGTGTAGAAAGCAGGTTAGGTGAAATTTTCTGGTAGCTCACTCAATGCCACCCTCTTTTCTGATGCCCCTGCAAACTTTCACTGCTATGTGATCAAAGGTACTGTTGTGTGACTCCAGTCCCCCTTGTAGGAGGAAGGAGCAGGTTGGCATGTGACGGGACACTCAGGAACGCCGGAGCACAGGAAAACTGCAGCCTGTGTGTTCCCCAACACAACTGGAACTGGACCCATCATGTGAGACAGGTATGTCTTTATCATCCTTATGTAATGGAAACATTTCTGATCATGGGACAGTAGAAATTAGAGCTCACAAAACAGCAAAACTTATGTGACCTCCCCTCTAGTAAAAAGAACTAGGCACTCCTTCTTCCTATCCATGCTTAATAGACAAATAATAAGGGGACAGTTATCATCCAGCTATCCAGATGTCCCACTGGCTTTTTTCTTAAAGAAGCATAGGATAGAATGCAGTGGCATCATAACACATACTTCATATCATATACTATTATATATTTTTATGTATTTGGCCTGCCTTTGACTCTTTCTTCACACTTGGAAAATGAAGACAATGAAAAGTTCCCCCCAAAACTGAATGTAGATAAAAGTTTCCACAAGATCTATAAGCAGTCCTCTGATCTCTTAACCTTTAAAATTTTTTTAGAAGTAAACAATTACTTTTTTCTGAGCATCTGTGTCTTTCTAATCTTGTTGGGCAGTCTGCTCCCTGCAAAAGAATGTTCCTCAAGAATCAATTATTCAGCTATGGTTCAAGATTGTGAGTTAGTATCTTCCTAACAACAGGTTTTAATTCAATTTGTAAAAATGCTGTCCAGTAAAGATAGCTAGTATCTAGGTGGAGTAAGAGAAAAGAGAGTCCTATTCTTTTTAAATGAATGTAAGTAAGTTTCTACCTAAAGTCATTATCAAATTGTACTTGATTTTTGACTGAACTGTGATTTTTTGCCAAAACAAGAAAAAAAAATTGTTGGATGTGTTGGATGTATTCTGCCATGCTTTTAAAAATATTTGAGACTCTATTATCATTTAGATAATGGAGTATGTTTTAGATCAGCAAATGTACATTTATATACTACTTTGCAAAGTGAGGCATGGTGTTATGCTTCAAATATTATAAAGTATTTGGTCTATCAACCATGGCAGTGCTCATGACCCCTGTCCTTCCCCCAAGACTTAGAACACCAGTAGGTCCATTGTTTTGTAGAATTTGATTCTAGGGATGAACAAGGTGAAACAGACTCTTCAAAGGCAATAGATATCTGGAATACAGAATATGGGTATTTAGGTTAGATTATGTTTTATAGATGTAATAGGAGAGAAAAAGATGGAATCCGGTAGCATGAACTACAAACAGTACGTGTCCAAACCAGGCTTTTCCTTTGGGCATAAAATTCCATTATTTCAAAATCTTTGTTCCAAATCACCCAAGAAATCTTTTATAGATACTTGGTGGAAGTTTCTTTCTGTTTTAAGTACACACTATCAAAACATTTGACATAAGCATGACCATTTTGATACAATTTTTAATGATTAGAACAGAAATGCTTGGTGAAGTAGGAAGGATACATTTTGATTTTCCCTATCGATCATTTGTTGCTATTTCTAAAAAAAAAAAAAAAAAAAAAAAAAAATTGTTTGCTTTGTTGACAAAGCTGCATTTACAGTTGACACCTCCTCTGCACAAAAATTTTCAGCATTCTCTACTGGGAGATTTTGGATTATAAGAAAGAACATTATAGAATGCAAAAAGTACAAAAAAAGAAACAAAGGGATAAGTTGGAGCCTGATACAGGCAGGATGAGTAAGAGATGTGAGCATGAAAAAATTACGTGGGAAGAAGATATATTGACATAGCCAGGAAGAGCCTGTTCAGTTTGAAACTCAAGAGACTAGCATGTTCAGCTGCCCATTGTGTTGCTGAAAACTCATAATTGAAATTATACAGCTCAAATCATACTCATTTCAGATAGAAATGAAAGACCATTTTTTTTTAACATTTAGAACTGTGTGTGGAATAAGTATCTCATAAACGTTTATCTGCACTGCCTATATAAATATAGACACATATATGTCTCTGTGTAATTATATGTGTTAAATTTGATCCAATTAGCATGACTCGTAGAGAATATTTCTGATGGATAAAGCTGACAACTCAAGAAATCCACACAACCGTGTCTACTCTGCATATATTTTTTTAAAAGTGTCTGTGATGGACTAGCAGGCTGAAGAAAGCCAAAGTCATTGTTTTGTTCTGGAGAAGGAATTTGTAGATGCAAGTGTTATAATATATTAAAATCTGCAGATGATAAATAGAAGAGTAAAAATCAAGAACGCTCATTGTAGACTGAGTATTTTAATAAATCACTTTGTTATAAAGTTGAAAGTTCATCTTTTAAATTAAAAATCCAGATAAATTACATGAATTGGCTTGACTGAAAACACTACCCAAGCATAGATGGCTGCTTGAAATCACATCAGTTAGTTATGCAGGGGCATGTGCCAAGTGACTATGACTGTATTCTGGCTATGTCTGTCCCATTACCCTTTGCCAGAGCCAGGGTGGGACTGAGCAGCTACCTATGCTGACTCTACTGTGGCTAAGAGTCTTTCCATGCCAGATACCTTTTCAGCCAGTATGATTTCATGTTTCCTTCTCCTTTTGTGTTTTGGAGCAAACCAAGATGACGGACTAGTTCTGAGATTGTAACTCATTTGCTTTGGCCTTTTTTCCCTAACATAACAGGCAACTTGTAAAGATTGTTATCCTGTTGTTTCTCCCTCTTTCCTTCCTCAGCCTTACCAAAAGCCTGTTGTCTGTTTGTATGCCAAGAAAGGGAAGTGCAAGTGGACTGGGAAGGAAAGTCCCAAATGCCTAAACCGCTAGCCAGCAGTTTTATGCAGAAGAACAGGCTTTGGGGAAACTGACTGAGGAACTGGGTTCTGAAAAGATCAAGTTCAAGAGAATTGTGTGTTTCAAGACTTGGGCTGTTGAGTCATTTATTCTAAAAAAAGGAGCTCGGTGGTGTTAGAAAGTTTTTTTATATATTATTCAGTGCTAAGGTTAGGAGTCTCTATGGAGACAACTCATAAGCTGTGGAGGTAAAGTCTAGGTCTGTAGAAATCAATACAGACTTTGAACTCATTTCAGTAGAAGAGGGCTGGAGAGGGACTTGATATTATCACAAACAGCCAAACTGTTCCACATGTTCTGGTTGTGTTCCAGAGCAATGTGTATTAGAAACAGACATTATTAAATTATCTAAGAAAAGCTGTACATTATAGCTTGATAGTGAGCAAAAATGTTAAATTGGGTTTTATTGACTTGTTCTCCTTAATATACCATTAATTTGACTTTTTCCATATACAGCAAAAGGAAATGCATAGCAAAAGCAATATATCTGCTGTTTTAAAAAAGATAAATAGAGCAGTATTGTGCCATACTAAGTTCCCAGAATAACATATGACAGGTTCTTTGTGTGATTAAATTAACTTGTGCCTTTGGCTTCAGTAGATTATTTTGCTCCACCTGTGTTTCAATAATAAAAAATGTTGGACTATTGATTTTGTTTATTCTTTCATCCCTACCTGTAAGTTGCCTTATGTACAGTGAATAGTGCTGACAGTTCCAAAAGAAAATCACCAGTTGGCAGATATATAGGTTTTCACAGCTAGCTGGTTAGGTTGTTTCTATAATGGAATATTTACAGAGCTGTGCCAAGAAATGAATGACAAATGGAGCTGGAAAATCCTACAGGATATGCTTCTTTGCTTTGCTGTAGCTATTAGAATATTTTATCACTATTATACGTGTTTGATGTTATGACTTATTTGTCATGACATTGTAGTCAGTGTTTTGTTTATATCTGCAATCTTTAAAAACACAAGTGGAGGAATGTCAAAGGATCACTTGATATATTCTAAAAGCAACTTCTTTTACATCAATAATACTGTATTCTGAGAATCGTTCAATCAAAAATATCTGTGATGCATGAATGCTCTTTGGATTAAAGATGCATAAAATACTAGGAATTGTTGCATGTGAGCATTATTGCAGCCAGTTCTGGATATGTAAACTTGACTTATGAATTCTCATCATGTCAGTTTAGTAGATAAATTTTTCTACTATCTAAAGCCAGAAGTACTCTGATAGCACTCAGAGAGACATTTTACATGCATCACAGTGAAAAACTACTTCTGAACACAAGGTTGCTCACGACAACAATTAATAAAAAATGCATTTTTCTTCATTAAAAAGCCCATAATATTGTGATACATGCATTGACAAATTAATCTGCATATCCATGTCTACAAGAAAGCAAATTTACAAAAAAGCTAAACTATAATGACACGTGAATTATTGGAAAATTGGAACACTTGATCTTGACTCCTGTGTGTCTTGCAACATCTCATCATTCAAATTAGCAATAAAAGCCCATATGATTTCAAACATGATGTCAAACAAGCAGGACTGAGTAAATCTCTATCTCTCCTTCTCACATAACGAAGATAATTGTTTGCTCTTTTTTCAATCTTACTGCCTGCAACTACTGTATAATCCTAATTAAGTGTTTAATATTATTGTTTAAATAGGAGAAACTGATAAAATACTTAAATTTTCAGGAAGCTTCTTGACTGTACTTGGAGAGATAGATCTGGTAATCCCTTTCCTCTATGTATTCATTATATTCAGCATAGGCAGTCAATTTAAGCCTCTGGACATAAAGCAGGCCCAGAATAGCAGCCAACATAGTTTTCAGAACTGCTATAGTAGTGGTATTCAGTGGTAATTGATTTCAGGCTAGGTTAAGATACATTCTTTACTGGCTAAGTATGACAATTACTATCGCGAAGTATTGATATTGGTATTTTGAGAGCTGGCTATATCCTTTGTCTCGGAATGAATAAGAATATCGTAGTGTTTGCTATAGGTTGTTTGGCAGGCTTAAACTTGCTCCAAGATTTCCTCAATTAAAGCATGTCCTCTTTGACTGATCTGTAGCATACCTTCTGTATTGATTGATCTCCTTGCAGGTTCATGGAGAACTTTAAGTAGCTGGACAGTGCTTGGAGCAGCATTGATCAATATCTGATCTGCTCTCCCCAGGGTCTAGCGAAAAGCACCCAGCAGAAGGCTGCCTGGCGCAGGAGTCCCCAGGACTCAGTCCCATGCAGTGTCTCCTGGGGAGCCTTCCTCGAGGTCCAGGGGGGAGAGCTGAGGAAATAAGGGGAAGCACATTATGAAGTTATGTCCCTCCCATTGTAGGACCACTTCCAAAGAAGGAGATACAGAAGGCACGTGGAGCGGAAGGAGCACCTGACTCCGAAACCGTGATTCAAAAAAATCCTTGCCAACGTTTTCTGGTCCCTGGAAGCAGTTTCTCAGTCCCTTAAGGAGTCCCGAATCACTGCCTGTGTTTGGTACACTGCTGATCCGCAGCAGAGGCACTGTAGAGTGATTCGTAGAGCCTCTTTGAATACGGTGAGGACTGTTCCCTCACAAATGCATTTGCAGTTGCTTCCTTCTAACAAATGAGGCCAAGAGATGAAGTGCTGTGCACATTTTTTAAATTAAATGGTGATGGAAGATTTGACAGGGAAGTGAGACACCAATTTCCTCTGCTGTCTGAGGGGGTGTCTCACACACACCCCTTGTGCAAGTACCTAAATTGTGAATGAAGGTAGCAGCTGGCAGGAGGGCAGAAAGCCGTCTCTTGGTGAAGCTGTGCAGCTTGCCCTCTGCCTTGAACCAAGAAATAGTCCTATGTAAAAGAAAACTCCTAAGTAGTTCTAGAAGCAGAGACCAGAGACTGACCCCTCCCAGGTACAGTTTCGCAGCCTCAGACTGAAGGATAGCCACATATGTAGTCATCTAGCTTCTATGGTGGGGAGCAGGGATTTGAACCCATTCAGGCAAAGCAGGAGCTGACCCTGGCTCCATTTCCTATACGAGGGCTATGGCCTGAGGTTTCTCTGCACAGGACACACGGTTGTACCACAGATATTAGCTCCTTCTATAAACTTGCTTTGGGAGAAGCAGTGGGCTCAGGTTAGTTCTTTGAAAGGAGTATTTTAGCCCTCTGCTCTGAAGGAGAGATCATGGGCTTCTGATATTAAATTGCTTAGAGGTCCGTCTGGGTCTCTAACTTAGGTGCCTAAGCTGCAGGGAGGGCTGGGAATAAGGACTTACCTCTAACATTCAGGTCAGTGCTCAGTAGTGGGTTTTTTAGCTTATCCTTCTGAAGCTTTTAAGTTCCCTCCCCACTTATAATTTCATGTTTTTTAAGGTACTGTAAAGTGAAAATGTTTCCCTTTCTCTCCTCCTTACTTGTATTACATTCAAAATCTTGTCATGGGCAAAAAGGAACACTTCCGTATACACAGAACAAAGAATTTATTATTAGGCTAGTTAATGATTTAACAGCCCAGTCAAAATACATCAGGGGTTGTTATAGTCATAGTCCAGATTATCTAAGTTATACAGAAAAGCCTCATTAATAGTAGTTAAGAGTTGTACAAAACTTCCTAGTGTCTAACCCTCTTGCTATGGAAAATGATCATCCAGGTTTCTGAGACTGTTACTTAAACAATAGGTGCTTGAGCACTAGACAACTGTTACCACAGCAAAAAACAAGGTAAAACCAACTCGGGCCAAGGCAGGGCTGAGCAAGCACTGAGACCCTGGACTGCCAGGCTGATGCAAATCCTAAGGCCTTTTTCTGGTGATGGCAAAACACATATTTACTAACATGCACCTGAATTTAGAGTACATACCAAAATATATGCCCTATATGGGCTCATACCATATATGGCCCTAAAGTAAAGCCTTAGATGTTGACATAGGTCAGAGTGAGTTGCTAGATGCATGCTCTTTAGCTCTGGTATTTTCTTAAAAAAGCACCTGTGCTTTAAACTGCTATGTGGAGAGGATGCGATCCTAACCTAGCCAATGACTATCATCAACGTAAATAGCTGCTTTATAAGCAGAGCAGTAGCAAAACTAGTTTGCTGTTCTTCATTTCAAAATTCACTATGTTGACACCATTTTATCACCGTATCAGGGGCTAATGTGTTTTTCGTTCATATCTGTCAGATCAATGATTAGATTAGAAAGACTGGGTTGCTGTGGCTCTGCACGTCTTGTGATGAAGTTCGTCTCACAGACCAATCTGTATTCAGTTCATTCCTTGAGCTGTGATTAGAAGTTAGAAGACGTGATGTTGATTGGCAGCTGGTAGACAACATAGCTCACTAGAAATCATGTTCAGCATCAGCAGTTAGTGGCCAAACTTTGCTGGAACCTAACATTTAACAAGTTAAATATTTCCAGTGCAGGCAGGTTCTTGGTGGGCAGTTCTGCCTGCTGCTAACTTATATTCATAGTTTCCAAGCACACAAACGGGACCAATTTTCAAGGTCATAATTAAATCCTTCAGTAAACTCTCCACTCCCAGCCCTTTTCCTTCCCTAACCCCTAGCTTCAGTGAAGTTTTGGAATAAGTGCAAATACAGAATTTGCTCCCTACAGAAAATGCTTGTGAGTGATATGAGTTATGGCTTTGAAAAGCTGAGTTTACAGTATCTTATGACTACTCCTGCTCAGACACATTATTAATATGCCATACACAGATCTTTAAATGAGCGCTCTTTGTTTAATGTGGCTGTTAAAATGTGATTAAAATGTAATTGCTCATTCTCACTTCTAATTGGCAGCATAGGCGATGGCGCATTCTTATCTCCAGTGTGGGGAAAAAAAGAATCCCAAATAAGCAGCAACGGTGAGACTATGCTGTGGTAAAGAAAAAAGAATGCAGCTTCACAGCTGGGAGATGAGAAGCAGAAAAGGATCACAGACCAACTGCTCACATTTTCAACCTATCTTGTTTTTCAATACTCAAGAAACTTAAAATTTTCTTGGCTTACAGGTTACAGTTCTGAGTCCATGTAAGTAGCCTACTAAACTTATGTAAGAAAGGATTTCAGCTTTGGATCCATTTAGTAACAAGTTCTTCTCTTAGATGTATTTGGACAACTCTTGTTGATTTTAATGCGTGTATCAGCAGGCCAAATTTGGCCCACTGTCAAGGTTAATTTTAACAGTAACTTTTATTCTTGCACTTTTCTGTTCAAGGGCAGGGCAAGGAAAGTTGACTTTATTCCACTGAGTAAATATTTTCTTTCAATATTAACCTCTTCTTTCTCAGCCCACTCATTTACAAAACTCTGAAAATATCCAGAGTTGTTTATTGCCTTCTGCTCATTAAAGCTAGAATCATTCATCTTCCAGCTTCTGTATTTCTCAGATACAACCATTTTAAAGAATTTGTTTATCATCTTTGGTACTTCTCTCATATTTCTCTTGTGACGTGCATTGATTTCCATAATTTTCCTATTTTGATTAGATTTAGAAAATGAGGAGCAGAGTAGTTTTCTTTAAGACATACTATAAATGAGAGATAATATTTAAAACCACGAAATACTTGTGAAATAATCAAAGTTTAAGGCAAATAAATAGGTCAGATATATTTATGTCAAAGAACTTTTTCTCAGAGTCAGTTCTTTCAAGATCTATGATTTTTTTTCAAATTTCAGATTTGCCATCTAAAAAAATTTCTGTATTTCAGCAGACCATTTTAACTCTTCCCTAAAAGTCCAGAAATTTATATGTTCTGGCAGTTCATCACTGATACTTCATTTTCAAAGAGTATGTGCCAAATTGCCTATTCATGTTATAAATAAACTCATTTTCTGATGGTAAATTTATCTATTTCTTTGATAGGATAGCACACAAACATTTTTGATCCAGTTTTATATATTGGCATTTTTCTGTCCTTTTTGTTTAGATAATTAACTGCAGCCTTTTTTTTCCTACCTGTACAATACTATAGAAAGGTATTACAGAAAGGAAATATTTGGCTAATTTTTACAAGAAGTACTAAAATCCTAATTCCTCTACTTAATAAGTAATATGGCACTTTAAATATCCCATCCTATACCTATCCTTCAGCTTCAATTTGCACTTGCAGAACGTTCTCCCCTGTGCTGAGAGGGGTCATTTTTCATTTGCTCTCATTACTTGCTGTGTTGTATGAATAATTCTTCCAATAAATTCAACTTACGAATAAAATATTGATGTTTAAGGAAGTCTTATGGAAAAGAGTTGTGTGTTTTGAATTTTGAAAATAAATAATTCCTGCTGCATTCATCAAAACAAAATCTGCACCTCTTAGAAAATGAAGGCTGGAGTGGGTTGCAGAAAAATGCTTTTCTTTTCCCAGGCTCTTGTGGGAGGGAGTGTTTGCTTGCTTTTTTTTTTTTTTTTTTTTTTTTTTTTTTTTCAGTCTCCACTGCTTAATTTCAGCCATCAGCCTGGTTGCCATCGTAGAATTCATGATCACTTAAATTCAACACAGTTATCATAATTTGAAAACTAACATTTTGTCATTATACTGTATTTGTACTATAAAGTTTCTTAAGCTTTTTAATCTAAAGGAAGTCTTTCCTTATCACAAAATGTCTATCCAAACTTCTGGCCATTCTTAATATCTCATGCTAAGCTGTGTGATAACATAACTTGTTGAAAATGCCCTTTTTGTTAAATGACCACATTTGTAGTTAGCTAAACTTGGAAGCCTCTTTTCCTATTAATTTTCTCAAAGGTAATAAGATATATTAGCAAATATATATTAATGAAGCTAAAGCTGTAGTTATATAGGACAAATCATAGTGTATTTTTGTTACTTTCTCTTTTAAATTGTAAAATATTCTTACTTATTTTAAAATGTCATTCTCCAAGGAAGGTGGATGGGAAGGGGCATAAGGTAAGGAAGATAAAAGTGGCTTTATTTGTGCTATAGATTAAGAAGAGTTAATGATAAAGCTCCTCAGCTGTCTTTGCTAATTTCATTACTTAGTAAAATGTAAGTTTCTTGAACAAGGACTGCCTGAGATTTTGTTCCACATACAGATAAGATATGCTATCAAAGCAAACTAAATAAAGTTAAAACTTTATTTTTTTTCACTTTTCTGGATGGTTTTTAACAACAAACTTTCCTGGTAACCTAGATATTCTGTGCCTATGTTCAGTGGGTAAAGATAGAGCATAAGTCAAATTTCAAAGATCAATAACTTGCAGGGGGAATATTTCCTCTTCCTTCGTCTGTTAATGTTCAAAATGACATAAGCTTATGTCTTGACTGTTTTTTCCTAAATGTAGGTGCAAAGAGGTTACTAAAATTCACTGTTTCAGAAAAGGATTCTTTTCTTGGGGAGGAAAAGAGGAAAAGGAACAATTTAAAGGAGGTTTACTTTGTCAAAGAATATAGATAGAATCTGTTGTCTTTGTGAAATGAGAGGGTGCTCACTGAAGTTGTTCATTAAAAAAGAAGGAAAAAATAAGTTTTTTTTTCTTTTTTAGTCAGCAATTAAGTAGACAGTAAGCAGCAAGGATTATTATTTAAACTTAAAAAGCATGCTTGAGAGAAATCCTGTTCACAGTTCTACTGCAAAGGTAACTATATTGGCACTTCCCCACCTTTCGTTGAAAACTATTCAAGCAGTTTCCAAAAGTAAGTGAATTAAGCCTTTCAGCATTATTGTGAGATACTGAAAAATGTGTATCCCTGTTTTATGACATCTAACCGTCTAAAGCCTAAATCCATATAAGGACTTCGATGCCTGGTGTGAAAGATGGATAGAATTTTAGGAGCCCAAATCCAAAATGTAGGTCCTCAGCAGTTTCTTCATTTACAGCCTAATCCTTGTGATCTTTAAAACTGTATTACCCTTCCTAATAAATTCCTTGGAGAGAAGGAAGATATCAAAGTTAAACTCATAAGCATGCAGATGATTTAATAAATAACTGTTGAATAAAAACGCTAAACAGTTTGAGCAGGGATCGGGTCTCCTTCCTCTTCGGTGACCACGTTAGTTATAATGAAACAGCATCATTCTCTTATGCTCTTTTTCTCACTTTTTTTCAGCCAAATGAAATTGTAGTTCTCCTTTGTAAAGTGCAACATTTTCAACAATAGAAATAAATAGTAATCCCTACTGCCAGATGATTAAATCATTCTCTAGAGATGTAGGAGGGAACTTAGCCAGATTTTAACATCCGGAGTTATTAGTAAAATAGGTGAAACAAAACATGTTTGAAAGAAAGGAATAAGAAGAGTAAGGAATCAGAAAAGGAGGAAAGAAGAAAGGAAAGGAAAAAGAAAAAGGAAATATGAAAAGGGAAAGGGGAGGGGGAGGCGAAGAGTAAGGGAAGACTGAGCTGAGTTGCTAGTAACCTATGGGCTAGTAAGTGAAGACCCATGTTACATTTAAATGGCTATACTTCTTCCAGTGCTTCAGATAGACTGGTTATCTCCATACAGTATGGCTTCACACAGTACTGAGAAACCCACAGTAATGTCTGTGAAGGTATTGTTGAAAATAAAAAGACACCAATCAGCCTGGTGTGTGTACTAACAGATGAGACCAATGTTTGTTTGGATGCATCTTTTCTATTTCTGTAATACTAGTAGAGAACTACTCAAGTCCAAATCAAAGTATATTGCGACTTTCTCCATGACATAAAAGTTAAACCAAATCAAGAAATATATTCTGAAAGGATCTGGCAAGAAAGCAGAAGTGCTGTACTGCAGCTATGGTATAGCTTTTGTTGCAACCAGCGTAAGTGGGTAAATATGCCTATTATTTCTTCGACAAAATTCTAGAAGGGAAATTCTTCATTCAACAAATGAAAAGAAAATGCTAGTTTTGCACTGGCTGTCCTCTGGCTATCTCCCAAGCATTTACACTTTTCCCATAAAGCTGATGACTCAGTTTGGCTTCAATGGTTCTGATTCTGTTAATAAAATCCAGGCTGGAATTTAAAAAGGAATTGCAAGTCATGAATTAAGAATAATGATGTGCCTCTCAGCTCCTTCTGCTTCTACTAAACAAATGAACATGCATTCTCAGAATAGCTTAGAAAGGATGAAGATAATTGTTCATGTTTTTTAAAAAAAGTAAATGAACACACTAAGTACACTTTCTTCCATCTATAGTTTGCATGACTTTTTACTAAATATGCCCACTTGCTTTTGCAATGTCAGCATTTCTTGTAAAATTAGTAAGAAATTGAATATGTTTTCTGTGAAAATTGCTTTTTATCTTTCCTTTCTCCATTCAAGATAGTGTTTCTTTGTTTTTATGGTTTGTTTTCTGATTTTACAGTATACATTAATTTTGAAGGTTGATTCCTCCCCACCCCCGTTGAAAATAAAGACTCATATACTCTGCTTATGGAGAGTTATTGGCACTATAAAGAAATGGCTCCCATAGTAGTTTATAGTTCTTGGATGAATAATATCTTGTGCCCCTTGTTTTGGGTGTTTGCCATCATCTTCCACATCAGGTCTTTAAGAAGAGGAGCCAATGCTACTTTTAAGAACAGAAGATTTATACCAGTCATTGTTGGTACAAGTAACGTACTTGAAGTATTATAAATTGTGGAAAGAATAAAGCAAATCCATTATCAACATTTTCATTTGCAGACTCACCTCCATACATTGACTTGCACAGACTCCCCACCTTTGTTCCCTGTTTATCATTATCTGCATATTTCTTCCCTCCTTTGTCACCGCTGTGTTTCTTACCATGCTCCTCTTGCTCTTGCTTGGGATGTAGCTCGTTCTCTCCACTTCTGCCTGTTTCTCAAGTACTGTCTCTTCCAGTTCCTTCTGCACATCTTTTATGGTCTCCATTCGCCTGTGGAATAGCAGTCATCATGGTGGGACACACATCATTGGTGAGTATATAGCATGAGCGAGCGCTGCTTGCTGTTGATATTGTTTATAGAGTGAAGCTGACACTAAGTTTACTAAACAAATGAAGCCATTTTCTTAACACTAAAAGGAATACACAAGGAATTTACTTACTCTGAACTATCCAAGCTGTATGAAATTTGTCCAATTCCTTTCTTTCTAATTCTCCTCATCCTCTTTCTGTCTCACAGGTACTGAAACCTGTGATGTGCTTAATATCTCCCAGCTGCCTCTTCTGTCCAAAAACTTGAAAAATGGGAGGGACATTCATGAGTAGTGATAATATCTAGCTCCTGCAAGGATCTGAACAGTGGAAGTTGTTGGTTCTTTTCAGTCTTAACTTCTTATAGCATCTTGTAGAACCCTGATAAAAATTTCTCATCTAAAACAAACACTTTTTGGTTTGATTTTGTTGTGTTGTAGGTCTCTGACGTATTTCTGAAAGTTTTTGTTTGTTTATTTATTTGTTTTACACTTGTTTTTAGTTTCATATCCAGAACCTGAGATCCAAGTACCAATAACTATATAATAGAAACTCAGAAATAATGTTTTTGGATCTGGAGCCCAAAGGCCTACCTGAAACAGACAGCAGATACTCAGAATTTATTGGAGTTCATGAAAAATCTTGGATGATAAACTTGCCTGATCACTGAATAGGACGTATAGCAGTTGCATTCTCCTAGAGTTGTTCTGCAGAGATTGGTCATATGTATCTATATAAAAATATATAGTAGCTGTTGACTTCAGAAACAATGACTATCATTCTTAAGGGATGGTTGTTGCTTGTTGCAACAGTGCTCAAATTCATTGCCTTTGCATTCTAGGAAAGCCTGTGACAGATACTTGAAGCATGCCTTAAAAAATTCCTCTGTGCTTTTGGCCTTTTTTAGAGCTGACTCACTTTGCTGCTTCTCTCTCGCTGATGGATAGATAATATGTATGGGTCACTGACCTGATGTATACACAAGTCTTCAAGAATAAATATACTGTTCAGCACAATCAGCACCAAAGTCTGACTAATTTTCTTAAGCACTTACTAAGCTCCTTATTTTCTGAATATCTGATTATCTATTCAGAACAATGAAAGTATCTTACAAGACAGTGTTCTCATAGCGTGTTTTCTATTTCCAGTATTTTTTCACATGATTGTTTTTCATAAACTGTTTATGCATATATGGTATAACAGTGACATTCTGCTTAGACCAGAGTGGAGGCAAATGACATATAATAGTAAGCATTAGGTATTTTCTAATGTGTATTCCATCACATAAATTGAATCTTGATGTTCCAATGTCTTATTCAGCCCTGAACAATTAATATTACCTTACCATTTTATGCTTTACTTGCAACTGCTTTGTGGAAATTGTTCCTTTTAAGGAAAGCTAGTTCCCATAAAAAATCAAGTAAGGAAGTTTCTTTTTAATTTTTTCTTAAAGAAGAATGATAAATACTGCATTTTCAGAGAAAGTATTTTAAATTTTACGTAATTCACAAAAGAAAAGGGGTAGGTATCAACAGAAGCAAATGTTTCAGTGCCTCCCTAATTCAAATGCTTGTAAGAAACTGAAAAAAGCCTGTGTAGTTTTTGTAATGTGAAGCTGTACTGAACTACATACTCTCCAAAGTATCTTGTCTTAAATGACAGCTCTCTAAACGTTACAGACTTTCTTGGCATTTAATTACTGCACAACTGGAGTTTATGTTAATGATGTCCAAATTTGAGGCATTCATTACTGTTCAGTATCGTTACATTCAATGGTTTATTTGGAAATATCCTAGTAGTTCAAGTTTATCAAGATCACAGAATCACAGAATGGTTGAGGTTAGAAGGGACCTCTGGAGATCTAGTCCAACCCCCTGCTCAAATACAGTCACCTAGGGCATGTTGTCCAGGACCATGTACAGGCAGCTTTTGAATATTTCCAAAGATGGAGACTCCACAACCTCTCTGGACAACCTGTGCCAAGGCTCAGTCACCCTCACAGTAAAGAAGTTTTTCCTCATGTTCAGGCGGAACTGCCTCTGTCTCACTTTGTGCCTGTTGCCTCTCATCCTGTTGCTGGGCACCACTGAGAAGAGTCTGGCCCCATCTTCTCTGCACCCTCCCTTCAGATATTTACATACACTGATAAGCTCCCCCCTCAGTCTTCTCTCCTGCAGGCTGAACAGGCCCAGCTCTCTCAGCCTTTCCTCATAGGAGAGATGCTCCAGTCCCTTCAACATCTTAGTAGCCTTTCACTGGACTCTATCCAGTAGCTCCATGTCTCTCTTGTATTGGGGAGCCCAGACCTGGACCCAGCACTCCAGATGTGGCCTCGCCAGGACTGAGGAGAGGGGGGATGATCACCTTCCTCAACCTGCTGGCAATGCTCTTCCTAATGCAGCCCAGGATACCATTTGCCTTCTTAGCCACAAGGGCACGTTGCTGGCTCATGGTCAGCTTGCTGTCCACCAGGACTCCCAGGTTCTTCTCTGCAGAGCTGCTTTCCAGCAAGTCAGATATTAACATGTATAGTAGAAATATTTTCATCTAAGCACAGTAGTACTTTCCATCCCAAGGCACTCCATCTATTCTATTTTGACATCTACTGTAGGACATTAACTGAGTTTCAGTTCTGGTGTAAGGGGAAACAGCTGACATACAGCATGGTCAGCATCTCCAGTGTATCCCTCATATCAGACAGCACAACAAATTCCAGTTATGTCAGATCTATTACACATTTACCCATTAACTTTGTATTATGAACTCAAAGAGTTCAACATGCTCAGATTGTATCAGACCCACTCTTTATGAGCAGCAATGTTCTGTGCAGGGGCTGTGCTCGTTTCCCTGGATTAGAGCTGTGCTGCAGCCAGACGGCCAGAAACTCAGTAGGTCACTGCCAAAAGTAGGAAAGCAATAGATTAGCGCTGAAAGAGGCAGGTCTGTGAATAGTGTTTTGCACAAAGGCTATCACATCATCTGTCTCGTCTCCTACCACTAGCTATTAGTATGTGGAGTGTATGGTAATTCTGAAAGATGTAGAAAAAAGTTTTATTTTGGCTTTATGTGAAAATCACAGTCACCGCTTCATCACTCAAAATTGGCTGTTTCTGCCTGGTATGGAGTGGTGTAAGCCAGCTTTTGCCTAGTTTAAGCCTGAGTAGTCTAGCCATAGTAAATGTTTCAGATCACAGGCTCCAAGCTGTTCCTTCAGGCAGCACCTAAACTCTTCATTGTACTCTTTTGTGCCTTACCTGTGATTCTTCTCCTGGCAACAAAAATTGTGGGTTTACAATTGTTTATGTACTCTGTGATGACTTCACCCCCTCAGGAGATTAGGATATGGGGAGGGAATTCTGTTCTCTAGAAAATGGGTCTGTGGTACTACTTTAAGTTCCAGAGAGCAAGAACAAGAAGAAGTAGTGAAAAGTATTTCCTTTTCCCATTCTCTGTATCAGTCATGATTTTATTATTTGAGAACCAGCCAGCCAGAGCATGAAGTTAAACAAGACATTAAGCCATAAACCAGTCTTTTAAACTTCAGTAATACTTTAAATTGCTTGCAACTTATATCAGCTCTGGATAGTTTTGTTTGGACTCATATAATTTGTTTTCAGTTTTGTCAAAAGTGGAATTTAATATAGTCTAAGTAATTTCCTAAGCTCAAATCAAGGATCAAAAGAGTGCTTTAAAATGGAAGTTTACTGCAATATTTGTAGAAAACATCAAGAAATAGTGAGAAAGTGATTTGCTTTTATTCTATTCTCTTTTTCCTATAAATACATCTGATGTATTTTTTCTGATACTCCTCCAGAAGCTTGATATTTAAGTCAAATGGAGAAACATGTAAAATAATCATACAAAAGGTGAAATTATGGGTAGATTAAAATGAAAACAATTTAAGCCACTCTTAACTACCTAAGCCTTTGACCAGAGGTTTTCTAATGATGATTTGAGAAAAATATACTTAAGCAGATGGTGTCATTAACTGAAGATGTAAATCATCATAAAACTACTAATGAAGCCTGACATTTTCCTACAAGGTTAAAACAATGTTACATTGCTAGTTGTCCAGTTCTGTAAAGGAAAATACATTTAAGAAGAAATTGCTGAACACTAGGAGCCACTTAATTGAGATTGCCCAGAGAATGACTTATCATTTTGATTATCAAGCTCTTCAGGTCTGCAGTCATGTAGCAACAGCAACCTTTTACCTGGACCACTGGAGCTTTAAGAACTCTGTGGTTACTATTGGGATGCTTTTCGCTCCTTGCCAACCCTTGCAACGCTTTGCAGCTTTGCAAGAGTTTACGCAGAGCATCACATTTTGGAAGTGTTTAGGAAGTATCACAGCAAGAAGCTTTCATTGCAGGAACTCAGCTTGTCTGGTGTTCAGTGGGAAAGATGTCATTTTGATCAGTGCCATGGGGCATTTGCCACCCTGTTGGGACAGACATTATATCTTGACTTCCACTGGCAATTAAGCTGCTTTTGTAGCACAAGACTAAGTCCAGGCCAGATGGTGGCTTGTTGATGTTACTAGGTAATGGTAGGTAGCAGTACATAAGGTGAGAGGGCAAGACATCTGCCCTTTATTGTAATAACCCATGTTTTGGATTCTAGTTAAAAGGCATGGAGCATGCCTGACCATGACTGGCATGCTACTAATGCACTTCTTTAGATTTTGTCTTTATTCATGAGTTTTACATTGAAGATTTACAAAAGATTGCCTTTTATTTTACTGCTTTTTTTTTCTACATAATTTTCTGGACCTTTAATGCAAGCCTCATCTAGACAATATATGCCACTCTTTGTCACTCTCTGTGCCACTTCTTTTTCCTATGACAGCATTTTTTTTTATATTGGCCAGTAAAACAGGGTATTTTTGATATACTAATGATGGCAGTGGATATTTTTTCTGAGCTCAAATATTGGAATTAGTTGGCAATCTATGTGTAATAAAAGCAATCAATAAAAAAATCAACTCAGCAAAAAATACTTCAACAATAGGCTGAAATAAATGTCAGACATTTCACTTTTATTCAATTAAAATTTATTTAAATTCTTGGTTGCTAACACAGTTTTCCAAGGTGAAGTGATTTAATCTTGTCAGGAATTTAATTCTAGAATATGATGCATTTAAACAAGTGTTACATACCTGGAATATTCAAAATACTGAATCTAAAATCTGAACTACTGATATGAATCAGGGACACTGAACACATCACAGAATCCAAGGTAATGTGACACTGGGACACTTTTTATTAGTCAAGCTTCCCGCTCACCAGCCACAGGCTGATATCAAGACCAAGATCCCAGTCCATCTACTCAATGATGTAAAGAACAACCTTTATTTCTCTTTGTTGCCTCTCTTGTCTTTTTTCTTTTCAAATAATTATGAAGTCTTTTATTTTTTAATGTCTTCTAAAATATTACATAGTTTATGACTAATTTTTCCTTTAGGAAAATTATTAATTTTTTATTCACTTTAAACTTGGGAGAATTTTTTGTTTATCAGCCTGAAAAACATCACTTTCAATGAATATTTGTGCAGTTTATTTTGGAGTTTATCTGTTTACTAGCAATTGCAATACTCACTTTGCAAATCACATTGGCCACAGAATTGATGGATTCCATTGTATCATCTTCAGCTCATTTTATTTTCCCTAGATGTAATCCATTTTCCCTTATGTAACTGACTTGACATGGCTCTCTAATTTTATCTGTTCCAGATTCTTCATTGCTATAAATGCCCTTTTCTTCTTCGGTGTATCTTCGGTATCGGTGCATAATTGGGTCCATTGTCTCTTCACTGACACTTGCTAAAAAATGCTTTGACATTCTAATTCCATTATCATTTATATTTGAGTTGTTCTAACAGTAAAAAAAAAAAAAAAATCTCTGCTCAGTAATGCTGCATATATACTGTGGGAAGAAATATGCCTCCATCTTTGCACTGACTGCACACTATCTACCCTGTCTGGAGAGTCTCCTCTTGGTTCCTTTTCTGGCATCTGTCTTTCAAATGCTGAGATTTTTGTATAGGCTTGCACTGCAAAAGTAGATCAGCAAATACAGGAGCACAATTTTTTTTCCTAAGAATATCCTGAGCAGCTTGATTCACTTATCCCTTCTCTACTGGCAGGTATCTAAGATTGCAGAGGACATTATTCCTTCTTTCTTCACCATCTGAGTAATTTGGTTGTTGAAATATAAAAAATTAGAATTTGGATCTGACTTCCACCCATTTTCTGATCTTCATTTGCCCTTGAAGTACATGCCTAAGCAGGAACCAAAATCAACATTTCCTATCTGGATATTTAGGTTTCTCTTACTAGAGCTCAATGTTCAAAAAATATTGTTCTTAGAAAAGTGGATGACTTGATGACAAACAGTCTAACATGTTCTTGGAGGTTTTTTCAGCCTTTTGTATCTTGTAGATACTGTTGATCTTGTGTAATATTAATCTTTAGAATTTAGTTTTGGTATACTATCACTACAGCCATTCTGAGCTACAGGATTTAAATAATTTATTAACAAGCAAGTAGCCTGTCCTTATACTTGGTATTCGAAAATACTTTTCTGGTATTTCTGTGGCACTGACATATTGTTTTGTTTTCTCAGTAGGGAGTGTGAGGGGAAAAAAGGAAAGGATTATTTGGGTTTTTTTTGTTGGTGTTGTTTAAAAATGCTTTTAATGTAGTTGGATGATTGCTCTCATATGCTATTGAGTTTTATAGGCAGCTTGATTACTGGTGATATATGGTCTATATTTTGATTGATACCTCAATTTTGATTGACCTCAATTTCTATGAGTCTGATTCCCAGACTCTCTCTGGAAGGGAAAGGAAGAATGAAACAGAATCACCACGATGACTCTTTAAACTTCAAGTTCACTTCAAGGTCTTTTTTGAGGGGTCATCTGGAGAATTCATTCACTGGGTGAGTTTGGTCTTTAGTACTGGCAAAAATTAAATTATTTGGTTTCACCTCATAGTGTATCAAGTATGCACCTATCTTTCAACACTACCTTTGTTGTTACTTCTACAATCCTTTCCTGTCATATACTATAAAATGTGTGAATAACATTTCTTTTTTTTTTCCTGATATGGAGGTATTTTATTTCTCTTTTGCATCCTCTTCCATATGTGAATGGCAGTGTTGGATAATGATGGTTTGGTGTGCTCTTGCAGCTTTCCACAGGAAGTCAGTGAGTTCAGTTTGCAGGTTAGCTTGCTGAAACTCACTTAGATCCATAACGTAACAAAACAGAAGAACAAGCCTCCATCTAAAATGATCTTTATTTTTTTTCTAGTGATTTATTGTGATAGAAGGCCTTTTATATTGTCTTAATTTTAGTAATGAACAATAGTTGGTATAATTACACAGAAATAGTATTTAATTATGCTTTTTTTTTCTTTGCACAATATGAGCTACTAGCTACAGTTATTGAGGCTCATTAAATTGATAATAGCACTCACACAGTGTGTTTTGGTCATGCCAGAAACGTTTTGTACTATTCTGTACTTCTCTACATTGCTTTATTATTTTTGAGTGATTGCAATGAATTATGAACTCTATTGTAGCTAAAATTATAAATTCAAAACCAATTAATATTTGAAATAAATCTTACTTTGTAATCCTAGCATTGTTCTTGAATGCTGTCACTTTATGCTCTTTCAGTATAACTTTCTAGTGTATTGAACTAAAAGAAAAACTGATTTTTTAATAGAAAAGCCTATGGAGTGTTAAATACATTTAGCTAATTCTAATCATGGGACATAACCCTACCCTTTGCCCCAAATTAACTGAATCCTTGAAAAATGTATGGGATAGCAAACAGTTAATGAAATCTGAAAATATGAATAAGTAAACGAAGGATTGGCTATTCAGAGTGACAGGTGTCAAAATTGGAAGATGAAAAGGTTTTTATGCACAGAGGGAACAACCATATGAAACACAAGGGTGAGCAGGGAACCTTCTTGAACTGGTAAATAAGAATCCACTCACTCATATCAGTGAAAGTGCTGAAAGACTGATTAAAAAAAAAAAAAAAAAAAAACACTTCTGGTGGACTCAGGAACTGAACTATAATAAATGGCAAAATGATAGAAAGTCAATGCCAGTGAAGTGCTCTGAGTAATACTCTTCACTGTTTGCCTGAGAGAATCTGATGTGATTTCTGGATTTGTTCTTTTTCCTTATCAGGCCACCAAGTAACTGCAGGATTCTAGCCAACATCCCCTTTCACTAAAATAAGCCTATGTCTTTGGATGCTGTCCAGCCATTGCTGAAAGCATGATGACTGCTTTATTTTTCCATAGAGTTGTTGCACCTTCAGTATTTAACCCATTCGTAAAATACATTTGACTGCCATGAGTGTGAAAGTAGCTACTTAGGAACCAAGCTGTTCCCTTCAATTACTTATGGGAAAGGTGGCTGCAATAAGTGATGTAATTCCAGGGTGTGAATACTCAATAAAATTCACTCACGGAAATCATAGCCTGACTTTAATGGGAGCAGGAAAAGTCAATGATAGCCACTATAACAAATGTTAAGATACGAAGCTGCGAGGTTGCTATTACAAAGTTGTGTTCAATGGTAATGGTACCTCAGAGCCGAGCTGGGCTGCCAAGCTTCACAACATTTTATTCACTGTGAGTGCAAAGTAGCTAATACACGATCACAAGATAAATAAGGATCACACTGTCCTTGCCACCTCATCTCCCTCCACCTCTTTGAGGGCCTGATGCTGCAATCCCAGCTGACTCCCACAGACCCGATAGCTGTGGCTAGCCCCATCCTTTGCAGTGGATGTCACGCACTGAGGAGGAACAATTCAATCTGTGAGCAGGGTGCACACAGATTTAAATATCTCATTGAGAAGCAATTGCTCAAACTGAGCCAAAAAGGCATGGAAATATTTAATTTATGGCTATGAGTATCTGTAAAACACACTTTAGCAGAGCTAGAGAAGTCCCCTTAGAAAAAATCTTCGGAGCCTTCACCTCCTTAAAGATGAGCCACCTCCTCGAAATGAAATAAACCAGTTAATTCAAATATGCAAATATCCAAAGTACTGCAGCTGTATTATTCCAGTGTTGTTTTATATATATCAGACTCATCATATATTATACAAGCAAGTATTAGCAACCTCAAATGTAATTTGATTAGAGTACTAATTAAGTTTTCTTTATCTTTTTTTATTCTAAAGAAAATGTGTATATCTCTTGGAATCTAATCTTCAGATTAGACAATGGCAGTCTAATATCTTTCATTTGCCCTTTGAATCATTGCCATTAAGTACCACTGTGGCTGTGCTGGGGGTGAAATAGACTGTTTAGTAAGAAACGCCATTCATGCTAATATGAAACAGTGGATTAGGCTTGCTGCCTCTAGCACTATATACAGATGTCTGGAGAACTGTTATTCTCCCATGTAGTGCTGAGGATATGAAGGTTGAAACAAGGATAAGAATTTCCCCTATTTCCACAAATTTGCAGATATTAGATCAGAATTTTTTATGACTTCAATATGTTCTCCTTGAGTAATAATGGTTTAAAAAAGCAAAACAGTTACACTTGCCAGTTAATTTTAGGAAATAGCACTTAAAGAAGCTTAGGAGACTCTCTCTTCTGCTTATCTTTTCATTTGAAGAGCAACAAACCAAAGTCACTTGTAAAAATATTTGGCAGTGATATCTGCTAAGATCATTAGAAGCTTTAAAACACCAATGCATTCTTGAGGCTTGGCAAGCAGCCATTGTGACTTTCCAAACTCACAAGACTAATGCAAGTTATGTAAGACAAGACAGAGACAGAAGACTAGATAATTCCAACTGTTTGACACAATTTACTCATACAGCATCCAACTGTACTGTACAAAACGCAGTTACTGTTCGGGATGCATTTAGTATGCTGCAGGTGCTTTGGTGTTAAACCACAACCTTCAGTAATGACAGATATGATGCAATCTGGGATGCAGCAGCTTCTAATGAGTATTAATATTGCATAGGAGAAGCAATTGTTTTTCTTGGCCTGTCAGGCTGGCTTTGATTAAAGAAACACAGCAGAAATACTCAATTAAACGGTTCTCAGAGAAATGGCCTGTGCACCTTCCCTGAGCCATCTTATTCTTTGCTTTGTTGATGAGTATTTCCAGTGTGCAACTGGACCTGTATAATTTCCTATCAGACTTGCCAGCTCTTGCTGAGTTTTAGCATCTGTCATGCTTGCCTTAAACATTTTTCCTGTGCACCTTTTTTTAGCAAACTGAATTAATGTGTCATCGCAAGCATAGCTGAGTAAAAAACAGGGCCACTAATATACACGACAAGAACTGCAGCAGGAGGTAAGGAGACTGTACTAGCAACTATTGTAGAGACCTGTGTATTTTTAGTCAAACTAGTCTATAGGGTGCCTACTTCTCTTGAAATTTTGTGTATTTTTACAGAAAGTGGATGAAAGACCCTGTTTTGTTTAACATATAACAATGGTAGTACTAATCTCTGTTATAATGCTTTCTCATTCATAAATTCATTTTTCAAAGGAGGTTAATACTGAGAAGAGGTGACACTGATACAGGATGTTGATTTACATATAGCTGTCCCAGCTGGGTCCTTACTTAAAAGCCAGTGCCTCCCTGTCTTCTCTTAGCAGATCCTCACTACACCACTGGACTGCTTTTTCCATTAACCGAGGAGCTCTCTTTCAAGGCTGTGAGACCTCAGTAGCAAGTCCAGGCTCCTTAGTACTAAAAGCTAGTCAGGACACAGCAGCTGCTGTCAGGCAAGTCAAGGAAGCCTTCGGCCTGCCTGGGCTTGACCATTCACTTGGGAAAAGATTTGAAAGTGTAAGCCCAGAGTGACAATATTTCAGCGCTTATCTGTCTTTGGGGACTGTGAGTCTACAAGGCATCTATCATCTCACCTCGGAGGTTTTATACATCTTTAGCTCACAGCTCAGTGTCTTGATTGTGGGAAAGTTTTGGAGCAGAGACAAAGCAAGGCTCAGACCCTTCCTTTGTCCCTACATAGGCTACATTTACCTCTTTTCTCGTTGAAAGTTAACGGGACATAAAGGCAGTGAGCTGGCATCCGGGCTGCATGACGGTATTTTGGCATGCCTTTGAACATGCCTTTGTTAGGGAAAACACAGCAGGTAGGCAAAGACGAAGGATATTACCCCTGGGGGCGAAGCCCCTCTTGGCTGGAAGTGTGTTCACTGGCTGGCTGGCACTGAACCTGCCCGCTTCACTTGTAAACCAAAGACATGGGCTTGTAGGAGTGCATGCTTTATACAAATGGTACCAATAATTGCTTGTTTTCCTTCTCACCTGTCATCTCTAGAACAAGTAACTAGTGGGTGCAAGAGGTAGAGCAATGAGCACAAAATGTGAAAGTGGATCCCTGTGTATTCGCAATGGATAGCGTGTGTATTTCTTGAACTATTTAATTTCTTTGTCAGTCTCTAATTTCAGTTTTCTTCAATATTTAGCTTCTCATATCTGTCCCTACTTTTAACTATGATAGTACTTGTTTGCAGTCTAGATGGAGAAATATGATTTTTACAACATACTAGCCAAAAGTGTTCAGAATAAAAATAGCTTCTGTTTGTGGCAGTCTGAAAAAAATCCTGTGCCAGTTAGCATGGCTATTTATTTCTGAATCCGAATTTTCTAAAATGTGTGTGTATAATTCATTTTATTTCCTACATAATATCTCTGAGCAAATCACATCAACTGTAGAGACATTTAGATATATTTTGTTCAGCTTCACTGATTTTGCTGACCAAGATGGGGTGAGGGATGCTAATTCTAGCAGAGATCAGCTGAGGTTCAGCATTTGTTATTCCTGGGGAAATTTGAGCATGTGCCTCAGCCCTTTCAAAGTGCAAATCATGATAAGTGATGGCAGGAGAATCTTGTTCCTTGTGAATTTGTAAGAGCAGTTCTACCTTTTTCTTCAGAGCAATTCGTGTCTTCCTGCTAATTATTTTTCTCATTCCTTTATTTACCAGCCTGCTCAGTCAAGGACAAAAGCTAAAAGAATTAACAAGGTGTTCATGTCTGTGTTGTGGAGATGCCTTCATATTAAATTTTTACAGAGCATAGCTTTGTTCAAAGCATTGTAATATAGGTACCATTATGTATATAGGATGGACTGAACTTAATGAAGTCTCTCACTTCTTTTGTTTCTCCTGTAATTCAAAAGCTCTAAAAGAAACTCAGATTTTTCAGCAGCAGTTTTTCAGTCTTTTTTCTAATCAGTTTGGGCTAAAATTGAATAAAATTCTTTTCATTTTTCAGTTACCAAAACCAGATGAGAACTAGGGTTAATAGAAACTTCCCCCAAATAATAATCACCTTGTAGAGGAAAGTAGTACCTTAGCATGAATCACTTAGGCAGGAGTGTATCCTAACAGGCCACAAAACAGGAGTCTTGCTGTGAGAATGTGTCAAGCCATGCTTTTCTCTTTGAGAGCTTTGTTCAATAACAGTCCAATAAAATAAATAATTAAAAAGCTGTTTTTGCTTAAACCTTTTAAACACAGCTGTCCATCATGCGATTTATTTGATACTATGATCTGAATCACTTTGAGGTTAAACAGATACCAAAGAGGCTTTTTCTCTTAAATGATCTCTGGGGAGTCCTTAACTGTAGATCAATGTTTTCTTAATTTTTATACAACCTTTAAAGGAAATGTTGAAAGGAAGTGTTCTTTTTTCCTAGAGCTAGTCACTGGTTGTTACATTTAGAGGTACTGTATAAATTAGTTTCTCTACTATATGGTCAGTGTCTGTACCTGAAGGACCTATTAGGCTTGGGTTGATATACCTCATTTTTTTTCCATCTATTTAAAATACTAGACAGGGATAATATCCCAAATTCTTTACAAATGTGAAAAGAATTCTTCATGCCAAGAATGGAGAGATGAAAGAGAGCAAAAACAGGTCATCTAACATGAAACCACTCCTGGTAGTAATAGAGAAGTGTTATGAAATAGGAAGAGGGGTGCTCTTCATATAGTTTCAGACTACATTTGGAGGGCTTTCTTGAAGCCAGGTTGAACCTCATTAGGTATAGAAGTGCAAATCTTAATCTGAAGTGTCATTTTAATTTTGCTTCTGGCCCACCAGTTTCAGGCAAGCAAAATGAGCAAGGAGAATTCGACAAATCCCTTTTTTTCAAGAATTCCTAAAATCCTTGTGCTCTTAATTCTTAGTGCATTCACAACCTCATCAACCTAGTTATCCAGAGATTTATTTTCTTTTCCAGTCCCCCCCTCCAAAAGCCCTTATTTCTTTTAATTGTCTTTGATGTCTTTGAGTGCAACATTTCCAAAATGTCAATATGGTAGTACCTCTCATCTTCTCTTATTTGTTCAAACAATTGATTTCTGTAAATGATTTCTGTAAAATATTTATGTAGGAAATCCATAAGGTGTGTACTGGCAGCTTCTGAGATCACACATCTGCCTTCAGGCTTCAGTTAGCAGCAGAAATCACTAAGGAAGTTTTACAGAATTAAAAGCAAAAACTTATGTTAATACAAATTTAAAATAGGATTCAGATTTTTTACATTCCTGTTGGTGCAAAGATTCATGCTCACTGACAGCACTGAACTATAATACCCTATGTAAACCTTTCCTACTGTATTCTCAGACTACTTGTATTAAATTTTAGAAATGAACCTGAGTAAAACCATTGATACAGCATCCCATTTATAATTCAGGGTGGTTGTTTTTTAGATGGCCTAAAACCTAACTAAATACAGATATAAGCTTTATGTTTACACCGTGCTGAACCAAAAGTCTATAGGCAGACATTTCTAGATTTCAGGCTTTTGGATACTTATAGCTCTGGATCTGGATGTAATTGGTTGTGCTGATTTTCGTTGCACTAGAATTTGTTGACCAGTAGAAGTATTTACTTTCTTTCTTCCATTTTCTTCCCACTTTCTGCCTTTCCCATCCACCTCTCCCTGTGGAAAAGGAAAGAAGACAATATGGAAAATCAAGACAATAAGCTTGTGAGAACCCATTTTGGATGATTTTTTGCACAGGTTAGACTTATAGATGAGATGTGGTCATGTTGCAAAACAGAGACCTATGTAAAATGGAAGCTGCAGAAAACTGTTGTGTTACAAATGTAAAAAAATGCTAAAATTATTTACAATTTTATGAGCTTATAGTCTGCTCTGTGACGTGATACTATCATTCTCCAAGGAATTCCATAGGAGTAAAAGTACTTTATTACCTCACAAGTGTCACAGGTCATTAACAGAGCAATGTCATAATAAAGTAACAAGTCTTACTGTTTTTTGTTAAAGAAATAAGAGAAAGGTTGATGTATCCTGCTGTATCATCACAACTGAAATGTTTGTAAAGAACCGAATTTGCTAGTTAAGAGGAGTTATCTTTAGGCTAAGATCAGAGAAGTTTAAGTATTTAACCTGAGCTTTGAACAGAACCAGAAATTAGTTGCTGTATGGGAAGCTTGGTGCTGCTAGTTTTGTTCTGTAGTACAGATACAACTGTAGATAAATGACCTTGATTTCCAGAGTTCTGACTCAAGTGCTTTTCAGCAAACTGAACTACAATTCAAGAAAAATAAAAGTGTGGATCACAGCTTTCTGCTGAGTTACAGTGATCGAATAATCACTACCACTATTTCATTTCCACTGATTCAGTGAGATCTCTGGAAGTATAAAATACACACAGACACGTACATGCAAAGTAGAGGGGCTATCTTCTTGTTGACTTACTTGTTAAGCCACTGGTTATCAAGGGATCTGACCAAATAGACTGAGAAGAGGAATCTCACTAGATACAGACACACAGGAGGGAGTAAGAGGGAAATGGTTGTTTCTGAGATTTCAGGAAGCGTTTTTTTTTTTCTAAAAAACAGATGGATTTTTTTTAACAAAGAAGGATATAGAGATTCGCTGTGGAGTACCTCTACTCAAATTTCCATTCTGCCTTCAGGTGGAACTGCAAATCTGTTTCTCCCAAGTTCCAGCAAGTGGGCTAAGTTTTTGGGCTATTCTGCTTCATTAGTGTAAATAATTAGTCCTAACAAATGGGCAAGAGCGAGTCTTCTGATCAAATGTGTTCAGCTTAATGAATGAGCAATATACAAACTTCTCAGTCTTGCCTTGTCAGCTTCCCTTAACTGTGTCTTAGAAGTACCTGAAAGAACAATTTGTTATCCTGCTAGCTGCATTGTTGACCTTTGCTAAGTGAGCTCAAAAGATACTTTCTTAATATTAACTACAGTAATCATTTTTTCAGCTTTGCTTTACCCCCTGGGTAGATAAGTAATACACTTGTCATTGCTGAACAATATTTTCACTGGAAAACTTTTAGTTTTATCCAATCTGGAGAGACTTTGAATCAGGTGCTTTAAAATGACAGTAAACAGTTGTTACTTCCTGAGCCATCCATTCTCTTCACAAAGGGCATCCAAAGACACTCCAAAATTATGATGGATTCATGTTTTCAAGTAGATTAATTAAATCACATTAAACCTCTGTCTGGTGATGCTTAATGAGAATTACAGTGGCCTCAGCTCAGTTTAGTTTAATGTATTTTTGAAGTGAATCATGCTAAATCAAGTTATGCCATTTAAATTATGAATGAACATGTTCACAGGAGCAGTAGATGTGGTTAACTAATCTACTTTAAATTCATACCTTTACTTAACTCAATTAACTTTTCTAACCAGGCCCATGTAGACAGGGCCTAAGTCTATTTCAGCATTTATACTGCACAAGGAAATTTACCTCCTGCTCCCACTCCCCCTTCTTTTTTTTCACTGTTCTGGGGCCAATATTTGAGAATAACTAGAAAGAATCTAGAATTAGATTTTCTGAAAATGCTTTCTCAGTCCGACTTCTTGATTAAATCACATCAAAGAGTTATTGAGCATATTTCACAAATTAATTATTATATAAATCATCTCTTAGATGCTTGATCTTAAAATAACTAAAGAGAAATACTTACTTACTTAGGTAAATAACATTACCTAAAAGTTCATAGTTAAGGATAAAAAAGTCTTAATAGTTTCTCAGAAAAACAGAATGCAGAATCTTCTCTCTTGTGTCTCTTGGTTGATAAAAATGATGTGAGACATCTTAGGTCAATATATTTTTTCAAGTGAAACAATTCCAGAATCTCCAAATATTCTTTCTACACCTATATAATCTAGACATAAACATCTCTTCAGTGTGTCCTCACTTTATTAACTATGTAATCATGAACTTTTATTTCAAATTATCAAAAAGATGTGTTCTCAACTTAAGTATGCTTTTGACTACCTTGGATGCACATGCATCCAGTACAAAAAGAGCTTGATTAACTGTGCTATGTATTCAGGTTTTTCACAAGACCACACTGCCTTACAAAAGCAGTTTAAAGAAATTTTCCTGCCTGTATTGAAGAATGACTCTACTACTCTGTAGGGCAGCAGCCAAAGTTGGTTTTACAAGAAAGCTGCTAACACGTGAAGGAAACTTTAGTGTCATTATGCAGATCATCATTTCGCAGCCACTCATATCTGAAGAGATGGTGAAATCGATTCAAATGAGTATGTAAACATATTTTCAAAGATCACAGCACCATAAAGGAGAGTGCTGGAATTTATTTATCTTGAACTGTTTTTGATGTCTTTAGACAAGACAGAGATAAGACTACCAAGACAAAAGTTTTGACTGATGATTGCCATTTTAGGTGTCTAAATCCAAAGTTTACATTCTTAAAATCTCTTCATAGGTTCATCTCTGCACAGGTTCCAAAATTTCCTGAATGTCAAAGTTTCTGCCAAAAAATGGAGTATATTCAGCACTAGCTAAATTTGGCCACTGTATGATGCTTAGTTTATGCTGAAAGTCCAGTGCGATCACAGGTTCATCATTTTTGTATGTTTTCTGATTCACTACTGCTCTATCCTGCATAGACCCAAAATTCAAGAGGATGCATGCTTTTCTTACATCCTGCAATTCACCTGGAGAACTCACCTGGAATATGAGAGACCCAAGTCTTGTCTTCTTGTCCCCTTCCCTCCCATCCTTTCCACTCCCCTCCCACTCTCATCTCTCCCTTTCCCTCCCCTCCCTTCCCTTATATTCCCTTCTAAGTTCTTATTGCCTAACTTCCAAAGAAGAATTAAAATCAATTGCTAGCCATTTATGACTGACTGAAATCAAAAAGCTACATTTTTTTTTTATCATGCTAGTCTTTATATATTATGCTTTGTCATTTTGGAGCACAGCAAGACCCTAGCTTTGTTAAAAATGACCATTCACACCTCAATCTACCCACCTTTGTTCTTTCTTTCTTTCTTTTCTTTTCTTTTTTATTCCATTTAGCTTTTGGCTGTTTTCTTGGGAAAACATAGTAAAACTCTAAGGTGTTGCCAGCTGCTAGCTCATCTGAAGACCTAAGCCATATTTGGTCCCTGAAATGTCTAAATGCAGCTCTTGCGTACTTTTCCCAGTTCAGAACAAGAACAGCCTGTGACCCATGGGATTAGAGGACCCTGATCACAATAAAACTGTGGTTTGGTACGACTGCAGGAGACTAACAGGTAGGACATGAGGAATAAGCCATTGGTATGTTGGAGCACACCACAACGTGCTCATCTCATACCAGTAGAAACTAGCTGCCAAATAGATATCTCTTTGTGAACGAGGTACACAGGCAATAGAAATTTTAAGTGTTGGTTCCTTAAAAGACTTTTCGTTCTGCGTTTCTTTGAGAAAGCAACTAATCAACCACAGCCTTTTGAAGCTATTATTTTTTAAAGAACTGCTCAGAATTTTTGTTAGCGCAACCATTTCATAAGTATTTATGCTGCAGTCTTTAATATTTGCCTGTGCCTTTACATAGCATAAATTAAAAACATGAACTGGATTCCTGTCCAGAACTTTCACTGCACAGTGACTGTAAAGAAAAAGAGAAGGGATATATTTTAGTTTCAGAATGAAAGCCAATTTATTTCAGTGCCATGATATCTTTATATGCAACTACTATAGGATTAGCTTGTCATAAGATAAACCAACAACCACATTTATTACTGCCAAGTACAGCCAGGGTTGAGTTTGATTTAAGGCAGGAGGTAGTTCCTTTAAACAGTGAATTACCCCTCTGTGCAGTGTTAGCAGAGGATACAAATCTAAGTCCTTTTTCAGCCTTGCACTTTTCCTGCTTGACTACTATGAAACCACATGTATTATATTGCATTAAAGGCTTTGAAGGCTCAAACAGATGATCATAGAGAGAGGTGAAAAGCTCATAGCTTTGACAAAATCTAGTATACATGTAATGAGAGGTTGCGTTTAGGATGTTAATCCTCACGGAAAGAATATGCATCTTTCAGTGAGCTAGCCAAGCACTGGGTGTCACCTTTACTCTACAAATATTCATGGTGAGAAATATTTGTCTCTGAGAATGAACTGCAGAAACAATCAAACTTGGCATAGATCCTGTCAGTATTGTCTTTTAGTTAATTCTTTGTCCTATGGTTATTCTTTAGGTGAAGAATTGTTCATCTGTGCACATTACTTTGTCAAAGTAAATTATTTTACAAAATCCTCTTTGTATTTTCTTTGAATCTGAAGGACCACTATTTTAAAGTACGTTATGGTTGCTCATATTTAACTAACTCGTTACATCCTGAACAACTGTGGATTTTCACTGAGATACACTAATTTGTTTATTCCTCTTGTTATTCTGAGCTAGAGAAACAATGACACATTGCGATATCCATCTTGTTACTTATACTTGCTGAATTATAACATAGTCTTTGTTACTAGTACACTAAGGTGTTTGAGTTAGATTTTGTGTTATTTACTGTGTGAATAATAGCTCTTACATTGCATAAATATCAAGACTATTATGTATTTTGCCAAAAAAAAAAGTTTAACCGACTAACATCTCTTTTTATCTACTCTGTAATTTCAATCTCATCTAAAACATGTCTAGTTAACAGGAACAAAGAGTGTCTTTAAGCCAATCTTGTCATATTCTTTTTATCTCCCACCAAACCAAGAGTCCTTCAGCTTTCAGAATCTTCTCAAGAGCAGTGTTGATTCAGTATCTGTTTTTCTTACTTGACATGCTTTTTTCCGACTGTCCTACAGTTGCAGGTAAATGTTGTTTACCAACAGCTCAGAAAAACTGAAGACATTGGCCATAGAGGATGTGGATACGGATATGGAAAGGTAATTCTAGTCAAAGAAAATCACATACAGTTAAGTAATTTTTCTTCTTGGCAGTGACTTTTGCCTACTTGTGGCTGAAAGCAATTTCACTGTAAGCTTGCCTGTGCAATGGGAAATCAGAAATTCTGATTACAGTGATTAACTCTGCATATCTATAAATACACACAAGCATATATAGAGAGATTAGTATATTGATATATGTATGTATATATAAAAATGCACACTAAACATAAATCCTAGATTGAAAGAATAATTATGGATTAATCATCAATTATAAAAGAGCATGATTTGTATGACATGCTGAACAATTCACTTTCAGCATATGTTTTACAATATTTGATTGGAATGAAAGACAAACAGGGAAATTATGTTTTTCCTATTATTCCTATTCCTACTGGTAAAATCAAGATTTAAATGAAGCCCATTATTATTATTATTTAATATTTCACTTGTCACAGTAACTGTCTACTGTAATCCTCACAGTAGACAGTGTTTTCTTGGATGTGCTATCATAGGTAATATATAACTTGATGGTATAATTCAAAACAGAATACATTCATTGTTAATGTCATAGCAATCTTTAAAAAGAAACTGGTTATATTTGAAAGTACACTTTTATGCTCCCTTTTTTATATTTATGCTGCCTTTTTCTAAAATTTCCGGGTTTCTTTTGTATCTGATTGAAAAAGGCAAATGCCTCATTTTCCATAATATAAATGTCTGCTGTAGCTCTAGCGAAATGCTGTTGTAGCTCACCTCAGAGCAGAAAATATGAAACAGGAAAAGATACATATTGAGGAAAAGAGCACTTTATTGCCTGGCATTGTGGAGAATTTACATTGTATATTATATGGTTATATTACAAAAAAAATAAAAAAAATCCTTCAACATATGCAACAATCTGACAATTTAATTACAAAAATATTCTTGGGAAAAAATATAAAAAAGGGTATAAAAGCAGATATTAAAATTGTAGTCAATTTGCTTTTCAAATCAAGACACAGCAATGCCACAGTAAGTTGATGCGAGTTGCCAATGGCTTAAAGAGAAGTAAGATCAACAACAGCAGTGATGTGTGCCAGTATGTCTCTTTGTTAGATTTATATTTGACTGGTTTGAAAAATCCTTTTCCTGAAAACAGATTATGGCAGGCCCTTGATATAGCAGTGAGGTCTCTGCAGCGAAAGGCTGCAATTCTGTGTTGAAAAAAGCCTAATACCACTAGATGTAGATTCTCTGAGACTGAGCTCACTCCCTTACTGTTAATATGATTTGAGCCACTGCATTAGTCATAGAAAGAGGAGGACATTTACATAGCAAAATTACAATATAGTAGTTCCTGGATAGTAGAAATTAGGGGAGTTCTGGTGTGTTTCACCTAACCTTGTACAATATAATGAAATGATTTTTGTAATTACTGCACTTCAACTGGATATAGGGTACTGAATTTTTAGTGACCGAGAATCTGCTGAAACCAAAAGCATTGCAAATGTAGTAAAACTAAGTAACAAATTCAATGTATATTTGGGTAACTGAACATTGAATGTGCATGGCAGATGATTTCTCTCAGTATTAAAACTTTTGTCTCAGAGGAGCATACAGACACATTTTCTCATTTGCTCTTTTTAGTCAAGAAGTTTCTATCTACCTACTTCCATTCCATGGAACTGATTTGTCTGATGTATCTATTTAAATGTGCTCACTGAAAAATCTTAAGTTACGGCTTATGCTTTGCATAATGTTTGCAGAGAACATCATATATAGAAAACCATCCTGCTAGTTAGTGACTCATTCTTCAGGTGGCCAATCTACAGGCATTTATTAAGGTGAGGATACTATATCTATGTTTGTATAACCATCCAGAGCTATGCTGGTAATCCCCAACTGGGAGGCAGGAAGACCATGCATTTTGAGGAAAAGCTTAAGATGCTCAAAACACATATGCTGTAGAAGATTAAGATAATGAGGTGAAGATAAGACTTTTTTATTAGTGCATTTTTGCACATTATTTGTTCAGTGTAAACTCTTCATTCATTCATAGATTTTTACTTGTATTGGTAAGTCATGTTGGTAAATTCTGAAACTTGCTTGAATTATCACTGAAATATTACTGGGCATTGTCTTAGCCATAATCCCCATTCATTATCCTTGACAGCCCTTGAAGAGAGAGAAAAAGATGGCTCAATAATTTGTATTAATACCTTGACGCAAGTTTCTGCTGAATCCCTGTCCCCATCTGAAACTAGAGAAAACTGCCATAGAGTTTCAAACCATTTCTACAGATGCATTCCTTTAATATGATGTTACATCTTCCTCTGCATTGATTTAATGCTAATTTTGCCTTAAGACTGCAATTATCCAGCTGGCAAACACAGAATGGTTTCCTTACTTATCTTCCAGCTTGAATTTACACAGAGATTCATCCAAACCGAGGCTAGCAACTGTAAATGGGTAGCTGCTTTGTAAGATGAGTGGAAAAAAATATTTTCACCTGTGGTTTGCTTGGCATGCTTCAGGATAGAACTCCATCTGCAGGTAATAATTGAGATACGAATGAAATGCAAGTCACAGTGCATGGAGCAATGGAAGCTGGGTGAGTTGATATTGCTCGGTAACTTGAACTCCTTAGGAGAGCTTTTAATATTAAATTTACTGTGCCACCATCTGCAGATGCAGGATACTTTTCTAATCATAAGCATATATGATCACAAATGTTTCAGAAAGTATCTGGGAACATAAATAGAATGAACATTATGTAGCTCTATTTCTTGGCTCCTAACAAATCATGTTTATGTACTTCACAATTCAGTGTCCTGATTAATTAACCAACATTGAAATGAATGGAAGTATAACCCCTTACTGACAATAAATGTGATCGGGCTTGTTTCTCTCTGGACTAGCAGTCCATGTAATAAGGAACTCTTGCTTTACTGCATTTGAAAGAAAGAAGTTCTTGCCAGGAAACGTATTTAGAGGTTTTCTGAAAAGGGTCTTGATAGAATTAGAACAGAGCGTAGACCCCAAAATGTCCTCAGGAAGAAGTAATTGTGACCTCATCTTATGTCAGGAAATTTTTTGTTGCATTGGTGTTCTGTGCTGGTGAAAAAGCTATCTCAGACCAGTTGTTCAAGGTCCTGACCTGCAGATAAGAGAGATTTTGAGGGAGATTTTTCAGTGTAGACTGAAAACTTTTTTCGAATCTTGTCATCCTTTACACTTAAAAGGCACATACCATCCTTAAAGCATTCAAAGGGTTTCATTTTATTTCAGATCGAAAAAGGAAAAAAAAAATCATAAGAAGAATGCAATTATTGTCTTCTGCTGTGTTCTACTTGCAGGCCCTACAGCTTAAGGCAATAATCTATATCAGCTTTGCAGATGTTTACAGTAGTTATTCGGTAGTTGATAAGACACTGGAAATTCAAGTGGTCAGTTATTTTTAACTTGAAACAAAAAAAGGCCCAAATACCTGCCATTACTATCACCTTATCATTACAGTCACCCTCATTAGGCTGCCTTTTACAACCTTAAGTAATATTTGCCCTCAAAATTGCTCTTGAGTAGCTTGTATAGTACATGCCTCCCTCAAAAATACGTCACTACCAAAACTTTCGTATTCCCAAATATGTATGCTAATACCATCAGCAGTGTATGTTCTCCTGCCTGACCTTTTCCAATATTTTTGGAACCGTCTTATTATTCTTGACACCTACATCATTTGACACCATGTAAAAGATTTCAAAATGAGCATCTGCAGGTGTAATTGCTAAATGAAATCTTGTCTGACTTTTCATTACCTCCTGGAAGAACTACATTCTCTTTTCTGAATGGTTTTCCTATAGGAATGGTAGAATATACTGCTTGAGGGTGTTCTGCAGACGGCAAGGCATTTGCTGCAGAGTGTTTTTACATTACGGAATACCCTGGTGGTTTCGAAACTCTAACATTATGCTAATACATCCGACAACATAAGACAATCCTGCAACCACATCAACATTAGTCACAAACCTAGATGGGTCTTATCATCTAATTTTTCAAGCTAGTAAAGAATGCAAAGATAACTTGACACACATTGCTTGACCCAAGGATAGTGAACTATAGGTGCCAAAGCAGAGAAGATAATTAGTCACCATTCACTGCCTCAAGGTCAGAGGAGCAAACTTTTTGTAGCTGGCATAAAGCGATCATCTATGCTCTCCTATGGTCAAAATGTCCCTCTTCAGATTTTTTTTTCTGCTGTATTCACAGTATGGGCAGCCATGAGGAAAACACTCCAGTATTCAAGTCCTATTTTTACAAAGTGCTTTGATCATCATCAAGTCTGTGGATAATAATTTATTTTTCTTGAGTCCTTTGATCATGCTGTCATCTCAGGCTGTATTTTAGTAAGTGGAGGGTCTGACATCTAAGCCTGTGAATCTTCACATGCAGTGTCATGTGTTCTGGATCTTTTTTGATGTGTGTCAGGATTTTGCAACTCTGAGTACTAAAACCAACTTGTATTCCTGTTTGCTTAATATGCATAATGGTAAAATGATTGTCCACCTCATTCAAATTCTCCTCTTATGATATCTTTGAAATGGCATAGGGCTCCATCAGTGCTGAAAAGAAGTTTCTCATCATTTCTGTGCACCACACAAGCACTCATTCATAGCCACTTACAATTTCAGCCAGTGGAAGTTTTTTTCCCCATCACAATTATTATTTTCTTTAGGGCACCCTGTAACAGCCACATTTTGCACCATTAAGTATTTATCTAGCCACAACTATTGCTTGAGTATAAGTTTTGCACTTTAATAATTGAAAAATCATCTCTCTCTACTCCTCTAATTAATTATGCACGATGGAAATAAAGAGCTGCATATTCTCTTTTAAATAGGCTCATTTTACCTGTAAATTTTGTTCTCCTTTCCTTTAGTAAGTCACACAGATAGAACATTTGCTCCCATCCAAACTGCAGTGTCCAAACCTAAATTAATTTAAAAGATTCTTGTCCATTAAGCTTGTAATTAATCACAGGGGAAAATACAAACATCAGTTGCAGGTCTATGTTAAATCAAGATGAGAAATAAAATTCAGACTCAAATTAGAGGTGTGCGACTAGTTTTGAAACCAAAACTTCAAAAAGCCTTTTTTCTAATATTTAGGTAGGAGTATTTCATTGTATATTGTGGATACTGCAAGTTTTTGGAGGTGTCATTCATTCAGTGCATTGAAAACACTTGTAAATGCAGTACACATGGCAGACTAAATAACAGCAAAACTTCTGAGGGAATTTCATTTCTTTTCATTTCCACATTGAGTCATAAAATGAAAGCGAATTTCATTCTCGCTCTTTTAAAAATGGCCTTTTTATGCAGCATTACGAAAAGAGGCAAAAATTAAACTAACTCAATTTTGCTCAGGATTGGGAAACAGATAAAAGAAGACTTGACTCAAAATGCAGCTTTTATTATAATCAGACTGTTAACTTTTCTTTAAACCTCTGCAAAAATGAATGCTGATTTGTTGCGGTTTTCTCATTTGTTGGGTAAGATTTCTCTGCACTCTTCATAGCAGCGTGTAGCATACCTGAGCTGTAGAAGTAACAATTAGATGCTGATTAAGTTTAGGCTGAGATTTTGCCTCTGGGAATGTAACTGCATCAGATCAAATAACTTGAGTATACATTTCAAGCACTAAAGCTGAGAAACAGGCCACAGATTTTAGCTCAAACTGCAGAACAGCCATTGTCTGTGAGACATTCCTGGCACAGTGATGGCGAGCCAGGAAGCCACAACCTCCAGACTCTGTAGCAGCTCAGCGTTAAATCAGGAACTCCAGAAACAATGCCTCCCCCCCCGCCCAAACTGTGGCTCAGCCAAGAGACGACCTACCTACCCTTCCACATGGAGTGGGAGTTTTCAGGCTTTTAGTGTCATTCAAGGAAACCTGGAGAGCTGAAGAGCCCTTGGGGCTTCCAGGTACCTCAGGGAGCCTGAAATATTTCAAGAGTCACCAAAGCAGAGGAAGACTGCTTGGCTTGTCTCTTTCAGAGATAAAAAATCTGAATTACCCTCCAGTCTTCCTGACTTGCCATGAGAACAGCCAGAAGCAAAGGCAAGCATCTTGCAGGTCTTTTTTTGGAAGACTGTTTAACTAGGTGCGTGACTGAAACATCTGGCTTTGGATGAACCAGCATTATCCAATGGAAGTCTGTATCAGCACATACTGGTACTGGACCAGGATTTCATGTGGCATCACCAAGTTCAGGTAAACATTTCCTGCTTTTTAGACTTTTTGTACAGACTGCATGCAAATGGTAATGACACGCATATTTTAAAAACAAATCCTAAAAGGCATACTAACAAGAACATTTCAACAATTCTGAATGGCAAAATGTTGTTAGTATCCTGTCCCTCACAGTCAACAGTAGGAGATACTCAAAGAAAAACAAGAAGTAAGGTAAGTATTTACCCTCCAGCTTTCCCAATTCACCCTCTTCATATCACTGATAATTTTGTAGGCTCTTACCATATCTACTACCAACAGTCTCTCCGTAAACTTTCTTATCCTGTAGAAACTACTACAGAAAAATCTCTTCTCTTCCCATCCTTTGCCCCATTTTTCTATTTTAATGAAATTTTTTTGAGATGAGATGAACAGAACTGTAGACAGCATGTAAGAATGTGAGCTCATAACCAAATTGTCTATTTTGTTTTTTATTCCATTCCTAATCATTACTAACATTCATTTTGCCTTTTTGCCTGCTGAAAATTGTTTCTGATACTTGCAAAGAGTTACCTACAAAAACTTCAAGAGCCATTTCATACATCATAGTAAAATACAGTCCATTACTGTGAGTATGTCACTGGGTGATTTTTTGCTCCTTTGAGTTTAATCTGCTGCTTTACCTTCCAGTTTCTTAAGGCATCTTCCAAATATTATGATGTTCATCTGTAACTCTTCACATTCAGCTTTGACTCTCCTGCATGATTTTGTATTCTCAGTAGGCTTTATCACATCATTGCTCATATAATTTTCAAAGTTATTTTTGAAGGTGTTTAACAGTGGAGGCTTGAAAAGCTCTCTCTGAGAAGTCCTACAACTGTGAAAACTGACCATTTATTCCTATGCTTTGTTTCTTATCATGGGAAAACCTTACCTGGTATCTCTGACAGCTTATTTAGGAACTTCTGTGTAGGATATACTGAATAGCCAGGAATGATCTATTAACCAAATTGTCTTTTATTTTTTTCACATGCAGACTGCTGTCTTGAAGAACTCTAATGGATATATCAGACATGATTTTCTTCTACAAAAGCTTCATTGATTTGTCCGACCATATAGCGTTTATTCCCAGGTCACCCTTCACTGTTGTTTCTACCATTCTACCCACTGAGGAGCTTAGTCTGATATAGTTATCCAGATGACTGTTCTTTCAAAAGCTGGCATTGCTACTGCCACCCTTCATTCTTCTAGTACCAAATTCATGTTAAACAGTGCTTTATATTTCTCCATAAAGAATCGTTGCAGAGAGGAACATCCTCAACTCTTCTGCAGTGAAAGCCAATGCACAGAATTCATTTTTTCTCTGATAAAACTTTAGCTTCCTTACATATTCTCTGTATACATATTTGCTTTATATATATGCCCTGTCAGGTTTTCATGAGGCTATGAAGATATGGAAAACAAACAAACACATTCTCTTTTTTGCTATATCATGTATTTCTGAGTCTGAAAAGCAGGATGAAGTACAAAGCTATTCCTTTTAATATTATTACTTTCACATGAAAAGTGACACGTGGTGGACTTTTTTTTTTTTAGCAAATAGAGCATTTCACTAAATGAAACAATACAATAGTGATACTTTTATTTCATTCAGACCTACTATGGAACTCCACCCATTAAATCTGATCAATAGGATATTTTTTCATTGAAACCTTTTATTTTGTAAGGATATAGATAACTTAGTGATGAATGTGGATCCAACATTTAAAGTAACTTTCAAAGACAAGTTACAGATGATATAGCTTTTGTAGGATGCTAAGTAAGTCATCATACAAAAGGATGAGCAGACTGTAAGTCTCAGAGTATGTTTGAATTAACTCCTGAATGATCTCATAAATGCTATCACCTGTAATTTCTCACTTTCTGTATAGCAGCTGAGTTTCTGGATATTTTGAAAGTGGACTGGTATGATTTATGAGGATTATTGCTTCATTATTTTCACAAATGCAATCATCTGTCTGTTCTTGAGAATTATTAGAAAATTTAGGGATTATCTGGGAATTACTTCAGATTCTAGCAAGCATGTTCTGATCACAGGGCCTTGTGCTAGACTGTGCCTTCACATTATATGCTGCGGATAAAAGCATCAAGACCTTTGTGTTTACTTTCCTAGCTCATTAAAGTTTTATGAAAAAATGGGCTCTGAGAAGCAAACCTTGAGTAGAAGCAGGAACCTAAAAGGGCAAAGTGAGCAGTAGCGAGGGTCACCGTTACATACGCTGCATTCAGCAGCCAGGAGGGAAATGAGGAAGGAATATTTGGCACCCCAAATGTTTCAGGCTTATGGTGTCATATTCTATTCCTGACTACAAACTGTGCTTAAATGGTGTAACTGAACTACAACTGCAATGCCTTCCATCAACCACTGAGTAATCACTTAAAGTATCCTATATATAAACTTGCAGGGGCAGTACAAGTTTGGCAAAGAGCTTTGCTGCAGATAGATAGTTTGGAGAGAGGGACTATGAGTGTTAAGCCCATAGTTTATGCTTTGTAATAGCTGTTTTCAATATCCTTCCTCTGTGATTTTTGTAACTTGCCTGAGCCAAAGACTCATAATGTTCAAGTGGAAAATCTAGTTCACCTGATGGGGTAGTAAGCTTCAGCTGAACACCACCACGGCACCCAGATCAGTGTAGGCTCATATTCCAGCGGTACTTAGACCCACTCTGCATGACTGTTGCACTTCATCAAAACACAGGGGACTTGCATCGAGAAAGAGTCAGGTTAGATATTAGCATAAGTGTTTGTAATAATAGGATCGCTGAACCATGGAAAGAAATTGCCCAGGGATACTGCATTATCTCCTTCACTAGAGATTTTAAAGAACTGGTTAGACAAACACATATCAGGAATGACAAAGATATAGCTGATCCTGCCTGGTGCCAGAGAACTCAGTGACCTCTTAAAAGTCCCTCTCAGCTTTATTTCCCGATGATTCTATGAAGATGTGAAAATAAATATAATAAAAACTTTGAGATGTTCACAGACTGCAGTTATGGAGCCATATAATGTTTTGAACAGATGACCCCACTGCTGTCTTCCTGGGACTTTTGCCAGGTAAATGGTTTTGAACTACTGCTTTTTGAATACTTATACTACTGAATCTCTCAATTTATTTCCAGTGAAGCCTTTATTCTTAAATTCATATAAATAAAATAGGCATCAGAACAAAAGGGAACACATTCTGATGGTTATAAATTGATTAGTATGCTATAAGTACTAATAAATGTAAATTCCTTAAGAGAAGACAGTTCTCTGATTTGGTCCATTTCCTCTTTGACCTATGGGGACTCTGCTGTCTGTGCAGGTCATCTGATTATTTGTATGTACCTGCAGATTTCAGGAGGTTATATGAGACTTTTGTGGCTTTCAAGACTTTTAATTTTGTAGAGGAAAAAGGCAAGTCTTTCTGTGCTAATAGATTCATTTTAGTATTAATTCTAAAGACCAAATCCAATCAATAGTGTTAATTACTGCAATTTAATTTAGTTATGTCAATATGTATAAAATTGAAAAAAGACCTTAAAATACCTGAAAATATCATTATAATATACATTCAGAAATTAGGTGATGCTATATGCAAGATTTTTCTGGCACCTTAATACAATCCCTTTTTTGTATAAGGAATAATAAAGACCCTAATTAAATGATCACAGTCAATTTCTTTTTTTCTAAAAAGATTTTTTTTCCACAAACGCTAAGCAATAGCACCATCTAGAAGGAATATACCTTCAGTTATGTGTTACGATTGAGGTCTGTCCTATTTGTTCCTATCCATCTTTTCCCACTGTCCTTCCTACTAGGCAGAGGATAGCCCTAATATGCTTCTGAAACTAAGACTCTCAAACTCTTACTCTGAGAATTTTCATCAAATTTGGGTAGACCAAAATGTGGGTTTTATTGATTTTTACAAGGCATTAGAAATTTAACTGAAATTCATGTCCCTCTATTTAAAACAATGTGTCTTCAAAACTTTTCAGTGAAATAATTAAAATAAAGAAATAATGAGCAGAACATTTTTTGCTTTACATCAGATTGTGAAATGTTTGAACCATTCTTGACATTTTTCCAAGGTATGGAGATAGAATGTCATAGCTGGCAGGAAAAGTCTATGCAAATGAGTGAAGCATAGAAAAGGTACAGGAAACCAAGAATGGACCTTAAAATTGAAAATGCTGAAGAACTTTAGATCAGCCTTGATACACCATCTAGGATATATCTCCTACCAGTAACACTAGGTCAATATTAACATGCTACATGACAATAGCGTAGCATGTAAAAGTTTGTATCTCATATGACACCATGATGACTGATAAATTTTTATCCCAGGAAAAAATAACATCTATAAGATTTTCTTTGTAGGCAAAGAATAGTTATTCAAGTGTGCAATACATCAAATGCAAGCTTCACTGATCCTGGATCACTGAATGGTTAAATCAATGAACAGTTAAATTCAGTCTCTGAGTAGAGAGCGAGTGATTAAATATCCCTTTCTGGATCTCTTTTCTGATCATGTAAATTCAGGTGCCAAATTCAATAATATTTATGGTATGGATATTTAGCCTTTAGATTCAGTTTCCATCTCTCTCTAATCCTGCAGCTGACTCCATCTGACTCCTGAGGTGGCAAGGTGCAGCACTGATGGCATGGTGCAGCACCCTGTTGTAGCCAATAAATCATGTTTTCCATGGGTGCTGAGTGGCTCAGACCCACTCAGGCCATAGAGATTATCTTGTTGGAGATTCCCATTCTGCAGGGAGTGGGATAAATGCTAATTTGGGATTCTCCAGCTTGTGCTTCGTGGCACACTGCAAACATACCTACTTGGACTGTTAGTGCTCTCCATGAGGACACAGAATCACCAAATTCTGGAGACTCTGTAAAGCTGTAGTAGAAGCTAACTTGACTAAAACTCATGTATCTTCAAGCTCAGAGTGCCTTCCTCATGTATAACTTAAATTTTGGATAACCTGAAGAAGATGTAAATTTAAAAACCGTAGAAAGCACTACTTCACAGCTTCAGATGAAAAATGTGGACCTTGCATCTTGTGTGGACCTGTAAGAGGCAGTTGTCCTAACTACACAACTGAGGTCTGATGTCATATGTAAAATGAACATATCAACAGGATCTATTATGTACCAGTTGATTTCCCTATCCAGTGCTAGCTAGAAAGGAATTAATAAGAGAAATGGCACAGCATAACCAAGAAATATAGTACATAGTCTTTCCAACTTTTGAATATTTCTTTTGAGTCAATTTATAAACAGAAGGAACAGGGCATATGTCTTTAATATATTTCAACTTATATTTAAAATGGATTAAAAATGTAACTTATTTAGACCTTTTGTTCACGTTCTAAGTAAAAAGAAGTAGGACATTAGTATTTGGCACTCTTTTAATTAAAATAACTGTTTACGCTAAGCCCCAGAATTAATTACTTTTTGAATGGATTCTCTGTTTCACTAATAATATTTGACAGTTTTAAAACAGAACAGCTAAACTTGAGGCTTTTTAGAATTTTTAGAAAGCTGGTGCAGAATATATTGACTAAGCTGAGCTGTAATTTAAATAACTGCCATTTGGAAGTACATACCATTCATTTAAACAGGAAGACCTCTGTGAAAATTTGCACATGTGAAAGGCCATTCCAAAGATGGAAATCAAAGCTAATGTTAACATTATTGACTTAATGATGCTAAATTTTACTCCAGCAAAGATTTTAAATAATGGTGATTATTCTTCCATGAGCCCAGCCCTTGGAAAGAAATGGTTTGCATTTTACAGGAAACGTGTACTATGGATGCTGATTTTTTAACGTTTTACTTAACTATGGAGATATAATATATGTTATATCAGAGGGCAAGCATTTTAATCTAGAAATTCAAAAAAGTTTTCACCTAATCACAGCTTACTGATGTAGGCAATAGTCATAGAGGGATGTACGTATAGTTAGTTTCTTGGAGAAATTACAGCCTTAATATCTACTAACATTTTGTCCCATTTGGAACATTTTGATATCAGTCTCCTAAAAGCAAAACCTTCACTTATGCAGAGCAAGAAAAGCATCTGCTTTAACTGAGAAGCTTGCTTTCTAGGTTACCGCTTGAAAAATCTTTTCAATATGTAGAGCTCAGTAACAGGTTCAAGCTAAACCTCTTAAGGTAAAAAATGACCATCAGCACTCTATTTAGTGGTTTGTATCTGATCTACCTCTAAACTTCTCTGGTTCCCTAGTTTCTTTCAGGAACTTCTCTCACTTGGATGACATTTCTTTCATGAATGTGAAACCAAAATAACCAGTATCTCTTTGGAGTTACCTAAACCAAAGTAACCAGTAACCAATTTTATGTTGTTGAAGTAGAACAGAAATAGAGATGGCAGGGGTGGGGGAAATGCAGTAGTATGTTTTCTGTTAAGACTTTTTTGTAGCAACCCTGTAACAGAAATCTGGTCTACCTTTTCTGAGCTGCCCTGTGAAACACAAGTGAAACCAGTTTCACAAGGCAACCGATTTCTGAAAATAGCAAAATGGCTCAAGTAAGGACAACCCTGGCAGTAGTGTGCCCCTGTGCCATTACAGGCAGGGCCTGGCCATGTGAACCACATGTGGTACAGAAGGATCTGTCTCTTCCCGACATTTGGGATGCGAAGGCAGCAGTCACCAGTCGCACTTGTATAGTTGCTGCTTGGGCAATAACTCTTTGGAGCACTTTCCATGTCCTTCCCAGGTGAACTATTTTTCCCCGTTTTTGGGACAGTACCACTTGGATTTTCTTGTATTGCTAAGAGCCTCGATGTGATTCTATTTTCACTCATGGTCACTATGTTTAAAACTCAAAAACCTACTGGAAGATGTAAATCATGTAGTATGATGCTGAATGAACCTCTGGTTGGCTCTGAGTACTGCTGACCCAGGAATTCAGGTCCTCAGCAGTATCTATAATTCCATTACCAGAAGCTGATTTGATATTTAACAGCGGAGCTACCCAGATTCTTAAATATTTGTAATGAAATAGTTTTGCCTGAGAAGAGGACTTACCTTAAAAGAGTGTATTTGCAACAGTATACATTAAAATCTGAGTATCTCCATAAGGAGTATGTCACACTTCCCATCATCTATCTACCCTTTACATCCCATGACAACTTCCCCTTTTCTCCCACCCCAAGATTAAAAGCAGAATAAAACAGTGCAAGTCTAAACTACATGTTAATCTATAAACTAATAATTAAAACAGAACTTCATCTGGAATGATAAATGTGCATCCAACAGCTTCAGTCAAATTTTATTGATTTACAGTTGCTGACCAAGTTAGGTTTCTGCATCTAATTCAACGTTCCCATATAACTCTTCCTATTTTACTGTCATCTCAGTCTAGTTATCAATACACCATTTATTTACTTGTAGCTTTGCTGTATGTGTCACATATAACTCATGTGGTAGCTATATCAAAGATGCTGACTTTGCAGTTAGCATTCAAATGCTAACAGCATTCAAATTCTTTTTCTCCAAGAGATTATAAATTAGTGTCCTTGTTGAACCAGGCCTACAGTACTGTGTTCAGTAATGAGTATTTTCATGGTATCTAACAATAATTAATTTGAGCCCAAAATGTGTGACCTGCCACTGTCTTTTTTACTCTGTTGCAAGGATGAACAGTTTGACAAGACAGCAAGATTCATGCTCTTCTTTCCACTGCACGAAGTTACAAACATTACATTTTAAATAATAAAGAGCTACCCTGTCTCCCTAGTGTGAAAAAGAGTATTTGTCTTAAACTGCAAATTGAGTTGTATTAACAATCCCCTGGAAAAATGTATTTAATTACAGTGTTCCACTAGAACACTAATGAAATAAAAATTAGTTGAACTTTCCAATTAATTGCTTTTAAGATTCCATACTATTGGGTAGATGAAACAGCGCTGTTTTGTCCTAATAAAGAGGTCATTTCTTTGTCAATGGCAAAGAGAATATTTAATGGACTTCAGGAAAAAAAAAAAACCCAGGTATCTTTATAACTAAATTAAACAATGCCATTAGATATGATGAAGAACAAGTACTTTATTATAAATTTTCACAGTCCCTAAGTATGTCACATTATTTTTTCAGGTGGGACCCCCAACTGGTATTTGGATATATTTGCCAAAAGTACAGCTATAGCAAGAAGTCTGCAGTCAAAGCTAGAATGAGACGGCTCAGAAGTAAGCACAAATGAATCAGCTAATAGCTAAAAAGTTCCTGAAACATGGATATGCAGTGGTGAACAGACCACTATATCTGTGTATTGTGCCAGGGTCTCAATGGCATCAGTAGCCAGGCTATAATTCATTACCACAGTAGTTATCTGCCTTTATTTCCAGAAATTTTCCATTCACACATGGCAGACCAATAGATAAATTAATACTCTGTTGCAGTATTTGCACATAACTAGTTAAAGATGATATATGAGAATTTTTCTTTTCCCCTGTGCCCAAAGTAAGTGTTGCCCCGAAGAAGGGCAACAGGCACTAGGCACAGAACTGTTGCTCTTGCACCAGCAGAAAGTTCCTGTTGTTCATCAGCATATTCTGTCTGCTGGCTGTGGACACTTTAATCCCTCTAGGGAGTGTGCAGTCACTAGCTTTTACCGAGAAATCCATGCTACAGTTTCCATTTTACTCCTCTCCTTTGGAGCCTTATGAGTTTATCAGATACTTTTGTTTTGCATTAACATTTTCTACAGCTGGTATCATATGGAGAGGATTCTCTCCCCACCCCTTTTCTTTAGATTGAGCAAAATTTCTGCAAGGATTCATTTAAATTTATGTAAATATGGAAATGAAGTTTTCCAGTATTTTCTGCTTTGTATGGGTGTTCATACTTGAATTGGCATTGTTCAAAAAAGATGAAGTTAGAAAACTTGAAGTTGACTTATTCCTAATCTTCATTGCACAAGACAAAGCAGTACTGTATTAATGAATAACATTAATTCCAAAATTTTGTATATGCATACTAGTATGCTTATGCATATATGTAGCTTTTGATTTTAGGATGGTTTAGAAATTTGAAATATATTTTAGGATATATGAATGAAAGAAGTCCTAGAAATTTTACAGGTTTGGAAAATTCATGAACTCTTGCTTGTGTAAATATGAATCATAGAGGAACTTATTTTTAAATCCTGAAAATAATCATTTAAGTGGGAAAATACGTAGGTATAAAAGTGTTTTGAATCTTCCTGAATCATTATTTGATTCTTTTAATACCTCATATTATGCTTGAAACTAACATAGTCTTCCCTAGTAATAATTAGCAGGCTTAATAATAAAGTAATTACAGAAAGACTGTTAATACATTTATCACTAATACATAACAGTATATTTATAATTTATTACTTAATAATAAATATCAGAAGGCTTTAATTCTTTAAGGCATTTGCCCAACATAACATTCGGATGGAAATACATAAAATAGAGTTGTATTAGATTTTGCAATAGAACTTAATTAGATATACCAATTATTGGTTATGTGATTTTCAGGATTAAAGGGTATCTCTTAACTGTGGTGTAAAGATCCAGATCTTCCACCTCAAACATGAGCTAGTCCTTGTTACATCGTTCCAAAATTTAGCAAAGCTTTGTTACTGTGATGGGGTTTATACTGATCTATGTAAGAGATATTTTGAAGTTCATATAACATGTCTATTGTATGGCAACTAGCACAAAATACTTTTCTAGAATAGCTGCACATAACAATTTTTAAATGTTTAAGTTTTAAGTGTTTAAATGTTTAAGTTTAAATGTTAAGACAAAGAGGCTTTATGAAGAGGAACAGCTATATTTTAAATTTGATTTTAGCTTCCGCCATTTCAGTTTTCAATTTTCAGTTAAGCATAGCCCCACGGTTTATCTTGCATGATTGTCTTCAAAATCTTAGCTCGTGGTTCCTGATCCAGAATATAATCTTGGGAAGGGCTTGCCATGACACTCATGTACTCTTACAGTCACTTCTTTGAAAATCAATTACTTGTCATTCTTTCTTGTTTTCTTCTTCTTCTTCTTTTTTTTTTTAATGTTAGTTATTTTGGCCAGACTAGTAATCACAGAATTCCTATTGGATGAATGGGAAAGGAGAACTTTCAAGTATTTCTGTTTAACAGCTTTATTCTAGGTTTTGCCAATAATAAGCATGGAATTTCAAGCATGGAATTACCTCAAATAGAAATATGCCTATTTTTAATTCATAAACCAATTCACCAACATGTGAATTACTAAAAAAAGGTATTCTGTACTATGAAATTCTGTAAATAATGACCCTTATTCTTTAAATGGTAAAACCAAAAGTTCTTGAATCCTTTCTTTAGCTGCCAAATTTATCTCAGCCTCAAAAATGGAATCCTGGCTAGCACTTTCACAAGCATCGTTTGCTCCAGAGAAGGTAGCTGCCAGTGATTTTCTAGGGAAAGCAAAGAAGACTGAGCATGGTAAGTATCCTTCTCAATACCTATATTCCTACATAAAGCAAATAATTTTAATTCATTCCATCTCAGAGTAAGACTAAAGCAGATGGGAGGGAAAAAAAAGGGTAAGCTTCCTGTAGAAATAGAAGTCTATTATCTCATTGAAGTCATGGAGTGCTATGTATATCCAGCTAGGTTTTAGCAAATACTAGACTAATTATGAGTAACTCTGCAGATAAAAAGTAACAGGTTTTTTTTCATTCTTTGTTTAAATTAAATTATTTGCTTCTGATATTTAAATATCACACAGACCAACTCGTAGAAGGGAAACAAACTTCAATTTCAAAGAAAAGTTTGTGGAAAGAGGTGTTCTGTACTTGTACTTAGGATATTTAGCCAGAAGGGTGCAGCCTCAGAGTCCTCCCGCACTTACAAGATAGAGTTCTGAGAAAGCCTGGAAAATGGGTAATGAAAGAATAGATTCTATTTTAAGGAACCAAAATATGCCGATATCTTGACATCAAACAGGGGACAGCGCCTATATAAATTCTGCTTCTCAGTAGGTGTTTCATCATAAGAGGAACAGAATCTATTTCAGTTTTCATTGTTTCGGCTTCTAGCTCAGCTGAAAGAAATATTGGAGATGTCCACGTTAATAAGTAGGTCAGTGCAAAAGGAGCTTGTCTGAAAGGCAAAATGATTGGTACTGAGAGCTCCACACCTTCTCTATGTGTCTTTTGGAAGGATTTACTTAGTGTTGGCTTTAGTCGAGTCCTGTGGACTGCAAGCTCTTTAGAAGCCGGAAAACATAAACTCTGCTCCTCGGAGCACATCCCTCGCTTCAGTTTCATCCAAAAGTAATCCAGCTCATGCACCTTCGACGCTGCTCCAATAGACCGTAAGTGGGTACGATTGGGAGATTCACTTCAAAAACACACTCCTGATCTAAACTAAACCACTAGCGTAGATGTGCTGATTGGCTTGCTGGTGCGTTTTAGTGTTTCCTGGTGTCACACTGTGTATGGCGGCATTATTTTGGGCCTGTAGTTTAGACTTGTTACGTTCTGGCAACAAAACCTTTCACAAAGAGAACATGACAAAAAGTGTATCTGTGATTAAATACTTTAGCACAGAATTCACACTGTTGATTTTTTTTTAACGTAGATAAGTGACCTATAATTCTGTTCTTTCTTCTTTCCCACCCTGAAATGAGTGGATTGCTGTTTAATAAAACAGTAAGCCAATATTTGCCCTGTTTTGGAGCTTCACTGTTTCTTGCAGTTCAAGGAGTCTTTCCATGGGAGTATGGGAGTACTCATGGCTACTCTGAATCCTTTGAGATTTTATCTGCGTGAAGAGGAGTTAATCCACTTGCTTAGTTACTAAGGGGCATAGATAGGACAGCAGTCAATGGGACACTAAGACTACGGTAAGACTATCTGGAAGGCCAAGCAAAAGTATAAATGTTGGACAAATTCTGACTAGAAATCAGAGATTTTAGTGGAGAAAGAAAATAGTTACTGGTACAATTTACGAAGGATTTTTCCATATTGGGAATTTTTAACAGAGACAGCATAGCTTTCCAAAAGATATTCTCTGATTCAAGGAGGAGAAAATACAGCTGTACGCTAAAGTCTATTACATGGGAATGCAAACTAAGAATTCCTCTAGAATATAATCTCTGAAATAAAACTGATCATCATATTGTTGAATTCTATTGTAGGTTACAAATCAAAGCAACTGATTCTATCCTGATTTTTTTAAAAGATATTTTTTCTTCCTTAACCAAAAAAAAAAAAAAAAAAAAAAAAAAAAAGCAATCTCTTCCCCTTCTCTCTCTTTCTTCCCATGGTATTTACTAGTGTTATTTATCATAGTAAACACAAAGATTGACTACTGAAATGGGAAAGCAAGGCAGAAGTCTTTTTTTTTAATTATTTTTTTATTTTATTTTTTGCCTTGGGACTGCAACACTGGTATAACACAGTTCAGGAGGCAAAAGCTTTTCTTCTGTCCAATTAAGAAAAGTGTGTAGTCCTTCACTTATTTCTTGATGAGAAACTCTTCCTACAAAACTGTCAGAGCTATTTTCATAGTTGTCTTTTTTCTTTTTGTAAATCTCAACTTGAAAGTGTTTAAATTGGTCTTCAACTGCTTAGTCTCCCTTCTGCCATGCTAACCATCCTCAGGCTTGTCTTAGATTAGCCTAGAGATGTTAGACCACAAGAAGAAGGCATTCCATAGCTGTTTGAGTGAAATCTTCTGGCTCCAAACAACTCCCATTAAAATCAAGAGAAAGCTTGACAGCTAAAGTGAAAGAGAGAGCCTGACAGAATGTACTACACAGGGGGATTATCATGTAATAGTTGGTTAAAACTACAACGAATAACACTGATATATGTACTGAATCAAGAAACATAACTCTTTTGTGTGTTTTGCTTATTTTTTTAAAAAATAAGATTTCAACTGACATCCAATAAAGAACTAATAAGATGAAAAGTACATTTCTAATCTAAAAATGTAACTGTAGTTCCATGTAATGAAACAAGGCTGAATCTTAATGTTCTTACACTAAGAAAAATGCAAAACTTCTTAACTTAAAACTTCAAAAAGCACACACAAACCTTAATATCATTTAAAAGACAATAAGAGCTTTACAAAATAATATCCAAAGGATTCCAAACAATACCTAGTTGTCCTTTAAGAAGACTGTTTATGGCCACTATTCTGTTCCAGCCAAAAAACCTTCTTTGGACATTTTATACTATATTAAAAGTGAATCCCTTTCTTCCTTTTTTAGTCTGCTGTCTAGTAGAAATGCAAGGGTATGGTTATTGGCTTATTAAAGATATAGAAGCACATGCTAAGTATATAAATGTTCACCTGCATAAAGCCTGTATACTGAAACGTACATGCTGGCTGGTGAGTCACTACCTTTTTAGAAGGAGTATTTACAAAAACTCACATAAACACAGATTTTCCAACAAAATGAGCCATAAAACAAAACAAAAAGGTGAAGAAGGTAGCAGTTGTATGAGGTTCAAAATTTCTGACTCTCTGCAGGAGATCTGTTGAGGTAGAAACTCATTTGGACCAGTCTCTAACTGACAAGCACTGTGTACTTGCTTATAAACCCATTTGAACAAACTTACTGCTTTTAGCAGCCAGCTATGTAGATCCTGAGATATGTCCTTAAGGTCTCATTAACAAAGCGGCAGTGGTCATCATGGCTGCTCCTCAGCTATTTTGTGGATGTCTCACTCTGTAGTGAGAGCATGTGATTACATTTTGGCGTATTTCAAATATGTTTGCTACACATGCTATTTGTCATTGCAACGGTGTCCTTAATATAAGCAGTGCCAATCAAAACAGAATGAAGACCTTTTAAGAAGAAAACATGCTATTTCGGAAGGGGAGAAATGAGGAAGCTTACTGTTATATGATGTGACACAGCACATTTTCACAGAACAGCAAAATCAGCTGTTTTATGCCTACTTGTTCTCTAGCCTTTTAAAGTAACTATAACTTGAAACTTAGCCATATGGATGTCTGCATCCTCTTGCAGGAGAAACATCTGACTGTCTAGAAACACTCCTATGACTGTTTTCACCACTACCCTTTTTCAGTTGTTCTACTGTTGCGTGAATAAGGGAGGCTCTGCACATTTGTATTATAGAAGTTGATCCTATGGATAAATCAGGTGACTTTCAATTACTGCACAAATAAGGCTCTTTTACTGGAGGTGGGAAGGAGTAGGGAAGGTCAGAGGAAGTGCTGAGAGGGTTGGAAAGCAGAGTGGGACAGTTTATTAAGATTAACAACTGCAGACTTGATGCTGCTAATGGCAAGATAGATGACACAAAACATGGATGAATCCTTTCACGCAGTCTTGTTTCCTCTATGTTCCTTATTAGAAAGGGTTTACCGCAGAGCCCTGTAGCTGCATCTTGTGCCCTTGTCACCCAGCAGGATTTTTAAATGCTCAAAGACAGGCTGGCTGGGCTGATGGCTGGCTGGATGACTGGATGCATGAATTCTGCTAGCCAAGATCACCTCAGATTTATCTTAATGCGCGTGTCGCTACTGCTGACTGTCTGAATTCCTAAGTATCAATGGCAGATCCTTCCTCGATTTCAGAGTGCAGAGCAGACAGACAATCCACAGGCTAAAAAGAAAAACAAGGTTCTTTGTTAAAACACCGTGATTTACCGAAAAAAACCGAGGCTTTTCTCACCGTTCACCTTCTGGATTAGCAGTTGCGCGATGCCGCGCTGCCCCGAGGGGAGCAGAGGCACCTGCCTGGCTGAAACACTGCCCTACAGACAACAGGTCGCCCGAGCCCGGTCTTGCCCTCCAGGTAAGCGGCAGCCCCGCGCGGAGACGCCCGCGCACGCGCGCAGGCCCGGGCCGCGGCCGCGGCGGGGGAGGCGGTGGCAGCGCGGCTCCGCGGGCGCGCACGCTTGCAAATCCGGCGGGCCCGGGGCTCGCCCACCGGCTACCTTTGCTCCTCACAGGTGGCTCCGGGATTGCATTTCGGTTTTAATTTTTTTGCAGCCTTCCCTTCCCCCCCGCCTGTCCTCCGGCTGTGCCGGCGCACTTCTCTCTTCGCAGACGGCCGGAGCAGCAGGTGCGCGGAGCGGGGCGGAGCAGAGCGGAGCCGGGGCGCCGGGGAAGGGGCTGGGGGCGCCTGCCCCGCTGCGCCTCCCGGGGGGCGCCCGTCCCCTCGCGCTCGGACGGCGCGGGCCTTGCCTGCCCCCTCCTGCCGCCGCCTCCCCGCACCCCTCCGGCGGCCCCGGGCGGGCCGGGGGCGCCCGCGGCGCAGCGGGCGGCGACTCCGGGTACCGCGGGCCTGCAGGGAGAGGGGCGGCGCGGGGGCCGCGCTGCCCTCCACTGCTCTCCTCGCTGACATCGTTTCGGCTCCTCTCGCTACTGTTACGACTATTTTGCCCCCTACTCTTCTTCCTCTTTCCCCCGCCGCCAGCCCTCCGCAGCCTCCTCAAAGGATGGATGTTGGGGTGAGATGTAGCCGGGGATGGGGTGGGGGGAGATAAGCCTGGAAAGGGGAGGGAGGAGGGAACGGGAGAGATTTTGCCGTCGTCTCTGGGCTGATTGGAGGAGGCAATCCTGGTATCTGCGGCCGGAGGATTAACAGCTAAACTTTTATTGCTCCCTTTCGTTTGTGTGTGTGCGTGTGTGCACGGAGAAGTCTCCGCTCAAAGGAGGAAATCTTCTCTGCTTCCTTTCGGCAGGTGCAGTCCGAAGGGGAACCCGCGAGCATTTTGTCTAGTCGGTAAACTGATCGGGGAGGGTAAAAATACTCCTCTCCTCTTGCTCTTCCTTTCCCAGTTTTGAAATTATTCCTTGCCCACCACCGCCACCCTCGCGTCCTTCCCTGCGCCGAGTGAATGGAAGCGTCCCCAGGGCTTGCTTCTGCTCCTCGCCCTGCGCTGGAGCAGTGAGGGGGCAGCTCCCTGCCCTCGCCCATCTCTATCTCGCTCCATCCACTCCCGAGAAGATTTGAGACGGTGCAATGTGTTTCCAGCCTCTTGCCGCAGCTGCCGCTTAATACTATGCAACGCGCAGGGAGAGGGTTTGGCAAAATGGATTTGTTCGATTTTAAAGGATTTTTTCTCTAATAAGGATCGCATTGCACACAAATATGACTAAATCCCCTATTTGGTAGATCTTTCTCCCCCCACCCCTCCTCTTTGGGTTCTCTCCCGCCCGCCCCCACCCCTTCAGAGGAGCAAGCACAGGGAGCTGATGACGGACCCATTAATCCCTTCTTCAATGCATCAAAAGAAGCCGAAGGGCTGGAAGTCGCTGGGCTCGGAGTCCTGCAGGAAATGCTTCGATCTGCTTTTGGTTTTGTATGAAACTGGTGACTAGGGGCTCGGCTCGCCCCGCCGCCACCGCCCGCCGGCAGCTGGATGCGCGGGCCGTCGCCGCCGCCGCCGCCGTGCCCGCCGCGATGCAACGCTGATGGTGGTGAGGATGGTAGCCCGGGTGTGATGTGGCCGAGCCGGCGGTGATTATTTGGAGGCGGCGAGGGAGAGCGAGCGAGAGGAAGGGCTGCTCCGCTCTGCTGTGTGTGGGCTTTAGGATTTTTTTTCTTCTACTTTTCCTACTTCTATCCTCTCCCCGCCACTGGAAGTCCTCCCGTATCTAAATGGAATTAGTGGAGACCGAAGCCCCTTGTGTAAGGAACAGACATGACCCATGGGCGCAGCTTCTTTCACAGTGAGTATCTCCCCCTCTCGCCATCCCTCTGGGCTTTGCTGTGCTTCCGCGCACGGCGGGGGATACCTTGTGCTGTCTCTGCACCTAGGGTGACGGGACGCCCAGACCTCCATGGCGTGGGGGTAAACTTTATCCCCCCTTTTCATCCCCACCACTGTGCGGTGCAGCAGAGGGAGGCCGGTAGCTGGAGTTTGCACGGTGATTTTTTTTTTTTGGGGGGGGGGGGCGCGTTTGTGGGCGCTGGAGGCTTTCACCTGGGCGCTATGTGTCTAATGGCTTTCGAAGTGACGGGCGAGGGAGGGGAGGGGGGAAACTACCCTCGCTTTTCGCGGCGGTGCGGTGTAGCCGCAGGCGGGACGCGAACCGGCGGCGGCACGGCGCGGGCCGGGGGCGCGGGGCTGAGCCGAGCGCCGCGGCGGGGGCGGCCGCCTCGGGCGGGGTTCCGGCGCGGCTGCGGGCCGCTGCGCGTCCCAGCCGCGGCGCCCCCGCTAGCAGGAGAAATCCCCCGGGAGCAGGAGGGAGGCACCGAAATATATTAATTATTCGACGACGATCCCCAGGGGCCTCGGGCTACCTGCATGCAACTATCTCCCCCCGCCCCAATTTTGCGTAGCGTCCACCCCCCTGAAGAGGCTCGAGCGGGCACAGTTCCCTTCAGCACCTACCTGTAAGCCCAGACCTGTGAAATAGCAACGCTATGGTGGCAGTGCTTTTCCAACAACTCTTTGCCGGGCTAAACCACATCCATGCCAACCCGTAGCCTCCAGAAGCTGCGTGGCCAAGAGAGAGACCTTCTAATGTATGGCTTGGAATGGAAAAATGCAAAGATCCCCGAAGATGCATCATAAGAGTGGTACTAGAAAGCATGGTTATAACTAGAGTGATGATTAGGAGAGCAACAGGGAGGAGGGAGGCAGAGAGTGCAACAAGAAATTTGGTGGAAATTACTTTGAAATAATTCCCAATCATAGATAATGCCAATATTGTTGCTGTATCGTCAAAGCTTCCTGAGTGACAGTGCCTGAGTAAAGGCTACATGGCTGGGCTCCTGGGGGTCTTTTTTTCTTTTCCTGTGGTTTGAGATGAAAAAGGAGAGGGGTCATAGAATAAACAGGATTGTCTTGAAGCTTGAATGAAACATATTGTGTCATCTTTTCCCATAAAGCCCATAATTTTAATTACTTTCTGGCAAGATACGTGTTTTGGTAATGCTGGTTTTAATGATGCTAAATCGAGTGGCGCTCTCTCATTCTTTGTTAATATGGGAGAAGTATCTCACTCTATGTATCCAGTTGTCTTTGATATGATATATCGAGAAAAAGCTCAAAGTATTTCAGTCTCTTCTTGTCTATTACATTTTATTTTCAAAATTATTTCAGTTCCTAATTAGTAATGAATACTGGCATGACGATGTTTAAGTAGAGCTCCTTGCTGTGGAGCAACATGGCTCTGTGACTTGGAAGCGTTCTTTCCAGTGGCTGTGACTGAAATTGAAATGACCTGTGTTCTTTCTGTCATCGTTGCAATAATATTTTGACGCCTTGGACAACTTACTTTATTTCTCTGAACTTCAATTTTTATGCATAGAAAAAGAGGGGAGAGCTAATACTTAAAGGTGCTTAAAAGGAATCTATAAGGTACGGGTTGTTATTAACTGGCTAATAAGAAATGTCTCTGACTTAGCCATGAGTTTACTTAGCTGCTGTGTCTCCTATTCTAGCTCCCATAAATGAGTGGGAAGGAAGAATGCCTGCAGCTGGCTCCATAGTCTAACACCTTACACTATTGAGAAAGTAGATTTTGGCTGGTGAGGATTATAGGCATAGATGCAAAATGTTCACTGCAGGAAACACAGCTAAGTAAATGAGCAACTTAGTAAATGGACAAATCCTTCATTGCCTTCAGATTCTGACATAGCTGAAGGGTAGAGTCCCAGCTAGCATGTATTTCCAGAATCCATCTCTGAGGAGAGTGAGGGCATGAATGGTTGGGTAACATCCAGATCTGAGTAGAAGATGTGATGTTCTCGCTGAATGCAGATGACACAGAAGAGTTTTTAACTACCAGCTCTGCCAACATCCGTCTCTGTTAGCTGGGGATTCAAAAGGCACAGGGGCGCTGAGCCTGATCAAGAAACAGTAAGTATGCTGCCAAGTCTTCATTTTGCCAGCCTTTCAACCTTCCCCTGTTTAATAAGGTAGCCATCGTCCTTGTCCAAAACTCGCTGTCACATGGGAAGGGTCAAAGGCATCAAAATATAGATCTCAATGCCATTAGAATACTGGAAATACGGATAAAGTGGCCTCCTTCACGGTTAAAATTGCACACAATGTACAGTATAAAATCTGAAAATGATGCAACATCATCTGAGAAGGGAGTATTTGGTGATGCCTTTTTGAGTGGGTGAAGGCCTGTGATGCCTTTTGGTGCCTCCTGGGGGTAAGAAGAGGAAAGTAGGCCATTCAATTGCAATTGTTAAAGACCACAAGTCTATTAATTCCTCATAGTCAACAGCACTACAATGGCAACTCATTGATCTGAAGTAATCAGGATAAACATGCAAGTTCATATGTACTTTAGTTTTAGTGAGGTCTAGGCACTATGTCCAGGCTGAATGCCAAACTAGCTGGGTTCAAAACCCATCAGCACTCCAGGAACTGATGGATATATTCTCTTCTGCTCTTGCTAGCCCACTTTCTTCAACAGCCAAGCAAGATACAGGTAATGGGAAGAAAACACCATCCTCAGTGGATGATTTCTTCATCGGGTAGATAGCTAGTGACCAAGATGTTTTCGGCCTTGCTCTTCCAAAGCAATCTTGCTGCTACTGGCCTAAGCATTTCCCTCTTAGCCTTTTTTCCAGTCAAAATTTTGTATTCTGTAACTCCCAGGAACTCAGGAATTATGCTGGAGAGCTTAAAGTCAAGCTAAGAAAGACCACACTCGTTCTCAACAGGCACAGATGTCCTATCATGGTTGGAGATAGGAAATTTTTATTTGCTGCAGATTTATTGCAGCATTAAGTAACATGCTCTGAGAGAGTCACACAAACTAGATTAATGGGACTGTTAAGCACATACAATAATTTATTTCACTGGGAATTTGCAAATGTCCTGATGAATGTGAAGAACCCAACCCCTCATTTCTTTCATATTCACAATATCCATTTTCAAATTTTAATATGCCATAGTAACAGAGATTACTGTCACTGAAGCTTAGCAGGTTTTTGTCTCCCTCTGAAGCAACCACTATTTTATTATTATTTTTATTATTATTATTAATTTATTATTATGATTAAATAAATATTGGTTAAATGTTTTGCTCTAAGAAATGAAAAAAAATGGAGGGAAACACCAATGCTTGGGGATTTTTTATTTTAACCAAGAGCTCCTCTTTATTTGGATACATTTACAAAGAAAAATACTTCCATGGGCAGGTCAGAAAGAGATGTGTTTATACAAGAAATATAATTTAAAGATGCAAGTAAACATGAAGCAGATTGTTTCTGTACAGTAATTCTATTAAACTTGTATTCTTTTGAGATAAATGTTTACAGCTGTTTGATTGCAGACACTAGCATACTGATATCCAATTTATTTTTCTCTTTCAGTTGTAGCAAGTCTAATCATCCTACATTTGTCTGGGGCAACCAAAAAAGGAACGGGTATGTAGACTTCAGACCGTATTTCAAACATTGCATTAGAGTTTAAAGTATGGATTTGAATTGTTAATTTTTAATAGCACACCTACTTCCAGTGCCTGCCTTTTGTTCATTTGTTTTTAGTATTAGTGTGCCTGTGAACTGATAAAAATTCAATGGTTCTTGTTTTAACAAGTGGGTAGTCTGATCCTTGGTTAGGTCTAAGTAAAGACACAGGTGTATATATAGATTGGGAATTGAAATGGCTAGCTTTTAGGTGCCTTTACTTGTTGAAGCAGAATTCAAAACCCAGAATTAGGCGTCCTGGCCCCTTGCGCAGGGTGAGGATAGAAGGAGGTTCTTAAAAAACCCGGGTGCTCAGTGTGGCGAGAGCCAAGCAGTGAGAGATGCTGAGCCCAGAGGGTCTCTGAATTTGGATCTGAATTCATCTCAGGAAATCGGGAATTATCCTCAGCTCAGATACAGACAGTGAAGAAAGAGAAATACTTACAGGGTATATAGGTCATATATCAGGTGGTTAAAATCATCCTTGGAAGGTGCCTGTCTTCCCCCATTGATACATTGAAGGGGCCTCTAATGATTTGGTGATAAATCTCAGTAGCTTAAGTTAGGTGGAACAGTTCTTCTTAGACATAGGTAGATTTCGAGCTTCCAATATACAGGAGCTTCCTGGGCCACCTGTGTGAGGTCTAGAACCTGGGATCCTTCCTTGTAATACGTGCCTAGTTTTTTTTTTCTCCCTAAAACCAATCAGATTATAGCAGCACCCATCTTATCATGGCCTAACTGTTAAAGTATGACATCCAAGAAGCGATTCTTCCCTTTCTTCAGCCTTTATCTCCAGGCTGTGTGCCAATGTGCAGGAAGGGGTACAAGAGTGATGAATCTAATGATTCGCCTAGGAGAAGGGAAGTTCTGAACTCTAGTTACTGGCCCCAGAGCTATTTATACATTTTTGCAGCAAACAGCAAGTTAAAAATAAAGATAATCTTAGAACCAGAATCCAGGAATTCCCTCCATCCATCTCTGTCAGGTGGACGTAGAGCCAAGCTGCTGTGGATTATAAGCAATTCTTATATTCTGTCTGAATTCCACGTTTTCTCCTTGATTTCATGACTCTGATGTTTTCCTGCCCACAGCATGCAGTTTGCTGATAGGGCATACGCTAGAGTCTTTTGAGACATGTGAATGTGAAGCTGGTGTCTCCCATTTCTTGAGCAGATGCTTTCCCTATAAGGGTATTATTTCAAAAGCAATATAAACATGTCTTCCTCTAGACATCCAAGCCCCTCATCTCCTCTGAAATCAATTTTGAATTAAAAGATACTTTCAGTAAGAATTAGATATTCATACCCCTAAAGGACAGCTTCATTTTCCCCAAGTCAGTGATGACTCTTCATCTTCACAGAAAAAACCTTAGGCTGCTAGCAGGAAGAACTGTTTTAACCTGTAAGAGAGTTCTAAGTGTCATAGGGACATAATCATTTGTGAGCTAATTATGTAATGTTTAATGTGATCATTTTACAGAAAAGCAAACTACTTCCGAAGGACAGAAACCAGTGCAGTGTGGAACTTGGACAAAATATGCCGAAGGAGGCATCTTCACTTCTCCCAATTATCCCAACAAGTATCCTCCTGACAGGGAGTGCGTCTACATTATAGAAGGTGACCAGCCAAAGACTCTCAATATACTGTCAGCAACTGTTTCAAAAAACAGTGATGTCTTTCATTTCACTGTATGTGAACAGTGGGTAAAGCCTATATGATCATGATAAATATTTCTAAGAAACAAGATTTAGGGAAGCTATATCACAGCACTTAAATTATTATTTTCTGGAAAAAAAATCTGTAGAAGGTACATTCATAAATCAGTTCAGGTGGTCAGCATAGTGGTGGTACGTCAGTCAGTAATAAACACAGTCTAATTTCAGTATATCTGGAAAATGGCTAGAACCTAACATGCTGTAGCATGATGTTTTCAAAGAAAGAATGTTTAAAAATGAGTAAAAAGAGTAAACACAGGAAACTTAAATGCTTTTGACTTCTCATATGGGTTTTTTTAAGTTTATCACGGCTGAATCAAGGAAGACAAGTATAGCTAGACAAAATACAGTAAAGAAGGTCATACAGAAAACAACCTTATAGTAAGCATAAAAATTATTTTCCACCCAATTTTTCATCAGAAATGAAAACAAATGAAGCAAATGGAAAAGAAAAAATGTTAATACCAATCAGCTGTAAGGTGCAATTTTTAAAGAACAGATAATTGCAGTATGGAAGTGATGTACGAAAGGCTGGAGGTATATTAGAAGCAAGTTACATGGTTTCTTTTCATCAGTCTTAGCACAATGGATATTGAAGAGATACCTGTAAAAATGAATCTGTGAAAGGTAATAAAGATTAGATCCTGTTAGAGCTTAGTAACAGAAAAGATGCAGAAACAGTATGGTAAGTCATTGAGACCAAAAAGATTTGTGCATGAATTATGAATATGTGCAAATGTAACGCTGATGATTGCACTGTCCATGCTTAGTTGGACAGAATTATTAGCTACAAATGAGGGAACTAGGGAATTATAGGAATATTTACTTTATTAAAGATACAGATTGTTCCAAGAGAGGTTTTCAAATGTGCATAGCTAATTCAAATGGAACTAGCTGTTTTGCAAAACCCCACTAGGCATTTTTAGCAACTTCCCTTTTTTTCCAAATATAGCCCCAAATTACCAATAGAAATATATTATTTCATAACAATCTTCCGGGGAAATGGTGGGTGGTAAATATTGTATCTCTTCTTTAGGAAAAAACACCGTAGCAAAATGACTAAGGTAATTATACATCTCTGAATTCTACTTTAGCGCTAGGTAAACTGGCTGAAATCAGAAGTAAAGATGAGATTATAAAAAAACTGAATCAAACAAGCCTTTTAAGGAAAATTTATGCTTGTCCACTCTTTCAAAACTCTCCCTACTTGAGACTGGAATTTAAGCAGTTGTATGATAAACATTTAAGTTCTTTCAGAGTTTAGAAATTTGTTTAAAACAAAATAAAACCAAAATAACTACTAGGTATTTAGGTTCAATGTGTAGTATTTAGTGTTTCATTTTTGTTACACTTATGTTCCTAGACCCAGGTCTTCTTGCATACATTAATCAAATTATCTTTCTAATATTTCTGTGAGGCTGAGAAGAAATATTTTATGTTATGGGCTATTTTATGTTCAAGGCACTGAGGTAGGGAGACATGCTTTATCATTAAAGAGCAAGGCTATGGAAGAAATGAAATATGACTCTTTTTGTAAACCCTAGCCCGGGGTTCGGCTCTGATCTCACCCTGTCTATTTCTATCTTCTAAAAAAGAAACAGGAATAGCTATTTCTGAAAAAAGCCACCAAAATAAATAGAGAATTAATGAGATATCTGAACAACATTTTGAGGTAAGCTAGAGTGGATAATCCTTGCTAATTTAGCATAGTGGATGCATAAACATCCACTAAACTTTAGAGTAAGCCAGAAACGCTGCTATATGCGTCTTATTTCCTATATTTATTATTAAGATTCCAACACACTTGGAATAACTTCTAGCTACTCTTGAATATCAAGTGTCAGACTAGAGGGACTATCAATGTGATCCAAGACATCGTTCATACATTGCTATCTCCTGTTCATATTTTTAGAGAGTTCTGCATACTAGAACCATGGGATAGTGACAGCTGTGTGATGTGAGTTTAAATATGTTTTTGGATCACCAGGTTGTTTTCTGCCTACTTTCTTCCTTTCTTTCATTTTTTTACTATTAAACATAATCTAGGCTGAATTAAGATGGCTTTCCTCAACCACAATTCCTATCGACTTTAATGGCCTTGAGTGAGGGCTCCAGTATGTAGTTTGTTGTAATAAAACTGAATTTCATCTCATGATATATTTTTTTTCCATATTGTAGCTCCTCTTAAATACATGCAATCTTTTATCATTTTGAAATTACTTTGGTGAAGTAAAGGAGCTGGCAAAAAATGCTGTGATCATACACAGTCTCTAGGATTTCTGATTGCAGAGGACTCTATCCTAGCAGTCAAAGGCATAAGCAGATCAAACAGCTAGAAGTTTCTTTTTCTTTCCTTTTTTTTTCTTGTCTTTCTATTTTGGTAGTAATAATCATTAACCATTGGAACAACTAGAAATTTTGAAGTCCAGATTGGATGCCTTTCTAAAAGAAATCCTTTAGGTCATCCAGAAGTCATGGACTCAGTACAAAAATAATTGCGCTATAAAGGAGCTTCTGCTGAGTCCTATCTGCCTTTTGAAATGCATTGTAAAGTTGTTGTTGTTTTTTTTTTAACCTTATTGGGCATATATAAAATGTAGGAAATAGCTGAGTGTACACATTACATTCCCTTGTTGGTTTCAATTTTACCCTTGGTTCACATATGCACATCTCTCGCCTAGCAAAATGCATAGCTGCCAGAAACAATCACAGCCACAGAAGCAGCATTAGCCTTTGCCAGGCTGCAGAAAATTTGGCACGTGTGCCCTAAAGGGAAATTTGCATAGGAGAATTTGTAGGAGCAAAGTCTGTTGTTTGTGGAGTGGGATGGCCATACTTGGCACAATACATATCAGCAATTGAGATAAAAATCTGGAATTGTATTACTTATGTGTTTCTATCAGTTTTTAATAATTGAATACTTATTTATAAATATAAATATAGGCTAGGATTGCTTTATGGAGATATGAAGTAAGTCTCCTAGTTTATATTTTTGGGGATATTTAGACACAGCTGTCTTGAAGACCTTCCACGTTCTTCTGAACATCATTAAACTCTCCTTGTTCCTAGAATGCCACAGGTGTTACCAAGCGGTCGTGTATCACAGAGCTAAAAATGTCTGCTCCAAGTCCATTTGTCTAATGCATTTCATGGAAATGTTTGGCTTCAAAATGTGCTTATCGAAACAAGGAAAAAAAATCCCCTTTTAAAAGGAGTCCATAGGTGGCTTCCCTATGCACAATAGCTGAGCAACGTGAAATAGCAAGGATTATTCAAAACTGTTAGTGATGTAGAAACTGAGATAGTTGGGGGTAGGCGTTTAGTTCAATGTCTCATTTTCAGGCAGTCTGGTAAATTCAAACAGATTTTTTGCTTAACTTTAGCTGTCAGTTACACAGACTTAGAGGCTGATCAAAATTAAAACCTTAATTGTGTGCTTTTGCTGCAACTGTTCCTCTATTGCAAGTTGGAACCCAATGACTTTTTTTTCAGTGAATGTAAAATCTCGAGACAGCACTTTTGTAAGATAATTAGATCAAAAAGATGACAAGACATGCAAGCATTAAGTAGTCTTTCTATGGTATTTAACATCTTTGAAGAAAGATAATTGGAAGCTAAATATGGAAGATTTTTAAGATTTGAAGTAAAAGCGCTTTATGAGATAGCTTCAGTATATTTCATTTGGACTTTACAGCAACTTTTCCTGACATCCTGACATTGTAGCCACAGAAGAAGTTTGGAAGATATGAATGGAATTTACCTATGAATGGGAATGCCAGAAATGATCACTCCATCCATCCCTTTTTGATTAGAGAGTCAGTCCAGTCTGGAAGAAATGCATATTTATATATTCTCTGCAATTATACAGTTATTAGTCATCATTCTGGGCTTGTTTTCCCTGTATTTACACAAGTTTCACTGTGAGCACAGTAGCAGACACTTTGTTGCAGAAGAGCAAGCTGTATATGCATGTAATACTTTCTTAGCTTACTTTTAGCAAAGAAACCCTTTGCTAAAGTCAGAATATAACTGCTAAAAGATATCTTCTTTGCCAATGAAAGTTAAAGCGGGGATTTTGAATTGTGTATTTTCATCCCTTATGGTCATTTCCAGGAAGATTTGAATCATTTTGCTTTTTATGTAGACTGTTGCAACCAAAACCCGTAACTTTTAGCTCTGAATAGTACAATAGTATTTAGCTTTAAACTTGTTCAATGAAGCAAGGAGGTGCATTTAAAAGAACATAATGAAATGCGCCACACTGCAGAGGTGCACAGAGCTTGCATAGGATCCCTTCCTCCCTTTACCCAGTCTATTGCAATCCCCACAGCTCTTGTAGTTCCAGAAACACGAAGTGTCACGTTCCTTGGGAGACTTGAGAAAAAAACCCTAGCCCTGTGGGACTAACTTGCATAGCAGGCAGGAACACGGGCTGTGCCTATGCTAATACCTAAAACAGGTCAGGAATCGTTCTCTGGCCTTGAGGCTGACTGGTATAATCACATATATACAGCTAAACTTCTTTTACCTTCCCTGGCACAGAGTGCACATCCAGACTGCTTACTGGGAGTGGTCCTTGGCTGGTGCAAACCCCACATCATATCCAAGAATTTGTTTTGGCAGTTCTGATTGGCATGGGTCAAAATCATGCCAGGAGGTCATTTTAATGATTAAGGAGTGTGAACTACCAGTAATCCAGCTGCCAGACTGAAGACCCAGCCCTAATGAATAGTTGATGCTCCATTCTTAAAGTGCAGTAGCCTCTACACGTGAGAGCTGAGAGGGAAAGTAGAAACTTCCTTGAGTGCTCCTCAAGCTGATGTGATTCTCTCTGATCCTTTACCAAGCACTGAGCTTCACTAGGAAAAGCCCTGTCTTGACTTTGTTGAAAATAAATAAAAGCAGAAGCAAGGAAAATAGAGCTGTATTTTGATCCTAAAACTAGCTGGCAATGTAAGATTCAGAGTGCTGTATGAAGGATGTGAAAGTTGTGCAGTCTTTCTTCAGGCCGTGCTTCCACTGATTAAATAGATCCTGCAGACCCTACACCTGGGTCTGTAGGCCTGACTCTCCTTTACTCACAAAGACTCGTTTTATATTACACTAATCTATAATGGACTTTAAGGCTCCTTTTCAAAATCAAAATCATATCAGATGAACTTGCTATAACTCAGAGAGGGGCCTTATGCCCATTTTTAACATAAGTGAAATAAATCTTCTATTCAGGCAAGGTCTGTTAAGCATTTGACTTTGGACAAGTGCTGATAAGTCTCCTCTTAATATGAAATAAAATAGCGAATTCCTACATAGGAAGTTTAGTAAGAACAAACCTGTTATGTTAATGGCATACATACAAGAACAATGGCAAAGATCATTTTTAAAGCAGATATCTCTCTTTGTTGCCGTGGAAAGCAGAGTAGCCATACGCTGTGGTAAGATGCTATTCGACACTAACAATACTATCAGAATTTGCCCTCATGCCTAGTTTGTTATGCTAGAATAAAGCTTTTGGTAGGTTAGTAACACTGTATTTGAATAGTGAGTATAGAAGATGTCCAGGACTTCATGAGCATTTTTAAGATTACCTTAAGAGTAAACCTGGCGAGCTTGGAGTTTCTGACACTTGACTCTGCAGTCCTTAGATGAATTATGAGTAGTTCTCAACAAATCTTAAATGGAATAAGAGCATGCAATATATGGTCGAGGATCAACATGTGCCCTCAGCTCCCCTAGGATTACTTAGTTAAGTTTTCAATCAGTGTGTGTTATAAATATGTGAGGGTAAGAGTAGAAACATCTGGACAAAATTAATCAATGACATCTTCCAGTTATTTAATCTTTTACTGTAATCTAAAACATCCACTTTGGTCTTCAGACGTTACCCATGGTAGCATTGATGAGATCTTCTTTGCAAACTTTATTCTCTCATTTTAATTTAGTAATTTTTTTCATGCTTGCAAGGTAATTTCATTTCTAGGAGCTGTATATTTTATGCATTTCTACATAAAGTTTTAGGTTTTGATATTGCAGTTGAATTTATATGGGCACAAAGTTCACAATCTTAATTTCCAATGAATTTGTTTATATAACAAAGAGCTAACAGTAAGTACTCTCCTAACAGCAAATTTCTGCAAATTGATAGCAGTAACTAAAGCTTCTTTTCTACTTTAAAATAAATATTTAAATAAATATGAGTCATCCATTTATACTAATATTAAAAATAAAGCTAGTAAAACAAATCTTTTTTCTGAGCTAACCTGAATGTGCTATTAATTCAGTTCTTCAATGGGTCTCATAAAATGATATCACACTTGTTTACATAGTACAGTTGTAAATGGGATCTGACTGTGTGCTCTTATGTAAAAATTGTAAGCTATACCTAACACTTACTTATTTAGTTCATCCTAATTGACCTGCCTTTTTAAGTAAGTAATGAGCTTATTCCAAAAGTTTTCAGTTTAAAGCATTTCAAAATATACGTATGATCTAGGTTTTGGTTGCACAGCAATGGCCTCTGATACTTTCTTCATTATTCCTGACAAAAGAAATGAAGGACACCGACTACATGAGTGTCAGCAGTTGCTAGGTTAAGCTCATGTGCTAGGCTTGGAGTTTGGTCTTGCATGTTTTAATATGAAAAGAAGGATAATTCAGGCAAAGCTTGTAGTAATTCCAACCTCTTTTAATATGTGCAAAGATAAGGACATGATCGCATGAGAGGCAGCAAATGCAGTGATACAGGGAACCCTTGCCTTAGTGGATGAGTCTATCAGGAAAAATGATCCAGGAGCTGCATGCTGAAGGCACACATTTTTAGCTGTGGGAGGGATTAAGGATAGGGGCAGCACACCGCAGGGATGTTGCATGTTTTAAAATTTGTAGACAAAGCTGTCTTGTTTTTTGTAGTTCCACTAGTGATTGGTTTCTCTTTGTACAGGAGATGCCAGGGCAGTTATGCTCCTTTTATTTTGTCAGAGACCATTGTGATCCCCACTGGCCTCAATATTTATGAATAAGGATTTTTTTTTTAAATCTAATTATGTGATCACTTCAGAGTTTCTTCAAGGTTTTCAGTATAACACTGTTTTATCCTTAGTTAGATAATTAATTTTGCTTCATCCTTATATCTTTTTTTTAACGTGACAATTCCCTGCACATTTCTTATGTTTCAAATGAAATAATAAATAATTCTGCTGTAGCATTTATACTCAGGCCTATTATTGACTTCAGAACATATAGGGACAGAATTTGTCCTTAATGTTGTAGTACAGTCCTGATCAGATATTTATTCATCTTTGTGAGCACTAGGTAAAATCTATTCTGATTAGCTCCCCCCTGCCAAATATCTGAAAAGACTGGTTTTCCAGTTAAATAAGATTCTTAAAGAGATTTTTTATTTGAATCAATTGTTCCTAAAAATGTATTTTTGCTTTACATTGTAGATAACTCTCCTAGTTTCCCTAAGAACTAGTATCGTGAACACTTATTTAAAGGAGAAGAATATACAAGTAGGCCAATGGTGCAAAATCTATAAAGGCACAGATGTAATAATTTTCAAACATAGAAAGTATTGTTTTTAAGGAAAAATAGAAAAATGGAATATTTGATTCTGTTTAATTTTTGATATTTAATTTTATTTTTGATTTAATTTTATTTCAGGTTTGAAGGGTGTTGGTTTAGAAAATAATAAGATCATTTTGTTTTCACCTCTAGCTGCCCCTAGACAATGTATTGAACTACACTTCGATGAAAAATATTCCATAGAGCCTTCTTGGGAGTGTAAATTTGACCATATTGAAGTACGTGATGGACCTTTTGGCTTTTCCCCAATCATTGGACGTTTCTGTGGACAGCAAAATCCACCCATGATAAAATCCAGTGGCAGATTCCTATGGATTAAATTTTTTGCTGATGGTGAGCTGGAATCTATGGGTTTTTCTGCTCGATATAATTTTACACCTGGTGAGTACAAAATATTACACTTTTTCAAAGAAAAAGCTTAGCACAGTAACTTTGCTAATGATATATAATTGTGCTACTGAACAATACTTATAATAGGGAATATGTTTGATATTAAAGAAACTATTAAAAGATAGGAAAAAGATACAAGGCACGTATCTTTTGCATAACAAATCAGGCTTATTCAAGCAAGAAATTTTCAATACATTTTTGTCTACGATGCCTATATTCAGTGTCTGCAGTTTTTAGAAGAATTGTTTTCAATAGAATTTTATTGTAGAAAATCATTCAAAATATTACATGGGAAGGTATATGGTTTGTGCTTGATTGCTGCACAGCTTTTCCTTCAAAATGATCATTGATAAAGTATTCTAATAAAAAAGTGTAATTTTCTCAGAAAATTCCATCATTGCTTTTTCACTTCACCAGTCATTTGCTCCATTGAGGAGTGGACTAGTTCTCCCTTTCCGATAAAACAAACTATTACATATATTGCCAGAGGAATTGTGAGTTCAAATAGCAACATGTATTAAATATTTCTGAAAAGAGATGCAACATCTTAATTGTAATGGTACAATTATTCCTTCTTTGTCAAATTTTTAACTTAATTCATTTAAAGTAAAAATTCATAGTCATACTTCCAGTTAAATATTCCCACCTCCCCTTCTAGCAAGAGATTGCTGATCTTAAACTTCATTTGTGGCTGCAGCTACACTGCCCTACACTGATGGATTTGACGTAGTTCTGTACCTTCTTATGTATTGAGTGATGAGTCATACCTTAATATAGCTCACTCTGAAGCACTGTAATTATTATGTAATTTTGTCAGTTATGTACCTATTGTTTTAGTTAAATTGTGTTAGGTGGAATAATATTCTTTAGAAAATCTGCTAAGATTAACTGGCCCCAAATTCTGCTTGCTTAATTTTCCAGTAGTATCATAGAAGATACGAGGACTACTTGAGTGTTCTTCTATGCAGCTTTATTTCTCTGATGCAAGGAAAATAGTTACAAAATTAGCCAGAGTAGTTCTTTCTTTCTTTCTTTCTTTCTTTCTTTTTTTTTTAAAGTCCAGGATACTATCTTCCAGAGGGAAAGCATATTTTGAAGATTCAAACAACAACAGAATTTTTGTAGAGAACAAGCCATTAATCTGATAGCCATATAGATGTACCTGTTGTAAATGCAATGACCATAGGTGAAATTTTACTGTATCCACACATAATTGTCTCTGAAAAGTGAGTTAAATTTTTATCTCTGTTACCAAAGCTCTGTGGGCTTCTACCATTTTCCTTCCCATCTCCCTCCAAAGTCCTTTGCTTTAGATTTCATGTCTTCCTTGTTTCAAAGGGATATGTATAATGATTTAAAAGATTGCTCATAGCACAGTCTGCAACTCATTCTGTCTAAAAAACCCTCAAGTGAAAAACAATTTGAAGAACCATGTTTTATCCTCATTCCTCTTGGACTGATATAAGGTGGATTTCTACACAAAGATCAATGCTGGTAAATTGCTGTAGCAGCACAAATTATTCCAGACTTCAGATGGAATAGCTATCTCTTTTCTTTTCATAGCTTTCAAAATGAAGCTCTGCAAATAATAAAAGAGTTTCTAGGAATATTGGCCAAAATGAGAATATGATTAATCTGACAAGTGCAAAATAGCACTGCTGCCTCCCTGATCGCCGGTAACAGGATACAGTTTTCATTCTGGCTGAATTGCTTGACCAGTCCTGTATTATGCAGGCATGGATTAATCTCTTGTGCAAATGTCTGCAGTGGAAGGAGTGACTCACTTTAAGTGAGTCAACTCACTTAAAAAGATGACAACTTTCAAGAATGTATAAAACAATAACAGAAAGGAATTCAGTTGCCTCCAGAAATTATCACCTGAGCCATCTTAGCTCCATATTGGGTAGTTACTGTGCCTGAAACGACACTATTTACAAAGCAGGGATCACAAGAAAATTCTCAGCTAATCTCTTCAAATAATCACAAGGACGTGATCGCAAGTAAAGGCTCTAGGTGTCTAGGGCTGCCAAACGCCTGGGGAGGATGTGTTTTGTTGCCTCCACCTGGCAGCGGGCTCTGCCGAACCGCAGCCTGGGTAGGAGGCTTTCTGGTCTGACGGTGAGGACAAGAAGTGTGGCGTTGAGAGTGTGTGGAAGGGGGTGTGCAGGGCAAGACTTAAAGAATTAAGTAAGCGAACTTGGATAAGTTGAAGCTATAGCCATTTATAATTACTTGAATGGAGAAGCAGGGAAAGAAATTATTTGCTGTGTCTTCAGGGTGTACAAAAACAGCTAACTGGATGAGTTTGGGAAAAAGAAAAGATCAATTAGGCTATCTGGAAAAATGTTCCAATGAAGCTCTATTATGGAAAGAGTCCTGTCACCTGAGGCATTTTAAAACTAGTTTGGATTAAGGCCTAAAAAAAGAAATTACATGGAACCGTCCTGGCTAAGGAATGGAGTAACATTTTTTGGTTAGTAGACCTTTTCTATATCCTAATTTGTTTGACTCTTGGAGTTATGGAGTTGGAGTAATGGTTGGAATTGTAAACTGCACACACAGATCATTCTCTGTGTGTCCATGTAAAATGCCAGTGGAATTTCACAAGTCACTCCGGGGATTTCCTTCTTTAGCAGATGGGGGTTCGAGCATCTGGAAACAGATATGACTCCTTTGTCCTACATTCCATTCTGTTTAAATAGAACCGTGCTTACGTTTTTCTGAGTACTTTTTAGCACTCCAGAAGATGAGATCTAGCAGAAGAAACAACTTTCGTGACAAATAATTCCAGAAATACACACACAAATAACACAAACACAGCTACGCCTGTCTAGCACTAATAAGTGCTAGCACTACTGAAAATTTTGCACATAATTCCTTATCAGTTCTGTGATTTTATAAATTACATGGTTAAGCAGCATGTGGTTTAATGAAGCTGCATGTATGGTATAATGATCAACTATTTGAAATGTCAAAATTCTGGGCTAAAAGAAGATGTAGCTATCTTTTTTGTTTATATTATTATAGCCAAATACTAGTAATAACAGAATGCAAGTTAGATGCAAAAGTATGTGTCAACCATTTTGTATACATGAAAGTTAAAAAATCAAAACAGAGCAAATTTACCTTACTTGCTATTTTAATTTTATTTTTATTTTTAATTGTTAATTATTTTAGCCATTTTCTGAACTTATGAACTTAATTCGTAAATGAATACAAGGGTTTTTTTTTTTTGCAAATCTTATCTATAAAATAGATAACATCTCAGATTCTAAAATATTTTCAGGTTGCTCTTTGCTTCATTTTGAATGCAAATTACATTGGCTAGGGAAGGACACATGGGACAAATCACATGCTGTTTCTTTCTTGCTCTTATTTGGTCATGCTCTGAACTACTGAAAGGCCTACAGAAGAAATTTCATTTCACATCTCTGGTTCCTTCTACTTGATCTGTTATCCTCACTTCTTCTAAAAAGTTATGTCTCAAAAGCTTTTTCTGAGATGGCCTTGAGTCACTTTTTTGGCTAGTCCAATCTTGATGTTTCAAGCATTATTTCAAGGGGACTTGTTCCTGAGAACCAGTCTTTAAAATGAGTCAGTTTTTCAGTGTAGACAAGGATTCGGACAGAGAGACGATGTGTTTATTTGAGCTTTCTTACTCAGCTAGAATAATCAGATTTCTGTTTATCCTGGTCTCTGATTTTGCAGGACAGTGGCTTGAGACAGCACATCATTACTTTCATTCCATCACTTAGTAGAAACCATCTATGTTTTTATTTAGCCTCATTAATATAATGGTCAGTTTGTAATGTTTTTGTTCAACTGTTTGGTAATGGAAACAGAAAAGACTTTATACTCTTATGCCCTGAAAAGTGGGACGTAAAACACTGTCTAGTCAGAATAATAGTACTTTTATATCCACATTACATTGTCACAAGTAGCTATAGAAAATCAGGGAAATAGTATAATGATGTCATCTATCTTGTTAAAATAACAATCCAAAAACCTGCTGAGTGATTCTTCCCGATTTAGACCGAGGAGAGGTTCCAAATTTTAGGATTCAAGAAAAATTTTATGTGACTCTATACAGGCAATTCTAAAGCACTGAAATAAGATACTGTCTAATACATTTTGACATCGAATGTCCATGTCCTCCCTTGTGTGTATCTGGAGAAAGGGAATTTCCCAGGCTCTTGGGACAGCTGAAAAATACTTCTGGGAACTAGCTTGCTTTATTTATTTTCTTGTTCTCCTCTGAACTTGGTCTCATTGTTTCTAAGTTAACATCAGTGACAACATTTTTTAACTGCCTTTTAATTCCAATTAAGCTTCTCAAGAAACAATAAACAATCTCAGAGCCATGTGAATGTGACTGAATCGACCTCTTGCTTTGTGAGCGCTTTTCACGGTGTCTGTGAAATTGTGAGAAATGACTCATTATAACCCTTCCTTTAAAATTTTGAGCCAGCAAAGTAGATCTGATGTTTTTAGAAAAGTGTGAATTTGTTTTATGTGATTATTGAGGATTCTAGTCGTCAGTAATCCCAATTGTTATATGCAGCTTCCTTGGGCTGTGAATTTTTATTGTGTTCATACAAGTGTGCAATAGTGTGGCTACACGATATTGTCATTTACGATATATTAGGCCTTCTGGTCTTATGAACAAGAATCATTTCACTGTAACATCTAGGATGATGCATTTACGTGTTGCAATGAAAATCATGATCAGCTACATAAATATTGCCTCTTCAAGGGAATTTGGTTTGCACTGTGCAGTTCCATAAGTTCCATGAACTTCCATGAACTACAGGACTATGTGCAGAATATGTCAGTACAATAGATATGGGAAGCTAATAGGATAATATGTTTATTTTAAATGTGAAGTGAAAAACAAGTGCAGAGTAAATTAGTATCTAAAAGATCTCACAGGTTTCTCAAGTCCCATGTTGCCCCTTTTTATGCACATAATTACATAGTTACATTTTCATTTATATAGTACTCAAAAGGCGACTACAAAAATTCCTGTTTTAGAAATCCCGGAATGCCAGAATATCATATTTCTTACAAAAAGAAGCTGAAAACTTAAAAATGACTACTGTGTTCAGCTTCATTATAAATATAAAAAAATAGAAATTAAAGATATGTTTTTAAATATTCTAAAATTAGAAGAAAAAAACCCTCTACGCCATGATTTAGGAAGAGATGCACTAAAGAGGGACATTAGGATTGCAATTGCGTTTACTGTATATAAACGTAGGAGTGAAGGGATCTTCTAAATCATTTAGTGCCGCCTCACTCTGGGACTGCAGACAGCATGTTTCTAACTCCCATCATGAATGTCCAATTCATATCCCTTTGCTGATGGGTGTTAAAAGAATTTCAGGTTGTTGTTGTTGTTGGTATTGTTGAGGTTATATTTGCTTCAACTATTCCCATGGAAAGCCATTCCCCGGACCCAATGCTGTAACTATTAGGAGTGTTCTCCCGATTGCTTACCTAAAATTATTCTTCATCAGGTGCCCCCTTATGTCTCTGTTCTTGTACCAATGCCACTTGTTAGCTTTGATAGCTCTTTTCTCACCAGGGGTACATGACACTGCAACATAGGCTTAGAGACGGCAGTCATATCCTTTTTAAGATTTCAGTTTGCTTGATTAGGCAAGCCAATGTCTTCTACTATCGTTTTGTGACATAAGCTCTTTTCTCCCCTGCCGTCAGTACTCCCCTACTCCCTCAAAACCCTTTTCTGTATCTGTTCCAGTTTCATTTCATTCTCCTGGAATGACAAGCTGAACACAAACTTGCAGAGGAGATTTCACTAGGATATTGAACAGTTGTACAGGCATGAGTGATTCTTTCCAACCTCTGTGGGAAATACTTCTTCTGACATACAGTATAGGTGATTATGGTGTCGCATGGCTAAGTGTTATTTACAGAGGACCCACATGCCTCTGACAGAGTCTGATTCTTCAGAAACATCTGGGAGAAATCTTTAACAAACTTAGATGTGTATTCAAAATTAATGTTAGAAAAAACAAGTTTTTAGACCAAGTTCTATTTTTACAACACCATTCTCATTATTTTCAAAATAGTTTATGTTATTACTTGTTACAGAATAATGAAAACTAAATCTTAGAGGAAGGGGAGGGTTTTCCTAACATATGGTCATTTTCTTCTTCTCTTTCCTCTTTTGGCTTTGCATAGATACGATACTGAGTTAGGTGGTCTCCAGGTCTGATCTGCAGTGATTGTTCTTTGCTTTAAGTACTGTTGCTAGATGTGGAAATGACTGGTAAGAGCTGGACTATGCCTTTCCCCCTATTAATTCTTGATTTGTCTGTAATGTCTGCAAAGCTCTTGGAAATGGCAGAGCAGGGAAGATAACATGGAACATGTACTGAACAGAAAGCCTGGGTAGGCTTCTTCCATGAGTTCTTGAAAACAACTTGGTTCTTAATGAGCTTTTTCACTATTAATATATGTATTTAGATGAGTGCCTCCAAAACTTGTTATGTATCTAATGTTGTATTTCTCCTCCAAACATTTTAATATATACTTCTTCTGGGAAAAAATGAGAAACTTTTCCCTGATATGTAATGAGTGAGGAGTTTCTGAATGCTTTTCAAAGTTATTTCAGTTTGTTATTGTTCACTTGACTTCCATATCTGGCATATTTTCTATTATCTCTTACTAGGATGCACTTTTGGATGATTGTGTTGTGGCCTCCTCCTGGTAACACTGTCGTCTATAATAGTCTCCCTTGGTGACCTTGGTGATGTGGATGTCTGCAGAGATTATGCTGACACTGAAGCAATTCTCTTTCTTTCCTTATCCATTCCTTAAGGGGCTGAATTTTCATCTTTATGCACTGTACCTACAGGTTTCTGAGGTGTTACAAGTGTAGCCAATATATCTGGACAATCACCTCAGTGCTTTTGTCTAATCAGCATGACTGTGGCCCGCGTGACTGTGGCCCTTCTGTTAGGCAGAGAAACTGTTTTCTATTCTGGCGCAGAATTGCAAGTGGCCCGATGCTTCAGCTGGCCGTACAGGAAATGGTCTTTTTATATTAGATACAAAAACATGTTTATATCTTTTGTTTTCGTTCAGCCATATTTGTTAATTTGACAATTGCATAGCTTTGAGCAACTGTGTTGCTTTTCCTGTTATCATCTGGTCTTTTATTGAAGTATTCCTCAATTCTGACAACAATAGGTAGGGCTCTTTATTGACATATTTAGCTTTCTTTGATAGACTTTTTACGCTTTGAAAAGCTTTCCTAGCTCCCTAATTTCCTTTAAAGAGATGTATGCAAACTCTTGTTAGAAAGCTCCCAGTGCCCTGTAACTAAGAAAAAGAGTTTGTTGCCCAATAATTAGGGGTTCTGATTCTTCATGTTGTAGTCTTTCAGGAAGTCAGTCACGTTTCTATTTCTAGAATTTAATATTTGTGTAATGTGCAATACCTAGTTATGTGCATTAAATTCAAATCTATGGTCAGCCTTCAGTGTGTACACTTAATAACTGTTCAGCATTGGTTCATTTTCTTAGGGTAGAACTTACCAATATTTTTGTCAAGTGATCAATCCAGAGAGTCTCTTCTGCTTACCAGTACTTGATGACTGCTATTGAAAAATCTTTTTATATTTTTGTAATTCTAGTGAGTGTATGCTGTCACCTTATCTTTTGTGATATTGATGGATACAATCAATGATGATTTGTTTATTGATTTTTGAGAAATGTAGACTGTGTAATTCTTTCATCTTCAGTATCACATTTGAGATTCTTTGGTGCCCATGTCCAAAAGTAAATTATGCTTACTTCAGATTCAACAGATATTTGCCCTATCTTATTTTTAATTAAACTTTTAACTGGCCCATTAGAATTTCTACATATTTCATCTCGCCCACTCTTTCTCTTCCTCTTTCTTTTTATTGTGATATCCAAGATCTTACAATCTTTAATATAATGCTATCATACTACTCTTGTAGGATAGAGAAATACTACCATTCATATTTTTTTCCCTATGAGGAACAGTGATAGAAAAATTTCAGAGAGAAGATCTCATCTGTACTGCTGATTCTAGGCAATGTGTGCACAACTACACAAGAAGTCTGTGGAAAATCAAGAGCCTGAACCAAATTTCTATCTGCTTATCCCTATCTGTATTTTTTTCTTTCTTTCTGTGTATAATTTTATTCTACCTCAAGATACTGACAACTTTACCATATGTAAAGATCTTTACTTTATATATACATTAAGAAGTTATGAATAAACTCTATTTCAGTAACTTTAGTTTATGATATCCATATGTATGTAATAAATGCAGGCATAGTTATTCTAAAAATGAACATGACAAATTGAGGAAATGAGCAGTTGCATCTTTTAACCCCAAACTAAATTAATCCAAACTTTAAAATATGGAAATGTATAACTAAGAAGCATATAACCATGAAAACTGGTCCATGCAAGAGTCATCTGGTTATTAGGAGTGCTGTTTAATGTTTGTGAACCCAAGGTAGGTTAAAGATTTTTTTTTTTTAATTCTAATATTCATTACCTTTGTGTGGAGATATGCCCTTAAAATCTCATAACTAGCAAATTTTTCAGGCCAACAGGGTAGGGTTGACAAAAAGTTCAGTCACCAAATATACGATGTCACAAGAGGACGACATCCCTATGTAAAGTTCCGGAAGTTGCCAGCCCCATGTGGTCTGTTTCTATAATGTCAAACAATGTAATTTCCACTGCATCTTGTAGGTGTTTTATTAGATAGCTTGCAAAAAAAGTTGTCAGATAATTTTCATTCCTGCAAATCTTTGAAATCATCTTCACCTGCAGAATGCCATTAGTTTGACCATTACTTTTCTCTTTTGGGGAAAGTCAATAAGTTGTCTTTGTTCAATTTATATTCAATGTGTAGATATTTTCAATTTTTACATACTTTTTATTGTTGCAAGTTCAAATGTTAGGTATCTTTATTTTTTTTCCCTGAAGAAAGGTTTTGTTTCATTGATGCTCTCAGGCCAAATAAGAATAACAGCTACTATAAATTAACACTATGAATCCATCAAAAATCTCTGAAATTACTTTCTTATATGCCCAAGGATAATTTCAAAGAACATTTGCTTAGGCTTACAGTATGCACAGAAAAGCCACTAAAACTAGCCTCAATTTGGCAAAGAATTTAAGGACAAGACTACCTTTAAATATGTGCCTAAATCTCTGAAATCTCTAGACTTGAGAATTACTTAAAAGTATGCGTGTTCAAATACTCTCCTCCACCTGCCATCTACTGAATTGAGTCAAACAGAAATACTTGTTTATTTTGGAGAACTGAACTACCATTTCTTCAGCTCTTCACAAATTAAAAGCTAGTTTTATACCGTTGTTCAAATGATGTGGTCAACATAGAAGAGGTAAGAAAGAGATAGGAAGGTAGATAAGAAAACATTTTTTCATGGTGAGGGTGGTTGAACACTGGAGCAGGATACCCAGAGAGGTTGTGGAGTCTCCATCCTTGGAGACATTCAAAACCTGACCGGGCACAGTCCTGGGCAATCTGCTCTAGTAGACCCTGTTTGAGCAGGGTGTTTGGATCAGATGATCTCCAAAGGTCCTTTTTAAGCCCCAACTATTTTGTGATTCTGTGTCATTTTGTAATATATACCAATTTTGTGTTTGTCTATTCAATCAAAGTTAATATGGCCTTTACAAGGCTCAGCTCATTCATTAACTTCCTATTTTCCCCGTTTTCGTATTCTGCTACGGTAAATTGCATTTTTTGTTTGGAGTTAGAATGTTGTAATTAGCAATTTGTCTGTCTTCCTGCACTACTCTTCTAGCTGTACCTGTTCCTCAAAAATACCTCAGAATTGTCTCAAAATGAATGTATTCTCTGTATGTAAATACGTACGATTTTCTTCAGCTGTGCCTGTAACTAAATTCATTTAGATAAGTTTTTCAATCTAATTCAGCGTGTTGATCAGGTTTGCTACTTATAAAATTAAGTGATACTGTTTCTGCAACACTTTGCAGTGATTACTGGTTCCTGTCCTTGGATTTTATGTTTTGAATATAAAATAAGCTTTACTGTGGATTTTTATCACATCTCTGCTACTTAAAGTTATGGTATTGCATCCATTGCCAACCGGGCTTCTTAAAATTAAAGTGGAGATGCACTTGAGAACAACTTTTTGAGAAGAATGATCATTTATTGACAGGAAAAGGGACTTTTTTTTTTAATATTGAACTATCTTCTTTTTTTCTATAATTGAAAGTTAAACTCCCAGGCAAAAACTCCCCAAATGGAGGTACCTGGGAAAAGCCACAAAGATCTTTAGTATCTTCTGCTGTCTGCAAAATCTTATCCCCCAGACCAGCTGAGTTTGGAATTCAATAGAAGTCAGGATCCAGAAGTAGCTACCTCTATCACATGCCTTTCCCCAAATGGAGAAGCTCAGAGCTCTTGACCAAGAGCTAGCTCAGCTGCATGTCTTTCAAGGAATGGTGCCTTTGTCTTCCGTGCTGTATGTCATTGGCAGCTATCGCTATTTATCACTAATTTATTTACTCTTTAGTAACCTCATCCATTTATTCAGCAGTCTGCAGACAACCGAAAATACCTATCATGTTCTCATTTCATTTATTTTCTCAATTCATTTAGGACCAAGCATAATGACATTTAGGTGGTGAGACACCAATTGAAATAGCTAAGAATTTAAGTAGAAGAACAGGATTCAGGGAGAATAGGATTTAAGAAGTTTAGTTTCCTTGTGAACCTGCCCCTCATTATCATTCAATTACATTTTTTCTATTTGTATTGGCTGGCTGATTTCCTTTCTGTTCCTTTGATTAAAAAACAAAACAACCTTTAATTATTTGCTAGAAATTGTATGCTATAATTAAAAATGTCATATTTTAAATTTAAACAAATAAGATATTTAAAACTACTTTAAAACTGGCTTTTGTGATTACTAAATGAAGACTACAGGCTTCCTTAACCCCCCTTGTCTTCCTGAAGTCTAAAGTCTTTTTTTTTTTAACCAAAATAGTTTCATTGAATTCCAGTGTTTATTTAATAACTATAATCTGATGCATAAAAACAATATCTCCAACTTTATACAATACAGAAAAGAGTAGATTTCAGCTACACAGAGCAAATTCTTCTCTGATTTAAGGGTGCGACTGTTCACATCAGTGAAGTTGGAGGCATGATCAGACAGGTTGGATTTGCCCTTGTGCTCTGATCTGCTATGGTATTTCCCATCTGACTTAAGAGCTCTGTGTGATGGCATGGATGTACATTCTAATTCAGGGCCTTTCATTAAAAATGTGCTAGTCATTCATAATCAAATCATGTAACATTACTGTCAGCAAAACTACATCTGCCCTTAGAGAGCAATTCTCAAGACAGACATTTTCAGTTTCGTATTAAAAATGCATGGTATAATAAATACCACAAATATTTGCTACCTTTTTAAATCAAGAGACCCAAGGCCCTCATATTATTCTTGCTCTGAAAACTCCACTCAATTATGTAAAATGAACGTTGTTTGTGTGATCACAGTGTACTCTGCAACTCGCTGGGTAAATGAGTGTCTGACATATTAAGGTTTCCTCAGATAGATTTGTAGAGGAGAATTTAACTTCAAAGAGACAAAATGTTTTGGTCTATGCTACACAGACTAAAATGGGCTCTTCATTAAAGAATTTTTTTTAATGTTTAGTGTAATAAAATCTACCAAACAACCCACAATACCGTCTGAAAGGTAAGAAAGTCATTGCAAAATTGTAGATACAAGTAAGTAAATGCTTCTGATCAAAAAATATTGCTTTAGTGATCATTACACATTAAAGATACATAAAGGCTATTTGAATACTTTGTTGTCAAAAGACTACATTTAATATCCAGTGAAGATCTGTGATGAGAAAGATTGCTTGAGTCACAGGCAAGATTATGAGAACAGAATTGCCAAGTATTTTTGAGAAGTTGGATTCAAATAAACTGATCTCTGTGGCATATCCATTATTGAAAATCTGTACTAGCATGACAGAAGCAGGCGGTCTAAAATGTGTTATTCTAGTCACATATCAGTCCCCTAGATGACACTGAGAAGCCAGAAGATGTTGTGTAACAGGACTTACAAACATCATTTGCCAGATGTTATCTGATAGTTGAAGCTCAAGAGACAATGTTATCAAATCTGCTGGTTGCAGTATGTGGGTTAATAAAAGATTGTATCATACTATTTCTTGCTTGCTCTTGATTTTTTCCTCTGCTTTCTTTCCTGTAGCTCATTTCTTTTACATATGTGGAAATTAATTTTAAAAGAGAACGTAGCAATATCTCAAAAATATTATGTGCTATAATGCTGATATCATTATGTGGATTACACATTCCATTATTAACTGCTACCAACAATGAATTCTGAACTGAAATTAAGTAAAATAACTTTATAATTTTTTTATAGAGTGTATACTGGCTTAATTGTTTAAAAATCAGATTTGGTTAACTTGATTCTTTGTAATTGTACGTTCTTTCCCCACAATGAATATTCTTTAGCATTAATATATATTTTGTGTGCTAGAATATTGCATTTCAGTGATATTAGAATGTATATATCAGCGATTTACTAAATACTTTTAAAGGAAAGGTTTTATTTATAGTTGAGGGTTTTTTTTTTTTTTTTTTTTTTTTTTTTTTTATTGCTAGAGCTTTAAATGACTCTTTCAAATCAAGCTAGGAAAAATCCTGTTGTTTGGCAGCCAAAAACTTGATCTGGTCAAATGAAATTTAATTATTGCCTTCCTGTTGGATAAGCTGCTGACCTATACTTAAAAATCCCAAGTACTGTGACTGACCATCCATGTTTGACATGCTGCTGAAAGTGAAAACTGCCCAGATACCTCATTTCTTCTAAATATTGCCACATGAACTGAAGAACCGGACAATGTCTAATCAGTACCCAGCTTGCCGTTCTTTTCCCAGGCTTCTGTTCAGCCAGTTAGTGACAATATTGGATATAGTATGAAGTAGACATAAGTACTTACGAACAGTACTTTTCTGGAAAGTGACCCATTGGATCCCAATGGCCATTTCATGGTGAATGTGGTGTGAAAGACCAGTTATCATTATCTGCATGAGGCTGAACCAGTCAATCAGTGTAGCACTCAATAAACTTGCTTCTGTTAGAATCAGTACCAAAACTGCCAGGAAATCCAGTGGAAATTGCATTGATATCTCACAATAGTAGTTTCTGAATAGGGAAGAAAAAGTGCAGATGTATTAAATTTCATGGAAACTATCATTTTTAACTCCTAAATTCCCAAGTTATGACAATAGAATTTGAAATATAGATAAGATATACTGAATATAATCATTGTTTTAGAGATAACTAGGAGTAGGGTTTCTGGGGTGAGGGAAAGTCAGAGGTAACTGAGATAAATCTTAATCTATTCAAACTCTAGATTACAGATGCCCAGTTGTTCGCAGACCCATTTTTGCTAAAAACAAAACAGTCTGAGAATCAGTTAGTGAACACAGAACTATGTGTGTAGCATAAACGAGCACTCAGAGAGGAGCAAGGATCCATTACAGGTTCTTGTTTAAAAAAAAAAAAAAAAAAAAGAAAGAAAAAAATCCCAGCAGTTAAAGAGGTTGAAGATTGAAGACCCTTTATTTAGCATTCGCCACCCTGTTGATTTTTTCATGTGGGCATACAGCAAAACATCCTCTACTGCGACTGATGAGATTATTTGTTTATTTAAATGTAAACCATTTTGGGTTAGGGTTGGTATAAATTATATTTGTTTTAGTCAAATACACTGCAAAGCATACAGTAGGGCTTTCCTCATCAGAATGATAAAAGTCCCAGCAGATCTAGTGTTTTGTTTCTAACAGGCTATGTCCATGCTGTGTCAGTACTAGCAGTTAAGCGTGGTTTGCACTGTTCTCTGGCATTTTTAATTGCTTGAAGTTAGAGCAAAATGATCTATTTGAATGAAAGGGAAGGTCACTCTCATGAAGTTGTATCCAACAACAGCTGGACTTTAAGGCCAAAGACTGTAAGCTGTGAAGACTTTGGTTTTTCCCCAAAATCTCGGGAAAAGTCGAATCACATAATACTGGAAAGTGCAGAAGAGTTATTGCTCCCTTCCCATGTAATATTTATAGCCTTTAAATATCTGAACATATAATTAAATGTAAAATTAATAAGTAATGGGATAGTTTAAGTAAGAGTTCATAGTTTATCACATATAGCATTAAAAAAGGATACCTTCTTTCTGAGAACTGGAGTGTACCGAAATTTTCTCACTAGAGAAAACTGCCACCCTGTGCTGCTGAAAAGATGGAGAAGCAAAAGAAAATGCAAGTAAGAATATCTGTCTCCAAGGCAGGTCCACTATATCTCTGCAGATAAAGCTGATGAAAGCCAGTGTTCTTATTCTGTAGACAGAGCTTTGTAGATCTGGGAAACCTGCTGGAGTCAGAGGATGTGTACTCCTTGAAACAACATTTTCAGGAAAAAAAAAATCTTTGAAAGGTGGCAGAAAGGGTAGCAAAACTGTTTTCTCTGAAATATATACTGCTATGTGTGCTAAAAGAACAGGACAGAAGATTTATTTTTCCTGCAGATGTTTCTTCTTAGCACTAACATACTCTTCTAAGCAATTCACTGAGCTACATTGGCTTTTAGAGTTCCTCTTCTTGCTCACTGAAAATGTTGAGTTAAGGTCTATTGTGTTATCTGTGGTAGGGACACATAATAGCAATTAGAGTTGAAGATTTGGTTTGCTAAACACAATGAATGCCTTCTTCCTTTGACTTTTTTCTTTAGAAACAGAGCAGTCAGGCTCCAGTGGAGTGGCGTGAAAGTCCTGAATTCTCTCTTGATGCTAAACATCTACAGATTTCTATTCCAGTTATTAAATTAATTTCCACATCCTGTGACATTGACTTTGGAAGCATAAAATGATTTTGTTACCGGAGAGCTCTACAATACAATCCATCCAATAACTTAAAAGAAATTTCCAGTTGCACAGTAAACTAATGAATGGCTATTTTCTATAGCTATTCCACTTTCTTGTCTAAGGATCCTATTTTCAGGAGTATTATGTCTGCTTTATCACTTTCTGGTATCTTATAGGGCCAGATGATTAAGCAATCAGTTGTTTTTTCAAATACAGCTTGGATCTCTTTCAGGTTTATTTGACAAGGTTATTCACTTTAAGGAAGTGTCCACCTAGTGCTTTGCTAGACAGTAAGGGAAAATATTTGGAGACAATGTGAAGTCTCCCATTAAAACCCAGAGATGGTCACTTCAAGGAGGTGAACTAGATGAAATATTTTAATGTTTTATGTGAGACAGTTATCTCCACAAAGATGTCATAGCCGACCTGCCATAGCTGGCATGGCCAGGTGCAGCAAGGGGTGTGAGTAGGTGTAAACTTTAAGCTGATGTTTCTGTTTGGATTGGCAATGCGTCTTAATGTGGGGTCAGCTACAGGTTATTCAGTACTATCTGAAGTAGCACAAGTAATGGCTGATATACTCTGTTGAATATAACAGTTGATAAAAATGTATCTTTTCAAAAAGCTAGTAACATCACGGTGAATGTATCATTTGTTCTGTTGTAGGTTCTGGGATTTTTTTTTAAATAAAAGCTAAATCCAGGCTTCTGAAGTACAACTAGGATAAAACCTTTCCCCTATCATAAAGTAACAAAGGTTACTTTATATTGCCAAGTTATTCCCAATAACTTTGCTCTGTCCTAGGAAATCCGCGCTATGGACTGATACAGCATGAACAGCCCTTCTGAAAGGATATGCAGAGTTATCACACAACAGTAGCAAGCAGAAACCATATGTAAATTGATTTAGTCTGGAGAAGTAATGCCTAGCAAGCAGTTGTGGCTAAACACTCTGAATTACTTTCCCCACTATTTCTGCAGTGAACCAGAAGTATTACTTCCTTAGGCTGGGCCAGGAGCATCCCTAACAAAACAATGAGACAAATCCCAAGTCTTAGTAGTATGATGCTGAAATTGCATAACTAGGCCCTACTTAGTATTCAGCATCATTCAGGAAAAGCTCTAGAGTGCTTTTATGCTACACATCTTTCTTCCTAGTCAGGTTCAGAGATCATTAATCAATCACAAGAAGCCGCCAGGATATAGTCTTGGGAAGATGTGTAAGAGATATTGCCCATGATGACGGACAGACAGTCAGACCCAGTGGCCAGGTCGGCTGCACGGTCCTAGCAGAGGTTCCTTGGCTGGAGAGCTCAAAAAGGGTGGTCTCGTGAGTGCGGTCAGTCTAGTTTTATGCACCCGCAGGCACTTGGCAGATGAAAGTTTATGCAGGCCCTGAATTATTTGTCAGAGGATCATTTTTCCCTGTGTTTGCACACACACAACGTGCTGCACAAGGAGGGGGAAATCTGATTACTAGTTTGGGCATCCAGTTGCTAGTATAAATATTTGATATAATAAAAATTATCTGTCAAATAATCCCACCCAGGTCATCGAGAAGGCTCCCAGACTTCTTTTTTCACTCAGCAGTCTTAGAGAATGACACTTGCCCATTCTTGCTCTCCTCTCTGACTGCCTCTGTAGTGCAGTACCAAGAAGCACTTCTCCCTTCTGGGATTTAGGGGCACATCTCAAATATGTCCAATATGAGGATGAGACCCAGGCTAGCATGAGTCCTCTTATTTTCTAATGTGGTTCTTGCCTATGCAGAATTTACACTGGAGAAATAGCCTATGCTAAATACTTAATAGAATAAACAAGGGAGTGAAGCAGGCTAAGGTCTCAAAGGATGCCATTGTGTGCATGAAAAGAGAAATCTAGATGCAACATCTGTATCCAAGGACTTTGTCCCAGCAGAATTCATTCAGGTCACTTCTTGCCTACTCAGTTGGACCAGTCTTAGTAACACATTAGGATAAAGTCTACCTATTGCACAGTTTTACTTTTTTTTTTTTTTTTTTTTTTTAAAAAGCTTTATGCCAAATAAAGCTAAGAAATTATGTATAGACATGAAGAAATGGATTTGAATGTTCTTTTTCTACTGATATTGCCTTTTCATTCCCAAAATTATATCAAAGAACCAAGAACTAACTTTTGGTATATAAATTCCTAGCTATTGCTAATATTTGCAATATATCCCATCTTACTGAAGCCATCATAGTTGTGCAGTTTGTAAATCAGGGAGAAAGAGGGGATAGAATTATAATATGCTCTATGTATATATGCATACACATACTTATGTGGTATAATAAACTAATTACAGTATAGGAAAACTTTGATTGTGAATATAAGCTGAGATTAGTAAATGTGACATAAGAAAAACTAAAAAATCTAGTTTTAGAAGTCATACTTCGGGGAGGTAGATTGTACTATATCAATATTAGAAGAAATCTGGCTAAAGTAACATGTTATTATAACATATAACATAATATGTGTTGATTGCATTTTTTTTTCTGTGACTATAAGTGTTATATGATGTGTTCAATGATTTTACTTCCCTTTATACTTGCAGCATCCATTTATCAAATTTCTTCCTAATACAAACAGCAACTGTGTAGTTTTATTGTGAGTCACAACACCAAAAGCAAGACAAAGTAGGGTCTCCTTATGGAGCTGCGTCTTCCAAATCATTGTTTCTCAAACCTCTCCGGCATACAAAACCATTTTGGCTTATTTGTCTTCATGTGACTTCTTGGTGGTCTAAATATCAGATAGAACTTAAAGGTGAAATACTAAGAGTCACTTTTGCGTTTGCACTTACCACCTTTGAATTCTTTTCTGCCCTTGCTAGTGAACAGTTTGAGAAGCATTGCTTTAGATTATAAATATGTAGTCTCCAGAAGAGCTGCCCTTGCTCACAGTATTGTTCTTAAAAGACAGTACACAGAAAACAAAGAGTAAATGCAGCACATACTATTACCAGCTGTAATAATTATAGAACCTTTTTTTCAGGGTGTCTAATAAACTACAGTATATACTTTGCTTTTTTTTTTTTTTTTTTTTTAAGACAGTTATTGAGGTTACAATGTGGCTATGGAGTTGAAAAGATTAAGCAGAACAAATTTCCTTTTCAGCTAACAAGACAATAACTTGTGTGTATTTTTACATATACATTTTTCTTAGTATTTTTTAATCAGCACTTTTCCCTCACTCTCCCTAGCAGAATAGCTAAGTCCCCTTTTTTGTACACCTCACAAAAATGTTTATTTATAGAAACTTTTATTTTACTTTGTGATGCTTGAGCATATTTTTATTTGTCTTTTAAAATCTTTTACTCATTATCTTCCAGTATTTTCACTATATCATCATTATTAAGAGACAACCATGTAAAATATCTGAGAATAATCCTGCTATTCTGTGCTGAGTTCTGCAAGCTCTGCTTTTGTAGAGCAGAATGATGATAAACACCTCAAGAATGCAGCACTGCTTGAGGCTCCTCGAAATCATTGCAAAAGACATCTGACTCCATAAACCTGAAAAGAAGTGGTAGCTCTCTGAATACTGCATTTCTGTTTACTTTTCCATGTACATTTGCATTTAAAAGCTGGTCTCTGATAAGTTCTATGACAGAGAAGTACACATATGCATTGGTTGAATTTTGAATGCTTATTTCTGGTCATACAAAGACAATAAAATGAAAAAGTATAGCTTTATCTGTCTGTTCAATTAGTAAAATTGAACAATTTCCCTATTCATAATTAGCAACATAAGGTTTCTACGTATTGTGACTACTTTGTGTATGCATCCATTAAAAAATTGGAAACAAACTGTTTAATTTTTTTGTATTCATGAGCTTCTTTACATTTCAAACATTGACCCTTTACCATGTATAACCTGATCAAGTATCTCATTCATTTTTTATTTTACAGAACAAGAGAAAGTAAAATGTCTAAGACGTTATTTGCAAATCAGGTCTCCAGTCTGCACTAGGATTTTATGGCACACATTGCCTTCATCTTGACTTCTGGCCACACAGTAGCTGCTCATATTTTTGACTGTACATACTTCAGAGATAAACATTTATTCATAATTGACTAGATTGTAGGCCAGATATGGTAAGAAAAATACCAGGTTAATATTCCATATTTAGAAAGAGATATTGAAACATCTATTATTTAGATGATTTGACTGCCAGGAGTCAGATATCAAGTTTTTTTTTATATCAGTACAAGCAGCAGGTTTGACATTGGCAGTGTAAGAAAGATTGCATATGAACTTTGTATGAAAAGTTAAAGAAACTCAGATGAATGAAATATGAGAGGTTTACTCACAAATTTGTGTATATGTAAGAAAGGATATACTATATTTTTTCTGTATGACTTATGATTACTTTAAATGCCTTGCAGAGTCTGAGGTTAAACCTAAGCACAGGTTAAATAATTTTGATAATTGTGGATGTTTTGTTCAAAATTTGATCTGCCTTTTCAAAGATTCATAAGGCTTTCCTGCGTAATGTATTATTGCAAGTAGTTAGTTTGAACTTAATGCATTTTGCTCTGTTTCTATTAGATACTATCTACCTATTTCTTGTTGACATCACTGAATTTTAAAGAATTTGACTTTACTTTTGGCTATATATTAAGAAAAATGAACTGGTTCTTATTTCCTAAGATAGTAATTCTGTATCACACATATAATTTACAATTACAAACCTGTTTTTTTTTCTCAGATAACTATTTTTACTTATATTTCATGTTTTCCAACTATTTAAAGAGTTGGATATATCCCCCTCTTTTTTGGTAAGAATGTAAAAATAGGCAATACAATACTGATCCTCAAATATTCTGAAACATGTTACACTTTTAGGTGCAGAAAAAACCACTCACATACTCTAAAGAAATTACTCACCAGCACGGAATGTGTACAGTAGGATTTATCATACCTAATTCTAACATGTAGGTATTTATTCAAATGAATCTATACCTACTTCTATAGTCAATGGAGCAAGAGGGCCAGAAAGCAATTCATCCTGCTTTAGACAACTATCTGAAGTTGGAATGTATTGTTTTCCAAAGCTTTCCATCTACTGTGACTATTGAACGTAGACAACATAGGCAGCTAACTTAGATCGAACCTCTGATACTGGGTGAAATGAATCCCTTGTGGAACGACACAAGTTCTGGAGTAGAATAAAATGTTAGGTTAAGTTTAGGGTGTTTGTGAAGCCTGTGCTCTACGGTGATATGAATTTTCAAATTGGCATGCAATATTGTGCTAACCAACATCTCCTGTGTCATGGTCTGTTCAGTGTATGACTGATAATAAGTGCAAGAGAAGAAGGTATCTGTGCATGTATGCTCACTGAAGAATATATGTTAGGCATATTTTGTGCAATTAATTTTTAAGGTCTGCAGAATCATGCTAGTGATGAATAGAGACTAGATAATTTAGTGTGTGTTACAGAATTTTTGTTGCATGAATGTTTTTAAAGTGTGGTAATTGCACTTTTGTTGGATTTATTGCTATGTGTGATTTGAAACAATATCTAATTAACCGTGTTTTCTGCCATAACCTCTCTGCTTATATCATGACACCTAAACTGTTTGTTGAAATGAAACCTAACTATCTGTTGACTTGTAATGCACGCTTGACAGTTGTGTGTTTGCTTGGTATTTACTGAAGTCTGAGAGCAATTAAGAACAATCAACATTCACTGAGACTTTACCTTTGATTTTTGCTGTCATGAAAGAGAAAAAGTGAACCAGGTAGTATTTTTAGGAGAATGGAATAAAATGGGAGTCCAGGCAGCTGGCCAGGCTGGAGCAAGCTTCAGTGGAGCAGAGTGAGAGACTGTGTGCATACATGCATGCAAAGGTGGGTAAATGTGTCTCTGTGTGGATATGCCACAGATGGGCAGCCACATAAGATTCTGCAGTTTATTGAAAAACCAAGTTATTTATACACCTTCAGAATAGTTAATCCAGTCAATCTACAATCCCTTTGTACTTTACAATTTTCCTGCTTTATTTCATAAGCTGTTTGAGCAATCAGGCCTCCTAACTCATGACAATTATCCCCTTGTTTTATAACTTTCCCTGCATTTAAATTTCATGCTTGCCAGCATCTTAGAAAAAACAGACTTGCTTGAACTGTAAAAATAAAGAAAACAACATGGTTTCCATGAGCCGGGTGTAGAACAGATCTCAGTCTGCATCCAAAACTCCTTCAGAAACCTTCATGAAGACGTAGTGGATTCATGTGAAACTAGTCCTAAATACTACATATTTTTCCATTTTGGACATGTGTTCCCATTTCTCAAAGCAAAATCCACTAGATCAGGTCTGCATCCTGATAGAGACTTGTCTAGCCTCTGTAATTACCTTGGATTTATTTTTTGAGTAGCAATTTCACTGTCAGGCAGTCTCAGTGTTTGGTTATCTTTTACTGGTTAAGGAAATTTATAGATTATCACCATTTTCTCCTGGGACCACTCAGAAGTTCTTTGTTCTGCTTGTTTTCCAATAATTCTAAATAACCTGGCACAGATTTTTGTGTTTCATAAGAAGCTTCAAATGTAATTCTGTCCTATACAGAAACTTTACAGAAAATGTTATGTTGACTTAATATTTCAGGAATACATTAGTTGTGGAATGGGTTGTAATATGTCACCAAAGGAAATTTTAAGATACCTTCATTTTTTCTAGAGACATCCAAAGCTTCAGCAAAATGAAACACAGGACTTACCTTGGCTGCAAGGTCTTCTGTTTACATAACCTTTACACATTTTCAGATTTCTTATGGAAATTCTCCACTTCCTCTTTACGCATTTCACTTCCCCATTAGGGAGAACCCCTTAAAAAATCTTCATGTGTTGCAGTCCCCTTAACTCTCCTATTTTTCTCTCTCATTAGTGGTGATCAATCTGATTTTCTTCAGGAAAATTTCCCTAATTTTCCCATGGTTTTCGTCAGCTGCAAAAGGGACTATCTGCCTATTAGAAGATTTAGCCAGTCAGTGTGTATATATCTTTAAAGGGTTCTGACTCAGACAGACTGATAGTAACTGTTTGATTGAACTGCATACAGAGGAGCTGCTAAAGTATAATCATTTTAATAACAGATTATTTAAAAAACAAACATTTGGTGGGTAAGTATGCTTAAAAATGGTTGAAATTTCAGCATCTCTGATAATGCCTTACTTCCGAATTGTTGTTCTTGTTATAATAATATTGGTATATTATTAATGCGTAATGAAATGCATTATGCCAATATACGGACATCTCAGGTGTCATATATTTTATTTAACTCTTCCTCTCATAATGGTGAAAAGCTGCAAAAGAATCATTTTTCAAACCTGAGCACTTATGTGTCCAAGGTAGTCTACCATATTTCTAGGGCTTTAATAGGTTCTGCACTTATGTGCGGTTTTGTTATGCCTGTATTGTTGACAAATGAGAACATACTTTCGGCTTTGTTTTGTGGGTCAAATTATGTGACCTGGATTATACTTCAGCCTTATTAAGTTTTCTGAAGGAAGATGTTTTCCAAATAAACAGTATGTAGTGGAATAGTGGGTAGAATGAGTTTTGCATCTAGAAAACAAAGTTGTTTCATTTTATTTTTCAATGGAGTTGAGCCAATGCTGTTTTCCTGCAGTTTAATACAAGTTTAAAAAAAGACAGTATTTTTTATTACCAAAATATTCATATTTTATATCCTTACCAGGATAACAGTCTTTATTTACAAAGCAGAATGCTTCCCACTCTGCTTCTGTCAGGCACTCACTAACTGAGACCTCTTTCTCAGGTTCAGCTCAGTGAATTTTCCGTTCCTTCACTCTACACATTATCATGGTGAGAGGCCACCACTGCTTTCCCAGTCGCTACTTCCCTCTGGTGTGGGAGCTGCCCAGAGACTCTGAAGACCTGGGGAGAGGCTTTGCCCTCAGTACCCTTCCCCCAGCTGTGGAAGCAGCTGCGGCACAGAAACACTTCACGTGGACATATGTTTAGATAAGAACACTGTCTCACAGCTAATTTAGAAAAGGGCTTACATTGCCTCCAGTGGCCAACATGTTAATATTAATTTTTTGAACAAAAATTTTGTGCAGGTCATAAAGAACTAGACTTCCAAACCCACTTTATCAAAAACAGAGAGGGGACCCTGTTGCCACTCCTGGCACAAAGCACCCCAACCACATGGGCAGAGTGGGCAGACAACCACAAGCACTCACGGACTCTGTACCCAGGCTCACCTCCTGAGCGCTGCACAGCGAGCCAGGTCTGTCTCCCAAGCCCAGACCTCGGGGAACCTGCACACCTTGCCGAAGAGCTGATGTGCAGTCATTACAGGGTAGGCTCAGACTCAGAAACTTCAAAGGAGAAAGCTGTTCACCTTACCTTTCTGACACACAAACTTGTCTCCTCCTCCCGCCCTCCATATTTCTTGAATGGTGAGGTCAGCTGAAGCAGCAAGGTGTGTGGAGTTTCGCTACCAGCACTCCTTTATGTGAAAACTTCTTCATATAGGAGAAATCCTATCGGGGTCTTTTCCTCCTTCCTTCTTCCTCTGTACTCTGCTGATGTGGTATTTCTGGTAGATCAGAGCCATCCTATGCAAACCCTAGGTCAGCAATTAGAAGACGTGCAGGGGCTACATTGTATATGGTTTGGATATTAATTTGAAGTTAAAGTAGATTTCCTTTAAGTGTCTTGCTTTCAGCAGTAGGTATGAACATCTGAGTACATTAACTGAAATATTTAATTACATTACATGTTGTTGGGTATTATATCTATCTTCCAATCTATAAAACTGCTTAACAATTAATGCTAATGGCCTGCTCAGTTATATTTGCAGTCCCTTAGGTTCAGGAGTATTTGCTTACGATTTATACTGTGCATATAAAAGATAGCTGGGAAGGACAAAGGCTGCCTGGCTATAGAGAGAGACAGTTTAAAAGGATGTTTTTAGACTTCCAGTTTTGAAGTCAGTGTATTCTCACTGTTCAGGTTAAAATGGCTGATCTTCCTCATACAGCACTAAATTTTCTGTTTTTCATGATGTTATTTGGTTATGAGTCTTACTGTATGGAATAGACTGAGGCAAGAGGGGAACAGTAGAATTTTTTTTCTGCATTTCATTTATTTCTTAATTCCAAAATTTCTGTTCATTGTTTTATTTATAGCTTTTGATACACTGACCCAATCTGGGAACAATGAAATCAGTTCCATGAGTAGACTGCATAGCTCAAACTCTACCCTGTTTTTCTTCTTGTGCAGTCCTTTTGAGGCTTGAGCAGAAAGTGGCCCAGGAGAAGCTTAATGTGTTCGTTTATAAATGTTTTTCACCGATTTTAGAAGACCAGATCCTACCAAATTTCCACAAAAAATATAGAAGCCAGCAATTTTATTTCTCGTTTCCTTTCTCCTGAAGGTGAAAGAAAGTATAGAATATGCATGCTAGGTAGAATGGCAGTGCAAGAGACAGAAACTCTGTAACAAGACTACTCTATTTTGAAGAGTTCATCTTCTTTTCAAATGATTTAGCCTCTTTCACATTTCTGTTTTTAGGCAGTATCTTCAAACTGGTCCAAATTTTGTTAAATGCTGATTTTTCTATGGATGCTTTTCTATTGGGGCATAGATCTAAGACCAAACTCACTCTGTGTAAGTGATGAACCTGGCTGTAAAAGCATGACACAAAGCATCTTAGACAGTAAAAGTAGTCATGTTTATCTGATCTAAAATATGTATTACACTTAGTACCTTTGTTAACCCAATGAATTCTATGGTAAATCCTTATGGTCTTTATTCCTGGAAGAACAAATGGATGGTTCTGACAAAAAAAGTGGCTCCTTACAGTCAGTGGGGGGCGGCAGAGTATTCATAAGCGCAGAATGAAGTTTAGATTTATCTAGGTAAAGCTGAGTGTTATAATCATACTGGTAAATGTAAAATAGGCAAAGTGATCCTGAATGGATCTGTAAATATATCCTGTTTCATGAAACTGATGTATTAAAATACTGAGTGGGTAGCTGTGTAACCTTCTTGCTTGCTGGTGTATGCAGGAATATTTTTGAACCTGCTCTTCTGAAAGAGAGAATGAGACAGAGAAAATTATGACCAAAGTAGATTTTCATAACAGAAAATAAAAATGATAGTATCAATACTTTCTGCATTAATAATGTGCATTGTCATAGCTTTTAAACATGTTTTAAAAGCAAGGTACATTTCCCCCAAATACACGTGTAATTATATCATTGAAATGTGTTGTCAAGCTGTAGCACACTGACATTATAACCAGGATATTGAACAAAATTAATTTTTTCTTTCTCAATTTTTAAGATCCAGATTTTAAGGACCTTGGTGTTTTGAAACCATTGCCAGGTTGGTATGTTGGTTTTTCCTAAAATTTGGAGGCCTTTGCACTCTGCTGTAGAAAATAGTTTTGTTTGCTGTTCAGGTTTCATTTTTCTGGTATTTTGTTATTCAGTTTGTGAGTTTGAGATGGGAGGACCTGAAGGAATTGTGGAATCTGTGCAAATTGTCAAAGAAGGAAAAGCTTCTGAAACTGAAGCAGTAGACTGTAAATGGTACATCCGAGCACCACCCCGATCCAAGGTCAGTCCTTCATCCACTTGCTGATTTGCCACTTAATTTAAGAAATTGACTTTTCTAATGTGGTGTGCATTTCTTAGTACAGACAGATCTTGCTTAATAACTTTACAGCTTGAACCTGTAAACTATTTTTTCCTTCTGCTGTTGAAGTGTAATTTGTCACCTCAGCCAAAATAACCTTCTTTCTCTATAAATAATGATGTGGGAAGCATTGATGTGTTTTTTTGTGCCATAAGTAATTTGCTAAAACTAATCTTTAATTTTACTCATATTTTAAAAGAATCAGCATGTTTAGTTACCCAAGAGGTAAGCTTATTGCTTTATTTTTCAATATATTTCAAATATGTAACAGAGAGACTACTTAGGGAACATTGGTGGCTCCCTAAGGTCGTGTTAGTTTCTCATTTGTGAACTGCAAAAATGGAACCAAGGTAAATTCACATTCCTTTGTATGAGGCCTTTGGTTCCTTTGTTTTAGAGCCACTGACAAAAAGAAGTAGTGTTCTTGTTTTCCTCTTGCAGCAGTCAAAAAGCCATGTCTCTGTAACAAGCAGCAGGAGAGGGCTCCAATGAGTTTAATGATTCTTTCCTTGGATTCTGTTTGAGTTCCTGCTTTATCCACAGTTTATCAGTTATTGTTTGGATTAACTGTTGCTGGCTACACTACCATTTCTCCTCCTTTACAGTTGGAACAGCTTTGTGCTTTCCACCTACTTTCTTTCACTCTACTAAAGGCAGCTGCACAGTGTATTTTTACTAGCTGTCTTCTAGTTGACAAGAAAGGTTTTACAAGCTAGAACTTACATATCCATCTGTCTCTGCAACCTTTAAGGAGGTGTTTTCCTGTGTAATCCCAGAGCAGCCTGTACTGAATACATCTGACAGGAGGAAGGGTTTCCAGAAAAGAAAAACTAAACTGTTCATTTGTTTCAGCATTTTTCTATTGTGAAAATTTAGGAGAGGAGTTGAATAGCTGGCTCCTGAAGAATACAGGTACAAATTATTTTCAGAATATACTTTAATCTCATATTTTTTACTTTTGGATAAATGCAGTATTTATAGAAGTTTTCAATTAAATAGGTGAGGTTTCCATTCTGCTAGAGTAAGTAGTTATAGATGTGAAATGGTTGAACCCATGAATGATTATTGTGCTACACTGTGTAAGGACACAGGTGAGAAAGGTTAGTAGATGAGAAAACAGATAAACACATAAAATCTTACTATCAGCACAACTAAATAAATTAATACAATTGCCTTAAAGTCTTAATTTCAGTTCATACTTAGTTTGTCAGCTGTCATTGTGATGTTCTTATTTGATCTAACCCTGAAGTTCTGCCTGACTCAAAGTCCTGCTAGAAATCCCATATTTGCTTACCTGTAGGATTTATCCCGACTTTAGCCTTGATGTAAGAATACAAATTGTGCAGCCCTATGACCATAACCACAACATGTAGCAAAAGAATGCCACACTGTCACTGTTAATAGAGAGTTAGAGATCTTTTAGTTCCTTATGAACTTCTATACCTGTATTTAGCTATGTTTCATTTCAAAAAACTATGGACCAGCTGAAGAGCATTTGGAAAGGAGGGCAATGAGACAGTGCTGGAAAACATGATGAAAGACTTACTTACAATTATTTAATGTGATGTAGAAGACATTGGGAAGAAGCCTGTTGCCAGACTTAGTATAATAAAAACATCTTAGGAAGGTATGTTCTGATGTCAGTTTCTATAGGATAAGTCATGTTCCAGCATTGCAACAGGAAGATTCAGGCTAGATATTAAAGGAAGAAAATTTCGAACAGCAAGGAGAGCATTATAAATGACTGGTTAAGGAAGTTCGTTCAGTCAGCATTGCTAACAGTCTTTAAGAGCAGGTTCGACAAACAGCTATGAAGAATGAGAGAAATGAAGGTGATCCTACCTTTAGGCAGAGGAGTGTGCTGCATCATGTCTTGAGGAACCCTGCTGCTCCCATGTTACACAATTCTCTGGATAGAGAGACAGGGCAATACAAAGGCATATAAATCAGTGTTTCATAGCATGTGGAGGAAAAGCCACAAGTTAGGAAATCTAGGATTCAGCTTGGATGTGTAGCTTCAATTTATGCACTTGAACATTTATAGTGTGGTTTTCCTATATACATATACAGTCTTTGTATTGCCATACTGCGAAAGGTTAAAAAGTTTGCAGATATTAAGGAAGGAACTGGCGGATAAAATTTAGAGAAACCTTCTATGAAGTAGGAGCTACAGAGAGAATGTTTATGGGCCTGATTCTATTGCACTGGATTCTAAAGTCCATATTTTATAGCTGGCTTCTTTTGTACGTAGCTAACCTTGAACTGCTGGCATATTCATTTTAGTAAGTCCGTTACATCATTCTAATTTATGACAGCTTGCATCTATGAGAACAGGCTACTCCCCAGCTAAGAACAGTAAGAACTCAACAGACGTCTTTATCTCCACATGCTCCTATGCTTTGGGCTGCACAGTTTGTTACTGGGAACTATGCCTAAAAGGTCTGAGTTTCTCAGACAGAGTTTGGGTTGGATCTTTGCATCTTTAGTTTCTTAATTAGACTGTGCAATTTCATTTGGCTTTAGCTCATCCAATCTAAACCAAGTCTGCTCCATGCTTTGCAATTGCAGATTCAAGCCAAGTCTGAGCTCAACATATAAGCAAAGAGATCAGTCAAAGACTCTGAATTTGAGAGCTGTAAGCTTGAGCTTCAACCTGACAGCCGGGGTGTAACATTGCTGCTAAGCTCAGCAAGTTGGAATGGGACAGAGAAGGGAAAATTCCTTGCACACACTTTAAATACTGACTACCATATACACAAGAGGTAAAATGCTGAAATTGTAGGCAGAACTGAAACTTTCTGAAGTGCAGAAGACAACAGAAGGCAGCTTAAACATTACTGCGTTCTATATGCAACCCTGGAGCGTTATTTTGGACAGTGACTGGTTGTCACTGTCACAGTATGTCATTCATTTAATTGTTCCAAGTCAATTCCTACTGAGTAAGATAGCTGTGAATCTGGAGTTCAAAAGTACTGGGGGATCTGCACTTCACGTCGAAATGGCTTTCCATCGGTACAGGGTAAGCATGGAAAATGAAGAAGAGAGCTGCTGACTGAATCTGGGAATGCCAACCTACCCAGTGCAGTAAAGAGCTACTTAGAAGAGCTGTTCCAAAATTCATGGCCCTTCATTGTAAAACAAAGCCCCAAAGGAACTGAAGAAGCTTATTGCACTGGGATTTGAATAATTTCAGCGATATCATTGGCTACAGTAGTGAAAGGAGAAAGAATCCTTCATTTGTGGGTAGACAGGAAGGAATTAAAAAGAATGTTGGTGTTTTCTCACTGTCTACAGAGGGTGAAGTCCTATAGAAGAATAAGACCAACAATAAGTGTTTTTCTATTTTGGATGTGTCAGCAGAGTTCTGACAAGGACCCTTAGGAAAACAGAATACATGTTTGCGCTCATTTAATGCTCCCTTTGATAGAAAATTGTTCCAGCAAGCCATCATTGTATCATGTGTGGCCACTGAGAAGTTTCAGAGAAAAAAAAGACATCAGAATTTGATGGTACCAGCAATAAAACATTTACAGAGATGATGTTCTGATGTTGGGGAAAATAAGAAGAACTTATAATCAGAAGTTCTGGGCAGCTTGGGAAAGAGTGAGAGCTGCCAGATTACAGATGGACAAGTATTATTTTGAATTCTGTCCAGTGGAAGTCATCTATTCGGGTGGAACAAGCAAGAAGTATATTTAGACCGGGCAAATACTGAGGCCATTCTCAGTAAGCCTACCACAAGAAATAATTCTATCACCTCATCTGAGCATGCAACTTGGCAAAGATATCTCTTGCTTGTAGGATGCAAGACTTAATAAAAAGTTTAAGAAACAGAAAGATTAATTAACAAGGCCCTAATTCTGATATATAGCATGAAGGACAGGCAGGGCAGGGAGCTCACTGGTGAGGGTGCAGCTTCGCAGCACCCCAGGAAGAGCAGAGCAAGACAGGTGATGGCAACCAGGGTTGGTCAAGAGTGCAGTTGAAACCAAGCAGTGATGAGGTCAAGCCATGAAGGCAACTTGACAAAGCAAGGTCAGCGACACACCAGGCTGGGTGCAGGTGGCCTTGCAGCAGTATGTGAGCCAGGACTGACTGTGGGCCTGAGCTGAAATGTGCCAGCTGAGTCTCCTCACAGCCTTTTCTCACAACTGAGCTGTTTTCCCAGCAGTCTGAGCCAGGGATGCACTGCTGTGCTGAATCAGAGCCAAATTTGAGGACAGGCAGCTGAAGCCCTGGGAGGAAAAAGTTTGCAGAGCTTGCCCTTGTACTCAGGGCCCTGACAAGAGCAATCAAATTTGGACACCATTGCTTAATTTATCAGACATGCTAGCAAGAGCAAGTATTGCTATGTTCAAGTAGGGAAAGAAAGTATAACAAACACACTTAAGTATTTATTTACAAATGGCAGGCACTACTAGCTGCTAGGGGCTATAAATCACTTACCACCATTCTCAAAACAGGCCCTGTATCCACTAATCCAATCAGATACAGAGACGATGTTTGCAATTACTAATGCCTGTTTTTCAGATTGAATGTAATCTTGAGAGAGATTTGGTGGTTGCACATGCATTTCCTAGACTGTTAGGGAAAAACCATACAGCAAAGCAAATTTCGGAGCTACAATTCTGTATAAACCAATCTGACAAAAATAAAAAATTTTCTGTTCTCGTGTGGAAAGTGAAGTCTCATATTCTGGAATGATACCTACAAGAAAAATAGTTTAAGCTGTCAGCACTAGCAGACTAGCATATCTCTAGTTTTTGGAGGCTTCTTAATCAGATGCAGAAGAGCAGCTTTTAGTAGTATGCTAAAATGTAATGGGAGGCATTTGTATGTTGATTCTTTCAGTGTTACAGAGAAATAGGAGTAATTTAGAGACTGAAGCACCTAAGAACAAGAGACATTTTGCACTGGCTTCAAATGAACTCTGTCTTTGAAGAAGCTGTTAAAGCTTGCTCACATGCAAATAATGTAAATAATATGGATTAAAAAAGCCATTTTAATAGCATATTCAAAGTTGGCTTTTGGGAACAGGCTGGACAAATTGTTTTTAAACAGGTAGAAAATGCTGTTTACCTATGTTATTCTGTTAAAATCACTTCTTTGAAATAGTTTTGTTAAATGATGCTGCAAGCCAAGCTATTGTGTGTGTAGAATCTCTTCTAGCAGATAAGATAATATACATGACAGAGTAACACTGACAACAAACCAGTGTTAAGGTAGCGTGAAGCTATGCCATTCAGGTTTAGAAATACAACCAATCTCATCATCATCAGTCCAACCAGTTGTTAGGGAATGCAATAAAAAAGCTACTGATAAAAGTAGTAAAACATCTACCAGAGAGAAGAGCAGAATCAGAATGGGATCTAGTTATCAGCATTGAAAAGCAGGACAGCACTGAGGAACTGTAAAGGTTGTCACTTGCCAGCGTTTTGCCACCATTCAAGAGAAAAATGAGTGTCTCAGTGCTTAGAATAAATTTCAGCTACTGGAGACTCACAGAAGTCTGAAGAAACAGAGAGGACAAAGCAGAAAAGTCAGCAGAGAGGACAAAGCAGCAAAAAAGAGCTTCATCTGTCCAGGAAAATGGCATTTTGATGTCTAAAAGTGGCTGCAAATCACAGTGGTTTTAGAAGAAGTACCATATAAGGCTGTCACCTTGGACAATATCCCCCAAACCCCAGTAGAGAGAAGAAAAAGAGGTATGGAGTTCTCTGTTTGCCCAACATGGTCTCTTAGATGAAAAGGCAGGCTGAGATTAGGGAGCCCCAAAATGTCAATTCCCCTCCCCCCCGATCACGTACTGTTAATGCTTCCCAGCTGAAGTAATACTGATTTTCCAAGAAAACCGTTAGGGTCCAAGCAACAGGATAGGCTGCTTCATAGAGAAATTCAGTATGGTTAGTAAGTTGGCTTTTTAGGCTGGTTTATTTGTGTGATGTATATATATTGGTCTTTTTGTCTTGAAGGAGATTTGTTCGTATAGCGCAATCTGCTTTTAAAAACTGGGCTTCTCAGACCAAAATACCGGCATACTGTCATATAATACTATCTTGAAGGTCTAATATTGATCACACATGTCTGGACCAGATGCAGAATGAAGCAAGAATTATACCTGGTCACAGATCAATGGAGAAGGGCATAGAACCACGAGTCCTGCGTTTAGGGGAGATTCAGTTGAACCTAGAAGCTGACTGTGCAAAATATGGAAGTTAGGCCCTGACAAAGACAAGATTTTTGTCTCATATCCAAATTATTTTTGACAGTTGAACGAGCACTTTTTTACTGTGGTTTATTTTTTTGTTTTGTTTTGTTTTGATGTATTATAAGGGACTGAATGTCTGTGCACATATATTAAGTCTGATATGCTGGGATATGGTTTGAAACTTTTCTTGACTGGCCTGTTCAATCATGTTGTCAGCCCTAACCTTCAGTGATTGATTAAAAAGCAGAACTCATCAAAAGTGATCCACTATGAAGAGATTATAATCTGACCATTTTACTGAAGTGATGTATTATTCATAGTTTGCAACCATTCTTTTTTTCTAATATATGCAGTCAGGGGTTTCTGTTGTTTTCAAATTTAAATAAAAAATAGTACAACTTAGCCAGCATTTCCCTTTCCATTATTCTGATGACAATACAAACCTTAAAAGTGACAAGACAATTATTTAAACTCAAATGTGACTGACTGTAAATTATATATACCACAGTTGCAGTGAAGCTCTATCACTTTTGTTGCTAATGGCATTTGCAGTGACATCTCAAAGCTCAGTAAAAGCTAGTACCTGTGCATTAGCGGTCTGTTCTTTTTCTCAAAGTAATATCAAACTGATGATTTGGGGAAAGGGTCTTCTTAAAACTTTGCAACGGAAATGTGAAGAAGAAGATAGAGCAGTTGTGCTTCTATTTTCCAGTAAGATATTCTCTAAAACAAGAAAGTCATGATTATGCTAATATGATAATGTATCAGTTCTTAGAGAAGTATTATCATTCCCAGTGCTCCCATTGGAATCAATGGCAAAATTCTCAGAGACTTAGTGAAGGCAGAAGATGGCCATTGAGTTTAAGTAATCTCTTTTTTATTTATTTGTTGGATATCAAAGTTTCTTATCTACTGCTGGTAGAAGTAATGACTAAGATCAAACTACATGAAATTATCAGAAATATTGAAAATTTTTCTATCGCTGTCTGCTTAATTTCTTTTAGCAAGATCCTCGCACCAGCAAAAGTAATGAGAATCTTGTCACTGATTTCAGAAAACTATGTATCAGGAACATTGTGCATTGGATAACTGTTTGTCATTAGCTAAATGTTTGTCATATAATCAGTTTTAGTCTTTCCATGGGGAACTCAATTTATTAGTGTTTTTTCTCTGCCAGTGTGGATCTTACACCCAATGGCAGGAACAATGGCAAAAATAGTGTAAAAAAACCATAAAAATTGGCAGAGGTGTGCAGATGCAATTAAATTACTTTCAGCTCTTTAAAACAAAATCTGATTCAATATCAGGTTGTCAGTTTGTGTAATCTGTTTCCAGTTTTTAAAAATGTACTAAATCACTCCAGTCTTAGTCCATGGGTCTGATCCAAATCAACTTTATGGAAAGATACCCGTTGATTTCAGTGAGCTTTGGATCAATGCTTCATTATTTATATAAAGTTCTGGGCATAGTCAGCTCCAAGGGAGATTATGAGAATGAAATTCCAGGTCACTTAAGAATGTCAGGAATTTATTATATCTAATTTATGAAACTTCATGCCATTGTAGAAGCTGCCATCTTCTTTCCAAAGGATTGACGTAGATTTTGAAGCCAAATATTTCTTTCTGATAGTCCTGGTACTTATCAAATCTGTATTTCCTATAACAATTTTTGATCTTAGCTGAATTTATCACACACAGAGGTGATCTGGTGTGACTGACAGCAGAATTCAGACCTGGGAAGAACTTGAAGTGTTGGCTTCTTGACTGAAAGAAAGTGAAGCGCTAAGTTATTGTGCTCTTGGTTCCTTCTTAGCATATATAACTGCCTACTCCAAGAAATATTTCACAAGAAGCTAGAGAATGTCAAATTACAAACCTATACAAATAAGACTGCGGCTGTACTGTTATATGAACATTATATTTAACAGAGCAGGAATAACTGATGAATACTGGAAATTGCTGTGAGAGCTGGTATTTTATAATCGTAGGGAGAATTATCTCACATTTCTTGTTAGAATGAAAATGGATATGATTTCATCTAAATACTGAAAGGGAATACAGTGTGCAAATATGTATGCTTATATATATATATATTTGTATGTAGACACACATATATGTTTTTATACAAGACTAGAAGGCAAGGGTGAGAGAACAAGTGAGCAAGTATGAGACTTCCTTTCCCTGTTAGGAGAATGATAGTTTTGCTATATTTGTGCAGTCAGCTAAAGGTAATTTTTTCTGGAGTAGGTGAGAGTCTTCATGAAAAGTGGAATAAGATAAAAATAAGGAATATATATGTTGTAATAAATATACAGTATATTTTATATAGTATAATAATGGCATACATATGACACATATATATGGCATAAACATAATTTTTCATGACACTAATATATTGGAAGCCTTCTGTGCTTTCCTATAGGGTATGTTCTCAGATTATTTATGTAGACTTGTTTTGTTTTCCTGGAAAACAGTCATATGTATATGATATTGCATGTAATCAGCTATAGAAGATTTTTATTGCATTATCTGTGACAAAGCTGGCAAGCAGTGAAGTGTCCATCAGAGGCAAGCTACTTCTGCTAGTGGAGGAAAGAAAAGTAAGATGCACATTTAACCCCTTATAAGTGAAATATTATGCAGAGATGGACTGTCTCAGGAGCTTCACAGAGGAGACTGTGTCAGGGTTTCATGAGTCTGTTATGCTCTTGTTTATGGAATGAGTGATCCCTAGGGCAGAGCAGACAGCTCTCCAGAATGCCCTACATGTAGCCAGTTTCTGGGCATGGGTACCATGGCTCTGCCTATTCCCGTATATCCCTCCCTCTCACAAAATCTTGCTCTGGCAGGACGATGGCATGCCTATGCCAGCTGCAACCTAGGGACCCCTGATACGAGAGGATGTCATCAAAACATGGGGGAATGAGGGGTAAGAGTCCAATTCTTGGGTAGCCCATCCCAATTCTGTATGGCTGTGTTTGAGATTCTCACTGGTCCAAAATTCTTGTCTGGCCTTCTGCTACTCTTTTTTGTCTGTTTCTCCAGTTTTTCATGCACTTCCTATCAGAGATCAAAAAGTTTCTGGGAAGTAACTAGAAGCAAATATCAGCTGTCCTCCTGATGGCCATGGAAGAGGCTGAAGCTATATAAATGGAAAACAGCAGAAGCCACACTGAAAACTAGGATTACCTGAGGGGCTAAAGTAGTCAGGCATCAGCAAGACAGAAATGCTCAATAGCTGGACAGCAATGAGAACAAGGATTTGGAACATGAGAAGGAGAAGAGGAAGGATGAGGTGCCTGAACACCTGGTAAAGACCAATGAGACTGGCCAGAGAAAGAAGGGAGGGACAGAGCAGAGAATGAAAGGAAAGCTTGTAAAGGAATATAGGCAGTGCAAGGGAACTTTAAAAATACATTTCCTGAATTAAGCAGAATTTCAGAGTTCAAAGGACCTTCTAAATGTGACTTTTCCAAAGAAGTAGATGCTCTGTTTTTGCAGGAATTGAAGTTACATGTGCCCCAAGAGAAGAGGAAATGGCTCTCAAGACAATACATGTATAAAAAAGTGGTGGATACTGTGAGAAAATTTCAGCTACCCCAGGAGAGAGAACTCTAGTAATTTTTCAGTCCACTTCATGGGTGGAACAAGTGGTCAATGCAATGAAAAAAAACTATAAAAAGTATTGCATGACATCAGATTTTGCCATCCAAAGTTTACTTTGTGTATTAATGTAAAACATTCTATTTTTTAGAGATGTTTCCAGTTTCCTTTTATATTGTATATAAGTATAGTATTACAGCATTTTTTCTAAGTAGATGGTGAAAGTAGAATCCACTTAGCAGCAATTGGACTGAAATATACTCCTCCCAGTTCTTCTCCAGGATGGGAACGTTGCAATAGAAATGTAGCTGGTAATCGGCTACTAAGAGTTCTCAATATTGACACAGTCATTAGTACGCTATCAGTTTTGTCCTGTGATCACTTTCAATTTCCTTATTTAAAGAAGACAAATTAACATGTACAAACATGTTAAAGGGCCCCATTAATAATGTTTGAAATAAATGTTTGGAACCAGGAATCAAAATGGCTATGAAAATAATATGCTGTCATAAATAATGTATTTGAAAAAAGTCAGACAAGCAAAATGAAACCTAATACACCAAATTTCTTTACTAGTAAAAATCTTCTTACAAATTTTCTCCTCAGAGAGACCAGTTGCAGAGCATAACAAGGAATGAAAATGTACTATATTACAGTATCTAAAAAACCCTCATTTAAAAATCTGAGCTATTATTAAGCAGTGGTAGGCTGCTTAATAATACCACAATTCTCAAACCATAAGAGTTTTAATATATCAGTGAGGTGAAGTGCTGTGTCCTCTATGCTGCTAGGATATGTTGTGTTTGAGTACTTTATGCAGATCTAGAAAAACCCTTTAAGTGATTGTTCTGTGCACATGAAGAACTGTTTGAAGTTAATAAGATTGTTTGTGCAGAAGTATATCTGATGTTGCATACAGCTGGAGTTTCTTTTTGCTTATTGTTTGAAGTAAAGATGCATGCAGCTGGATGCTGAGTATGTTCACTGGCTTTTTAACGCTATTTCTGCCCTACTTTAGCTTTCTGTGTTATTCCCCTGAAGTCTCCTGGGTATGCTTAACAGTTTGATTAAGTATTATGTGTCTACTGAAAGTGCTACTTACTTTCTCTGTTACTAGAATATTTGATGTTGCTTTGAAAATGAGTGTTTCCCTAATAAGGTCCGTATAAAGTTGAGTAGCAAATAATAGCATTTTCTCCTCACCCCCCGCTTTTTGGGTAGGCTTAAGAAGTTCTTTGCAAAGGGCCAGACATCTATTACATTAACTAGGAAACATAGCTTCCATGCAAGTGTCATTTCTTAAGAAACTTTCTAAGTTTCTAGCTATTTCCATGAAATACTCTCAATTTCATCCCTGTTAAGTTATGAAGATGTATATCATAAGGGTTTTGTTTAGAAAAGCAGAGATGGTCGCCAAACTGCTTAAAGAAACATAAAAAGATGAATGATTGAGTTCTGCCTCACAGATTCTCACTTCCTGAATCAGGGTGGCTGAGACACAACACAAAGATGACACATATTGACTCTGGGGAGGGAGCAGCAATTATTTGCCTTAGTATTTTCCATGTCAGGCAAGTAATAGAGCAATATTGTGCCAGTGAAAGAAGAAATTTCTGGCACATCTGCCCTTCAGCTTGAAGGACTGTTTTGCATACTTTTCATGGATGGGTACATGTCTGCAAATAAGGGCCTTACTGCCGAGAAGGAAAAAAAGTCTAGGTCTTCTGCTGGATTCAGCTTTGAAACAAGGAAAATATGAGGAAGTATAAACGATGCTCAGTTTCTGTATTAATGCCTATCCATGGAAGTGGCCTGTGGCTCATCAGCTCCAGCAAAAATATTTTGATGGGTTTATAGTATAATCTTTCTCCCACAAGACAGAGCAATATTGCTTAATGTTTATTTAGTCATTCTCAAATATCTGTACATGTTGCCTTTTTGTTTGTTTGTTTCATAGATATATTTACGATTTTTGGACTATGAGATGCAAAATTCCAATGAATGCAAAAGGAATTTTGTGGCTGTCTATGATGGAAGTAGCTCAGTGGAGGATTTGAAAGCAAAGTTTTGCAGCACTGTTGCTAATGATGTAATGCTGCGGACGGGTCTCGGTGTGATCCGCATGTGGGCAGATGAAGGCAGTCGAAGCAGCCGATTCCAGATACTCTTCACATCTTTCCAAGAACGTAAGACTAAGCACTGTATCCACCTTTCAGTTTGTTAAATGATACAAGTCCCATAAACTGTTAATGTTTTCTTCATGCAGAGTAAGCACAGAAGGATGATCCTGAACAGGCTATGTAAATCATTGAAGCAGTTTTTATTCCATGCATTTTTATAGTCTGAAATAATTTGTAATGCAGTGGATATAGACCACAGGATTCAGAGGCAGGAAGGCAGGATATCAGTAAGCACAATGACCTGGACTTTTAGCTGATCCCCAAGCTTTGGGACCACTCTGTGTCTCAGCTTTTCCTTACACAATGTGGAAGACAATGCAGCTTAGAATTTATTTTTATCAAACCTAATCCTTTACTATGAATTCATTTTTTGAGATCTTAGTGTGATGGGCACTTAAAAGATCCCTTATGATTATTTTATCATGGATGCTGGATGTGTTTGTGCGTGTTCAAAATGCATATTTCTATAAATATATATGCCAGATCTTGTTAAGCAAGGAATTTAGATTATTTTTTGTAGTAATGGAATTTATCTGAAAACTTTGCATGATATTTTGGTTTGCAAAGTTAATATTCACACTATGTACCTTGCCTGCATTCATGTGTTTACATATTTCCTGGACTCAGATAATAGGCAAAGCAGCCTTTGAAAGAAACAAAGGTAGTCATTGCCAGATGTATTAAAAAACAATAATCCCATCCGCTGAAAATGATTGATTCAGTTAATCAGCTGTGAAAGACATCAGTGTGTTTTTCTTAATGGAAATAATGCATGGTCGGTCCCTTAAGGAAGGAGCATATGCATTTATATACACATGCTGATTCATGTACATTTTTAATGCATTCCTTGGTTTGTGCATCACACGTCTGTCAGGAAGATTTCTCTGTGGCTGTCAGTGGTTGGAGTGAAGGGGCAATCTTACAAACATCTTCTTCGTCTGTATGCTGTGCGTACCCTGCAAGGAGGCAAGGAGACTCTGTTGAGACCAGCTTCTGTTATTCCTTAATTATGGCTCTGATTAAAAATTTCTGGCAGTCTACATGTCTGAAACTGTATATGCCACTATAGTCCCGTCCCCCCCGCCCCCGTAGACTTAGGAGGGTTTGTATTTTTTCTTGTCTATAAATCAGGCCAGGGTCTAACACGTAGTGAGAACCCTCAGTTGAGATGATAGTGCCCTTTTCTCATTTCTGAAACTGGAGATGTCTTGAATATTCAAGATCTGATTCATTTTTTTTCACAAGGCATCCTGATCTGTTACCTTAGAAACAACTGCACAGACACTGGAGGTTCACAGCATATAAAGAACTGGCGAGTGAAGCACTAAGATGACTAACTTGAAATGAGTGTTGAACAAGTGCACATTTGCAAGGCTTTCATATTTTAAAGGAAAGCAGGGAAAAGTAATGGTTACTATTTTTCTCCTACAATATTCTTAATACATTTACCCGATGTACTATAACTGATGAGCTGCCCTGTTCTTGTAAACAGCTGATAGTTTATATTACGCAGTATGCTGACTGGGAGGTTGAAAATCTTAATGTGACATGTTTTCTCTAAATTTCTGCTGAATGGTTGTTGCATGCTAAAAGATGAAATTTATTAAGGGCTAAATGGTGCTTTGAGACATGCATGCACAACCTGTTCAAAAATTTTAGTGGAAACTGCATCTGTGTATTTAAAGCTGGAACTTGACTCTACAGATTTAAAGGTGACGCTGGTTGTACCTTCAGCTATCTCTAAGTGCCGAAAACTGGTGCTGCCTGTCAGGAGTCAGTGAGAGCAGATCTCCAATACGCGCCCAGCATGTAGCATGTAAATTGTGAGGTCTTTCAGCAGCTTATGGGGATAACTAACTCATCTGCATGGAAGGGAAGGATGGATGACTGTCCTAGTCAGACATCATTCAGAGAGGCGGGCATTAGGGAACGGACACCTGTGTCTCAGCTCAGGGACACAGAAAGAGAAAAAGCTATTTTTTTCACTTAGAGCTGAGACAGAAAAAAAAGATGACATTTATGTTTTGGTTATGTGCATGTGAAAGAGTGACAAAGTAAGATGCTTGTATCTACTGTTGCTGTGGGAGGAATGATCAAGAGGTACCGTTAGGTATAGCTTCCCAGCATTCTTTTCTTCGTGTGTCATCACAGTCTGCAGAATGAAGTTCCTGATACCTTTAGTCTTTCATCATGCAAGCTTCCGTGAATTGGAAGCATTTTTTGTGGAAATGGGTTAGTTAGCATGATCAGTGTGTTCCAACACTGTTATATACATATAAAAAGAAACAAATTATGTTTGAAATACAGCCACGTCTGCCTTTTTGGCCTTTAAAACATAGTCTTGCAAGTTTCCAGACCTCCTGCAGTGATGCTTTACAGAACAGCAGTGCTATAAATGTGTCTGAAGAAAGAATAGGCATACAATGCAGAAAGATGCTAAATTTACTACTCCAGAAATTCAGTGATGATTCTTACATGATCAGAACAGTGGTAGAGCTAAGTAGCATTTATTAATCAATTCATCCTTAATAGCTGATAATTTATAGGAATGATAAGGTATTTTGTGATCAGCATTATTAGCTATTCCAAATGTGATTACGAGTTTTGTCTGTTTAAGGCCTTGCCTTTTCAGTGTTTTATATGTTCTCTAAGCATATATATATACTTCATATTTTTGTGTGTGGTATTCACTGTCTACGACTGATTTTGAATATCTAATCAATTAATTTAAGAATCAGAATGATGTGAGGAAAAATAGCTGGTATCATCAAAAGGTGTTTGTTCATCTGTTCAGAAGACTTGAAAAATGAATGTTTTTTCACCCACTGCCTAACAGTTCATTTCATTTTCCACAATTCTGACAGCAATCTTCAACCTGATTAATGACAGACATGCTGCACCTACAGCTCCTTCAAAGAGATGCTTCTGAGCAGACACGCCTACGCTTTAACCTAAAAGCAGATTCGTTGAACCTGGGCATATGGGATAAGAGAAAACCCCTCTGTATGCACAGCAGACACGATGTTCTTCCCCTCACCTCTGACAGCTATTTGGTGCTACCGCTGCCCTCTCTATCCATAATCCCGCACCCTCCAAACATTCCCGCTGGCAAGGGAATCCCTCTCAGGCATCACACATCAGAAAATGTCGTTCCTTCATCTCTTGTTTCATCGCCACTTTGAGCCCCGAGCCTGTTTGTAAAGCCCTGTCGCATGCAGCTTTCTTAAAGGAGCACAAGTGCTATGATTCCTATTTCCTTTTTATAAACCCAAACCCACATTTCCAATGGAAATGCAGGGCCGTGTTTAGTGGGGCAATGCATAGCTTTATCAAGTGACAGCAAAGTCCTTGCTGACAGCTAGCTTCCCTTATGATAATCCTCCAAATGTGAGGGCAAGTCTCTAATGGTGAGAAGTCACTGCAGGCACTCAGTATTAATAACTGTGTTTATTGTGGTAATTCAAAGGGAACAGGGGAGAAAAGGAACAACAATGTGAAAAGTGCAACACAGGCAAAGTAAGAGCTAATTTCCACTTGGAAGGACTTAGGAGTCTAAGCAGATGAAGGTCTTGATGTCTTTGCTCCCTGCTTCCATGTAACATACAAAAAAAGAAACCATTGGGATTGCTTCCTTACTTGTCAGCACTCATCTGTGATTTTCTGCCTCTCTGTGCTGTTTAAGGCTATCTATAGTCAAAAAAACCCCTGACAGTCTAAGTATCCCAATGCCACTCTGTCCCTGAGCAAAATAACTGCCTGTGCTGCTTAGAGCGCATATACTCAATCCAGCATGGAGGTTTGAACACATGCCTTAAACACTCACTCCTAAGCGGCCATTCTCTGTCGAGTTCATATTTAAAAAAATTATCAAGCCACCTATATGTGTTTTTTTTAAGATTAGACTATTAATGTGTATCTTGTATTAACTATTAGTCAAAGTTACTTTCACCTTGAACAGAGTTGTTTGAATGTGGCTGAGAAAGAAAATTCAATATTAAAAATGTTTATTACCAAGCTGAATTTTTAATAGGCTTTTTTTGGTTAGTGGCAAAGGGAGAGATAAATAATATTATTTTAAATAACATACTTATGGTAGTATACACTACTTAAACTATTTTAATAATTTTATAATTTTAATAAAATAAGTGAAACAGTCTGTCAGCATGACTGATGGACTTTTCCCTAAAGAAGCTGAGAGAACACTTCTTCCTCTGTTTCAAGGATGATGTGAAGAACACCTGGGGAATTTCTCTTTTCTTTCTCTTGTGGAAAAAGGAGAGCTATATTTTTCAATAAGGAACAGTGGGAAATTCCAGGTGATCTCTACTTAAAGTATTAATGTGCAGAGCATGATGCAGAGAGCTACTGAGTACATGAGGAGCCTGTATGAAATGTGTAATGAGTCCAGCAGAAAATGTTTCTCACATTTAGCAGTTATTAAGATTTCAGGGTAAGTCTGCAGCATTCAAAGAAGTACCACGTAGACATCTCAAGTAGCTTGCTTAGAGCTAGTTCACATCACAGAAGCAGTGGAGTTATGTTAACTTTACATAGTGCTGAGGAACAGTATAAAAACACTGGGAAAAATTCTGCCTTGAAGCAAAACAGCCAGGCTTCACACAAAAGGCACACAGAAAGTCTGCTTTTGACTTTACCATGTAAAAATATTTCTACCTGGCCATGCTTGCCTTTTATGCCAGCATATAACCCTGAAAAATTGTGCTCTAGACACAGAGAGACAATATACTATGTTGCTAACATCATAACATTGCAATAGCATAAGAACTATTCATAATGCACAGACTGTTTACTTGTTATAGTGCTAGAAGAACAATGTCCTATCTCTATATAAATTTTATAATGTTATTTTATAGTATAAATATACATCTGCATGTATTACTTGTGTAGAGGATTATTTATTTTACTGTGTCAATGATGCCTTTTTTGGAAAAACAGAAAATATGACTGCTTTTATTTGGTTTTACTTTGTAAACATGGCATGTGGAAGAACTATTAATGCTCTTCAAGTTTCTCTGCAATAGGGTTATTCAGGATTAAAAGAATTTAAGATCATTACATATTAATAGATGCAAAAGTATAGATTATTGTTTCCATAGTCATTCCCAGAGCCTTCTAATAGGAAGAAGCTATAGACCATGAACTTTTGGCTCAACTTTTATAGCTTTTGAAAATAGTAACCTTTAAATACTAAACTCAGGGTTTTTTATATACTGGAATAGTGACTTTCTGGAAATATGATCATTATAACAATCACCTAACTTGTCCCCACCAGAAATAAAAATATATTTACAAGTCAGTTAGAAGAAATAGGGTTCTCATTCTAGGCATTTTTAAAGTATAATTTTCTTAAGCCTGGAAAAGATTGTGAGTTACCATCTCTATTCCTGTCCATGTATTTGCTTATATATCCTCTGGGATAAGTGCTCCATCTTGTGTTCAATATCCATAATTGTTGCAAAGCAGAAGACTTTGCATATATAATTAGTTCAAAAAGTGTAAAATCTGTTTGTATATTAAGATACAAATTATCCTTACACATACCACATACATTTAAAAAAAAAGGAAATACTGTAATTAAAAATAATGTAAAATGGAATTGTTTAAAATCAGACTAATCTTTAATCTCTCTGTAAATATGTGTTATATAAACTATAGTTTTCTATGAAAATATTAAATGGTTCAAATGCAAACTCAAAATAGACCTTTTGGTAATAAAATTTTTCTTTAATTGGTGCTTTAATTTAAATTACAGTATTTTCATGCTGTAAAAATCCAAGGATTTATGGAAGATGATTATCAGAATATCAGGTAGAATTATATGAATAATTATAATTTGCTTCTTTGTGCTATAATAATTATGAATTGTTCATTGTGCTGAATATGTTATCTCATTAATGTCTAGGCCACTTAATACCTTGGCAGCTCTTAATTCAAGCTGCACAGTAGAAACAATATTACCACATGATACCAACTGGAACTTTTGATCAAATTGTGCAGTCATCTTTTCATAAAATCCTAGAATTGGAGTTGGCAGGGACCTCTGGATATTGCCTAGTTCAACCCCCTGCTCAAGCAGGGTCAGGTAGAGCAGGTTGCCCATGACCATGTCCAGTCGTATTTTGAATATTTCCATTACCTCTGTGGGGAACCTGCTCTAGTGTTTGACCACCCTCACAGTGAAAGAGGTTTTTCTTGTGTTTAAGTGGAAATTCCTGTGTTTCAGTTTGTGCCCATTGCTTCTTGTCCTGTCACTGGCTCTACCGAGAAGAGTCTGGCTCCCTTTCTTTACTCTCCCACCCTGATATTTATGCATATTGATAAGGTCCCCTCAAGCCTTTTCTGCTTGAGGCTGAACAGTCCCAGCTCCTCATGTCAGGGGTCACCTCCCTTGACCTGATGGCAATAGTCTTCTTAATGCAACCCAGGATGCAATTGTCCACCTTTGCCATGTAAGCACATTGCTGGCTCATGTTCAGCTTGTCCACCAGGACCCCCAGGTATTTCCTCTCACATTTGATACACCAGTAGAAGTTCTTCTTGTTGCCCTACACCTCCCTCAACAGATTCTACTCCAGGTGGGCTTTGGTTTTTCCCTGCACAACTGGACAGTGTCCCTATATTCTTGCTACATCACCTGACCCTGCTTCCACCTCTTCTATTCTTCCTTTTTATGTTCGCGTTTAGTCAAGAGATCCTCATTCATCCATGCAGGCCTCCTGCCACCTTTGCTTGATTTCCTGCATGTCAGCATGGACCATTCTTGAACTTAGAGCAGGTGACCCTTGAAAATCAACCAGCTCTCCTCAATCCCTCATCTTTCTAGGACCATGTCCCATGGCATCCTTCCAAACAAATCCCTGAAGAGCACAAAGTCTGCTCTCCTGAAGCCGAGAGTTGTGATCGTGCTTTTTGCCTTTGTCCCTCCTCTCAGGATCCTGAACTCCCCGATCTCATCTCTCACTGCAGCCAAGGCTTCCCCGACCTTCACATCCCTAATCATTTTTTTCCTGATTGCAAGTACGAGGTCCAGAAGAACCCCTCTCCTCAGTTCCTAGATCACCAGTGTCACAAGGTTATCATCAATGCACTGCAGAAATCTCCTGAACTTCTTGTGCCATGCTGTGTTGTCCCTCCAACAGATGTCAGGCTGGTTAAAGTCCCCTGTGAGGATAAGGGCCTGTAAACATGAGGCTTCTTCCAGTTGTCTGAAGAAAGCCTCATCTACTTCTTCTGCCTGATCAGATGGTCAGTAGCAGACCACCACAACATTGCTCGTTTTGATTTGCTCACTAATCCTGACCCATAAGCTCTCAGCTGGCTCATCATCCAGTCTTGGCTGAGCTCCATATATTCCCACTGCTCTGTCATATAAAGAGCATTTAGAGATTCATGGTGAAGACTGTAGGCTGATATAGCAGGACTTCTGCTGAGAGTTTGTGTTAATTTTTCCCATGGGAGATGGTCCTGGAAAAATAAGGGGTTAGGAGAGCTGGTTGGTTTTCAAGGATCATCTCCTCCAAGTTTGTGCTAATTTATCTAGTTGAAGCTAGCGATAACAGTAGCTTCCTTTTTGTGAAAAATAACATTCACAACCTTTCCTCAGGTTTAAAACTTTTATATGTTGAGGCATTGCTATAGCTGATGTTCAAGGCTGAGGTTAACCTCTCAAGTGTTGCAGCCACGGATGTCGTGTGCCAGTTTCCATTCCCTTCCTGAGTCTGTAACATCTTCAGGAGATGAGTAGGGCCAGCTCCATCCTGCTGCAAAAGAATCCTATTTACTATCAGTTCATTTATCCTTCTAATGTTACTAGAATGTCCTTGTTACAGAGTTCCAAGACTTCTTTTTTGTGCTTCTTCCAGGGCAAAAAAAGCTAATTCCTCCAATGTACATAGGGACTGACAAGCTTTCAGCTTCCCTTGATGCTTTCATTCATTCTGACAAAAACCTCTCATTAGTGGGGAAAAAATACATTGATTTCTTGTCCAGCTTAATCACTCAGATTTCAATGGATCACAGACAAGACTTGACTATATTGAATTTTAAAAATATAAAGAAGAGGAGCCTGTTTGTTTTTAGGTTTAGAAGTTTGTTGCACTTGGGCTTCTCTCATGTTAAATTTGCTGTACTTTTACTCTGAAATTGCTCTGCATCTTTATTCATCTAGTCTTAACATTTATTCTTCATATAACATCTCTTTCCTCTGTAGTTCAATATTGTGAATTTAGGGAAATGGGGGTTATCTTTCGTTTTACTTCCTTTTTTCTGCTTTCCATTTACAGATCTCCCTGCCACCACTTTGCATAATTATCCTGTCTTCTAAAGTCTGCACAAAAAAAAAAAAAGTATTTTGTACTGCTCTTACTTTTTGTCTCTTATTCCTGTTTTTTTCCTGATATTTTTCATGTTATATAAAATCTCCTGTCATTTCTTTCAGTGCAGAATGCCTCGAGTATCATCTATTTCTCTGGTTTGCGCAGTTCTCTTTTTCTTTCTCTTCCTTTCACTTCCTTTACTACCTTCCTCCAGTTTCTCCTTTTCTACTTACTACCCTTATATATTTTTAAATCCCTATTTTTGTGCCTCACATAACTGTCCTTTCTTCCCTGAAATTGTTCTCTGTCCTTTTGGGGATTTTGGGGACTGTTAATCCTTTTTTGATGTCGTATTCAGGATTAGATCAGGCAAAATTTAAAATGACAAGGGCAAGTCATAGACATCTAAAAGCTTCTGCTTGCCCAGAGACAGCACTTTGTCCCTACCACTTCCCTTCTAAGGCCTTTCATACCATTCTGTACATTTTTTATTTCTTTATGCCTTTACCAGCACAATTTTTCCTAATCCTGCACTTTTTTCCCCCCCTTGTCCCTCTTTATGCTTTCACCATTTGTCATTTGGGTCTTCTTTTCTTGTGCACTTCCCACTCATTACCATGCATTTTCAATGGGTGGCTTCTTAGATCTATTTAGGCTTCCTTTTCATAAATTCTCTCCCTCTCTATTTCACTTCTTTTTTCCCTGAGACTAGAGGGGGTTACTCTTTATGTGTGTAAGAGAACCAGCCCCCAAAGAGCTGGAAACCCTTTGAAAAGCCTTGCCAGGGAACAGGGATTGCTGCTAGAGTGTAAAAGGAAGATCCTGCCTCTGGTGGATCCTCTATATCGTGACATGACCCAAATGACAGCTATGGATAAGGACTGTCTCTAACCACTACCCAGTGCTAATATGCATGTGTGCTGTGATATTTTTTCTATACATTTTTTAAAAAAATCCTTCTTGTAGCAAACTTAGCAGCTGACCAGGGTCACTGATAGGAGATGGTAAGCCAGATCTTTCCAAAACCTGAGCTAGCACTGGAGTGGAAGCAGTGTGGCTGATGTGCCTTCTGCACTGGCTAAGCGATATCCCCCTCCAGCGCAGCAGCTTCCCTGCACTGCATCTGGATCCACCCACTGTGTAACTGCAAAGCTCACACAGGCACCCAGACAGAAGGGGCCTATGAAGCTTCAAATGTAAAAGTAGAACATCTACTGTTGGACTCTAGCTATTGTCACAAAGGTATATTTTGATGCATTTTGGTAAATTTTCATGATAGCTTTTAACTTTTTAAAAGCAATGTGGGTTACAGTTCACACACACACACGCACACATAGAGCCAATAGAGCTCTCTCAAAAAATATCTTTTTATGATCCCAAATAAATATTTGCAGTTTTAGAAATGTGTTATTTAGCTAATAGACCATAACTGTTGGGGCCCCTTACAATATTAAGGCTTCTGTTGAAGTCCCCAGAAGTGATGTGTGAGTAAATTTCAAGATATATGTTATGTGACAATATGTAATGTTATACACACTATTAAAATATGTAATATATGTAAACTATTATATCTAACTGGATGGTTACATAGTTGGAGAAGTGTACAAATTTTGATGACATCTATTATTTATTTAACAGACCATTACTGCTCTGAAGAAGCCATTATAGTCAGTTTTGGATATCTGAAAGTAGACACTTTCAACAAAAGTGTATTTCTTCATGTGATGTATGGAGACATTAAGTTCTACTTTATAAATCCTTTGAACTGTCCTTAGCAAATCACTGAAGTAGTCCTTCGCTCTGAGTCAGTCTCTGTGCTATGCATATAGCTTATCACAGGAACTACTTTTATAATTGCAGAGGAGAAAAACTGTCATGAAAATCCAAGTCACAAAAATTAATAATGTGAACATCATAACTTCCTTCTGATTAGTTAAGGTTCCTAAGCTATTTTTAACTTCCATTTTAAAAAGTAATTATATTAAAGGTTTTTTGAGCTAAATAATCACATAAACCAATTAATTTTAACGTATTTCACACTGATAAAAATGTAGCCTTTTTTTCAATATAAATGAGGGAAGATCTTCTGGTTCAATTTTGATAAAAGAGGTATCAGAAATATTTTATCTTTACTGTGTTATACAATTTTGGAGTAATATCTTTACAAGCCCAACACCTAAAGATCTCACAATACTTTAGCCTGGTTTAGCAACATGTGCAGTTCCTACTGATGGCATCCAACATGCTTCTTCATAAGTGGCCTTCTATAAAACTCTCATCCTGAAGCTATAGTAGCATTAGGGACATGATTCTCCAAGACCATGCGCTTCACGGACACTATGAACACTGTTGTTGTTTTTAATCTCTACTCTTGTAATCAAAGGGGTAGCTTTTTTACTGGAGCATCTTGTATGATCAATTTTTTTCTTTTTTTAACAATTTTATTTTCGCTGGGTATAAATGTTCAGACACCATTGATACGGACACTGAAGTACATCTTCATTCAGTAATGACATGACAAGTTGTCAAATAAAACTGGAATATCACCAACAAACCTTAAAAGGAACTCTTTGCCATTAGAATCAAACTAGTAGAAGGAGGTCCATCCACCTTAGACACAATTGAAAATCCCATGCCACAGAATAATAAACAGTGTGTGACTCGAGTGCTGTCAGTGCGGCATATGGAATAATAAATATGCTGAAGGAATCTCTGTTGTATAGCTTTCTCCTCTTACAGATTACATGATCGTGCCTAGCTATGTTTGCTGGGGAGAGTTGAATGATTTACTACTTAATATCAGCTTTCTCTCTCTTGTTTTTAGCCCCTTGTGAAGCCAACACATTCTTTTGCCACAGTAATATGTGTATTAATAATACATTGGTCTGCAATGGACTCCAGAATTGTGTGTATCCTTGGGATGAAAACCACTGCAAAGGTAATGTGTAGAATTGCAATTGTCAAGTTATCAGGCTGCATGGGATACAGAATCATTACCCTTAGTATCTTGTTAAATATGTGCCAGATGGGTCAAAGCTAAGAAAGAGTAAATCTGGGGCAGCATACATCAAGCAATGGAGAAAATGAAGAAACATGGGAATACTGATGGGTTTTGCTTGGTGTTAATTTGGCTTGGTTATATCCTTCTGGCAGGTTTTCTGATCACTTGGTCTCCGTTTCTGGTACAATCTTAAATGCAATTGAAAATAATCTTTTGGTTCCTTTGTCATATTAACTTTGTTGTGGAATAGCATGTGGGTAGCAGGTGTCTTTTCACTGCATGCCATGTCCATAATAGCACCACTAAAAAACACAGGTGAAGTGACACTATAAAAAGCAGCCAAATCCACCTATAATCCTCCAGTGAAGCTGAAGTGCAAAGAATAAGCCAGGGAAATCAGGCATAATGTCTATTTCATAGGTAGGCATTGGTGTTCCCAACCAGGTGTTGACAGTGGTTTCCAAATATTGCATCTGTGTTGTTTTCGGAGAAAAAGAGCTTAACTAACTCTCATTACAGGCTAGGGAGACTGTTCGCTCTTTTTTTTTTTTTTTTTTTTTTTTTTTTCCCTTTCTTCCCCCTTGCTATTGCAGATTTGTTCCTGGAAACATGGGCTATGCCAAATTTAGGAACCAATCAAGAAAAAATTCAGAACGAGGTGCATTAGCAGTCAGCCCCTAAATCTGCTGAAGCCTGTAAAATCCTGACAAGCAATACAATAGAGTAAAACATAAATGAAATCGTATTTCAAAAGAACAAAACAAAACTGTGACATGGAATAATATTCTTCAAAAAGCTAAGCATACAATTGGGAAAGAATTATCTGATCTCCACTTCTTCTTCAGCGAAGAGGAAAACAGAAACCCTTCCCCTCTCTTTAATTTCCTTCTTTCATTTGCCAAGGATCTTTCCTACTGGGTCCTGTGTATTTATCTCTTCTTATATTTCTTATAAAAAAAATCAGGTTTGCTGGTTCCCACAAAAAGGCTGTTTGCTGCTCTGTTGCTTTTTCTAAATCTGATACTCCCCCAGAGTCTTTGTCAGACAGTTGGAGAAACTCCAAATGAATTTACCAGTGTAGGCAATGAGGAGTACTGAAAAGTTCACTTTTGGTATCTAGGAGATTACAGAAAGATGGATGTCACTGTTTTAGTGCAAACAAAATTCACTTCAAAGGCTTTTTATTAAGCCCTTTCATATGTTTTAGGTTGCTAGGAAAAATTATGCTAAATTGGGAGTTGAAATTTAATCACAGGTGCCAGTCTTGACAGATGCCAATGCTTTCAGCTTGGTTTTCTACAAGGCTCAGTCACCGTCTTGTGTATCTGCAGCCATTTGAAAGCAAATCACAGAGAAATATGCAGAACAGTAGAGTGAAACTGCATTGCCTTTGTAGTATTTTACTGCATATTTTCTGGTTTTCTTCTTTCTCAACACTGAATTTGTTGGCAAACTTCCTACCAGCCCTTGGGTAAAGGGTAGGGCATAGGATCAGCTTTTAGATTTTGACTATGGGTGTTTTGAAATGTTCTGGTAATTAATAGGTCTTAATCCAAATTGCACACAATTTCTTTTCCATTGTGAAATCTCAGTTAGAACAACTTTTCTATTTTCTCCTCATTTAGCTTTTTCATTGAATACTGCCAATGGCCCCAATCAGTTAATATTAGGAGTTCAGAGGAGTTCCCAATGCAAAGATGAATTTCTTTTTAAATCCTGTAAACTCTTGTAAACTCTTTCATTGATTCTATTTTCCTAGCTGCATATATTTGCTGGAAGAGGCAGAAAGTAAAAAAGAAAACTTATGTAACAGTATTGGGGGCTTTAGCAGGCAAATGGAGTTGCAAGGTGAAATTAAAGCCATGTTTGTTATGGCAACTGTTTTTTGTAAAGAACCTAAATCTAATCATCTAATCTTTCATCTAATTAAGCTTATAATACATCCTGAATAAATCAAGTGATTCTTCCAAGAGAAAGGGCTGAGACAATTATGTGTTGTTTATTTGGTTTTCTTGACTACCTGATTTTTTTCCCAGTGAGAATGACTAAGTGAACTCAAACTAGACATGACTTTGCAGTAAGCTGTGAACCCATCGTGGTTGTGTTCGTTCTTGAATTGGCGATTAATGCTCTGCTTTTTCTTCTGTCACACAGAAAAAAGAAAAGCTAACCTATTGGACCAACTTACCAATACCAGTGGGACTATAATTGGGGTGACCTCTTGCATTGTGATCATCCTCATTGTTGTCTCTGTTATAGTACAGATCAAGCAGCCTCGTAAAAAATTTGTCCAAAGGAAAACAGACTTTGATCAAACAGTGTTCCAGGAGGTGTTTGAGCCTCCTCATTATGAGTTATGCACCCTTAGAGGGACAGGGCCTACCGCTGACCTTGCTGATGTTGCAGATGACTTTGAAAATTATCATAAACTGCGAAGATCATCTTCAAAATGCATTCATGACCATCACTGTGGATCACAACTGTCTAGCACTAAGGGCAGCCGTAGTAACCTCAGCACAAGAGATGCTTCTGTCTTGACAGAAATACAACCCCAGCCTGTAAAACCCCTCATTCAGCCCATGAACAGGAGAAATATCCTTGTCATGAAGCATAGCTACTCACAAGATGCTGCAGACGCGTGTGAGATAGATGAAATTGAAGAGGTACCAACCACAAGTCACAGGCTGTCAAGACATGATAAAGCTGTCCAGCGGTCAGTATCAATAGATTTTTGATGAAGACTGTTGTGTAAGGACTTGATTGCTCAAACATATTCACTCTATTCAGTAAAGACATATTCTCTTTCTTCTCTGTTTACAGTTTAAGTTTCTATTTCCTGATAGCACATACCATTATATTATCTCTCTCTTCCTTTGTTTCTTTCTCCCATCTCTTCATTAGTTTTCTGAAAACTTCTGTATCTCAATTTTTACTTTTCTACTTTATATCTTTCTTTTTCTTTTACTATTTTATACACATACCCCTGCACATGCACACACAGGTCAACAGAGAGAAGGTAGAAATTTTAAAAACTAAAGAAGATTTTGTGCAAATCTAGTTTTTGAAAGAGCAACGTGTATGTGGTTTCCTTGTCACTAAGAGGTGGCCTTGAGTATCATCCATTATTGGTCCAGAATATCTAAATCAATACATCAATAAAAAATACATTTATCCATTTTGATGCATGGTACAATAATTAGAAACATTATCCTGGGATAAGGAAACTCCTTGTCCTGTAAAACATAATTTTCCACATAGTGAATGGCAGTATTTGCAAAACTTAACTGTATCTGTTCTATTATTAACCACAATATCTCAGCTTGTTATATTAACATGCATATATATATATAAATATATATATGTATCACTTAGACTGTGAGAAAGCATAGTGAATACAGACTACTCATATTTACATACACTAATGCAATTAAAAGGAATCTTTCTAATGAATTAAAAGGTAAAGACCGCCATGATATTTTTAATACAAGAGCTATTTCTACTGTATATTGCACTTTGAATGCCTGTAAATAAGAATGATTAAAAGTTTGCAAGTAAAAGAAAAAGAAAACCAGAAACAATTATGAACCATTTATTTGAAAAAGAATACTCAGAAATTCTTTATATATATTTGTGTTTTCTCTTGCATGCATTATTTATGCACTTCTTGTGACTGTTTACATGCCCTCCATATTTTCTTTGCACATTAAGGCATTTCTGTCTCTTAAAAAAGTAGTTATTTGATTATTTTAATGCAATTGCATGCCACTGTGAATTACTTCATCAATAGTGATCAGATTATCAAGGTGTACTGTTTATTAAGTATCTATATGCATATATTTCTTTTTTCTATGCAAACATTATTATGTTGAATGAAATAGCCATAACATTCCAGGTTCTGCCTCATTGGGTCTCTAAGCAAACATGAGTCTGAGTACAACACAACTAGGGTCTAAGAGACAAACCTGAGGTAAGTAACGATACCTAAACAACAAATGAACCATCTGTTGCATTCCATTTTATTTGTTATATTGTTAAAATGTCTGTTAGTTCTCAAGTTATATGCTACCCTGTATAAGTCTTTGCATGGAGAGAGGCAGGTTTGAATACAGAGGACCACTTTAACATTATGAACTAAGCAAAATCTATTAAATTCTTATTCCTGACAGTAATCATCCCATAGCTAAATATAATCTGCATTCTAAACACATTTTAAAGACAGATGCTTGGCATGGCTCTGGTGTTTCATTTATTTTTTATTTATGAAAATAAAATTTAGAGTTCCAGCTTGTGAAAATGTATGTAAAACTTGGAAAGCTAACCCCAGTTTTAAAGACATGGAACTATCTGTTTTCCGTTCATTTTATTCATTCAGCATTGTGAAGTGTTGGGGAAGGGTGTGTGGGAGTACTGTTAACTTCAGTGACTCCGTAGTACTAATGTTAATGTTTGCAAATTACACTTCCTTTTCATTGAATCTTCTCCTAGTGTCTTTATTTTTGCATAATTTGCACAAAATAATGAAAAAAAAATCTGAATAAATATAATCTCCAATCTTTTATAATGCAGTTATAGATAGCCAAGTCTGACAATTTGTTTCTATTTCTATATAAGCATAGATATGTGTCTATATATGTTTATATGTGTACATACATGTTTATATGTGTATATACGTATACAGCAATTTTACTGGGAGAAAATACATAGATGCTTTTATTGTTTCTAGGTAGTTTAGATAAATATCTGTCTATATTTTTCTTTATAGGGAAAACATATTTTGACTTTGTTTTGCTTTCAGAGAAGAACTATTTATACAATCATGGGAACTGTGAATGGAAAAATCTATAGCGAACTATTTCAGCTGTCTGAAAGAGAGAGTGGACATGTTTCTAAATTCATTCCACTGCCTTTATCCAAACCTAAGAATTACAGACATTTTTTACTTCCTTAACAAGATATTCCCATTGCACAATAATATATTTCTTTTGTAATTTGGTTGCTGGCCACCAAGTGCTCCTTAGTTTTTAAATTTTGAGATTTGCTGGAAACTTGAAGAAGAAATTAGTTCCTGACTGAGACTGTCCCAGCTTTTTGTTGTTGTTGCTGTTGTTGTTATCTTAGTTTCATTTCAGTTGACATGTTTTATATCTTTGTTATCTACTTGTATGTTGTGTGACATGTGAAAGAAGATTTACATTGAACTTTTGTTATATGTACATTGTTTTCATTATATAGACTGCTTGAGAATAGTGCGCTCCTGGGTGATTTTGAACATGCTACAATGAAATGTGAAACTATCGACCTTGGAAACACCAGCTAGAGGTTTTATGGACTCTCTGACCAGCTATTCTCATATCATAACAAAATTCAGCAGCGTTGAGTAAAATTACTAGAAGGCAATAAGACTGGTTAATATGCTTATTGGTCATTTCTCTTTTCTTTTTTCTCTCTTCCTTCTTTTGGTTGCGAGTAAAATTCCCAATTTCAGGAACAATTTATTGAAATCAGGTATTTAGCCATCCATAATCACTTCGATAGAAATGTTTGTTGGATAAGCATCTAGCAATATGACTGAACTTGACATTGAGAAAATAATCTGCATGTATGTTATTGAATATTTGAGTTGACAAAAATCCCTTTATTAGACACATTGTAAAAAGCATGCATTCACTATTATTGCTGTTACTGTTCCTTTTCTGTGTCATATGCTTGCTACTTGTAACTTTTTATATAAAGATACATAAAACAATGTATAATAATTTCTTACCTTGAGTTTAACGGCAATGTTTTCTTTTACTAAACTTACAAAACCTGTGGTATAATTCACGATTTTAAACTCAAAGTTTAGATTTTAGGAGCTTAAAACCTAGATACCTCAGATTCCTGAGAGTCAGCTCTTCCATCCCCGACTTACTAACAAAATACATGAATTTCTTAATATTTAAATGAATTCATAATACATAAAGATGTTTGCCTAATTTCAATGAAATTGATTTTAAAAGGTGCGTGATAACCTTCATGTAATTCTACACTCTTAACTAATTTATTTTCATGGCAGTTGTTAGGAAGTTTGCTGCAGTGTAGCATAAAATTAGATTGTTATCGGTTACAAAAAGGTTGTGGCTAAAGTCCAAGTTTAGAAGTACAGATACACAGTACTCTTTCACTTACAAGATAAAGTGCTGTTCATAATTCCAGCCATACATGTTAGTAACCAACATTTAAATTAAAATGGAGTGGTTAGTTTATGAAGAAAATATTGGCTGGAATGCCACAAGATTACTTAAAGTCAAAAAAATGCTCTTTTTAGGACCTCAATAACCATGCATAAAATCATAGTTTGATTACCAGTTAAGAGTGTTACCTTCTAAATTCTGTCTCAAAACGAATCTCAGTTCCTTAAAAGAGTTGTGTCACTCATGGATTGTCATTATTTTTTTCTGCATTACTACTATGTTTTATTGAAAAAGTGGGGAGAATTCCATGGATCTTCCCGAAGTATAAATAGACTGAAAAAAGAGAAAATCTGAAAGGCTGATATAAAAAATAAGGTCATTTATTTTGTCTCTTTAAATATATGGTACAAAATTTGCATAATTACAAATACAAGAAATCTGATTTCTATGAAACAATATCTACAAACATGATTTAGGAATGACATGATAAGAAAAAGGGTTTCAGATGCTTTGCCTCCTTTTGGTTCACTATATTTGCTATGTATTTTACATAATCTAATTTTAGCTTGCTTAATTTTTTTATTATCACTTATTAGCTGTGAAACCCAGCCCTGCCTGCTCTGTCGTCACTGAGAACTTCTCTCAATTCCATGGATTTTCAGCATGTGCTAATAGGTCATTTCTAAATCTGTCTGTTTCCAAGTTCAGATACTTTATTACTGTTTTTTTTTCTGATCTTTCCCAGTCCTATTTTAAAATCAATTCTTAAGCAGGTTATGATAAGATTTTTGCCATGCCCATGCACAGATGCTTTCCATTATAAAATCAAATAAGGGAGAATGAAAGACATGCTGAAAAAAATGTATGCGCACACATGTGCACACACACACACACATATTTATAAATATTTGCTAATAGAAATAGTGTATAAATAAATATTATATAAGGTGAAATCTAAACATGGGAATTTAGCTTTGAGAGAATTATATTGATCAAATGCTGAAGACAAATGCTGAAGCCTTGAATTTCAAAGCTGCTATATATTTAAGTGCCAAAATCCCACTGAAATGTAGAGGGGTCTACTTCCTACTAGACATGCACATTGAAATCCATTTTATGTTTTTTTCCAGTGAAGCATTGACTAAAATAACTAAACTAGAGTAAACATGGGTATAAATATCTGTGTTGCATTCACATCCTTGCTTGGGCAGGGGAAATCAGTGAGAGACACAAAAACCTTTGTAAACTGAGAAAGATCGTGCTTATTGTTTACTAGATCTTGAAAATTCCTTGATAAAAATGTTTTCTAAGAGCTAGGTATACCCTTAAACAAAAATACAATTATAAACAACAAATATCTCTATTCTGGGATAATATGATAAAATTATAAAATTATCTCTTAAAGAAAAAATGAATTCAAAACTAGTTAAAATATTATAATTGAAAGGTATAATTTTAAGAAACTATAAACTGTATGTAGTCAATGTAAGTAATAACCTAGTCCACAATATTACGAACAGTAAATATAACTTGTATGTATCACGGAATTGTAGGCTATCCTAACATGATCTATAAAACTCAAAATATAAAATTAAAAGGAGTAGAATTCTTGCTGAAAGTAAATATTTTGACTTTGCTATGAGTATTTTTTATTCTCATGAAGCCCCGTTTTTAAAAACAGAAAACTATTCAAGCAAGTTGTTCAATTAGCTGTACTTGTATACAGACTACAAGTGAAATTTTCCCTATCATATGGAAAGGAGCTGTGGCTAGTTGAGTTAACACGTATGTCTTATATGAGTAAATTAGTGTGGATTAGCTGAGCTGCAACTGTTAGCTTCATGCATTTTACCTCATGTTTGTCTTCGGCTAAGGCTGAGAGTGGCAGTTACTGGAGCATTTTGGTTTGATTGATGTGTGATGCATAGCCATGTTCTCAGTATGCTTAATTCTTATACAAGCATATTTTTTAAAGATGAGTTTTTGTTATTGCAACACATTGCTGTATTGTTTGGAGTTTTGTTTTCTCCCCCCACCCCACCCCTTCTCCCATGGCTGTAAAGTTATGTATTTACTTTTCTTTTTAGATGATAGTGTGAACATTTCTCCCCTCTGGGAAATATGGCCTTTTCAGTTTGGGAAGTCTGGTCTGCAGCATCATTTAAAAATCCCATGAAGTCTATTTCTAATCCATCCCAGTGTAAACCTGTCAATCTTTCCCCAATCCTGGAAACATCTTGAAGAAAAGAAATGGCTCTGAGAAATGTTAATACCTCATTCTTCTCCTTTTTTCTACCAGAGATACTAACTCTCAAGCCTGGTAAGGATGTAACAAACAGTAAAATAACTATTTCAGAGCTCACTACTGTGTCAACAGGAGGGAATAAGAGAAAGTAGAAAGGTTTCCTGCTCCAAAGAAATTACTAACACCAAACCAGGCAGAGACAAAGAAGAGAAATAGTGAGGTGTGCTAATTAGAATAAAAGGATAGTTTCTCATACCCATTTGTAAATTTGTAGACATATTTGGGAAAGGTACATTCTTCAGCCTCAAATAAAAATGTACTGTCCATGTCCATGTCCAGCTCCAAAAGAGAATTGTATTTCCTCTGCCTTACGGGAACACTGTCCTGCAAACAGGACACTGGCTCTCTGTATCTGCTTGTCCTCTGCTTTCTTTACATGCAAACTCCCTGTTACTATGCAGGAATATGCCAGCTGAGGGAGCAGAACTGCAGAGCTAAATGATATAAAGAGAGAAAACTGCACAATTCTGAACTCTTTAACACTGAACATTGTACCTGATCTTGGAGTCTCTTATCTCCTCACTCCTGACTCAGCATGTGATGTGAAGTCCTGGTCTCACAGCTCTTCTCATTGTTACTTTAGCATCAACTCTACCCTCTGATGATCATTCTCTGTCTGTCTTTCTGCAACTTTTCATTTCTGTTCACAGTGATTTTTTTCCCTGTTCCCCTCTCTCCCCCAGATTCATTGAAAATGCTGAAATTCTATCATCAGCTCACTGGCCTTAGGTTCCCATTTCTTCCTTTTGCATTCCCCTGCTCTTCCTCATTGATCACTTCAGAGCAACTTAACCTTACCTTGTCTGTAAACAGCAGACTGAAAATATGTGATTGCAGCACACCTCAGTTACCTTAAACTTAAATAGCACAACAAAACTGTGGAGATGTATCGGCACAGAGCGGAGTATAGGCTTATTAGGGATACTGGATTTGCATCTTAATGACTGTGCATCAGGGTTGTCTGTGCCATCTATCCCTGGGCTAGCCTCTGCTATAGTCATACCTCAAGGCACCGCAAAGAGGAATTCATGTCCACTGCTTCCCTTCTCCTGGTGATACCTGCACCATCATTAAACAAGTTTTACTTCAAGCACTTCCGTGTTTTCTCCTATGCTGTACTTGTATTAGTACCTCCTTTCACATGATGTAAATCACTTTCTTATCTTCCTTCACACACCTTTTAAGACACATTTGTGCTGTATAGCCTGGCAAACACCTGTCATGGCTAGACACAGCTGTCTTGGGCCAAGTGAGAGCATCAGCTTCCGGGGAAGCAGGAGCCGCTGCTTTCCCTCTGTTTTCTTTCTCAGGAAGAGGAACCATGCTCATTCCCAAACTCCCAGTGACGCTGTAGGAAAAAAGGGAATCACCTTCCCCTTCAAGCAACAAACTGTTATTGGGAGTAGTGTGAGAGTCCAGCAGCCCATGTTAAAAAAAGGAAGGACCACGACTGCTCAGATTTCATTACCAAAGGAGCAGGCCTGCTGATCAACAGCACCAAGCCACGTTGCATCCCTACATTCTCATAAAAGGGAAGGCTCGAGTGTGATTCTGCTTTATCCTGGGGGCAGGACATCACAACTGTGAGTACTGACTATATGCAGGTCTCTAGAAACGATTTAACAGCTATCTGCATAAGTGTAGGCAGGCAAGGACTTCCCTGCTAAAGTGCATTGTGGAGCTGCCCTGGTGGCCTGGTCTGCAATACCTACTTAATTAGTCCTAGTAAATTTACTGTTCTTCAGTCCATCCTCCTTAGCTCCAGTGAGAGCCATAGTAAACACACTCAACTACTAAAATGGTGTTTTCAAAGGAAAATGTTTACCTGACATTAATTTAACCATAGGGGGATGTGAAAGGTAACAGTGGCTCTTGTTGCAGCTATGGTATAAAAAAAAAAAGGTGGGGGTTTTTGCACTGATCCTACATGCAGGTGTCTGGTTAAATGGACTATCCAACTTCATCAATTGAATCTGTAACTGAAGATGCCTTCCATCTGAAGTCGTGCTGAGAAAACTGTAGGCCCTGATTCAGTCTCCTATTCCCATCATCCATCTAGATCCCACTGTTTTTCCGAGTTCACTGAAAATTACAGTTAGTAAATAATCACTTTCTTGAAAGTGAATTGTATTTGCTGCCTTAATGAAGCACAAAATAAAATTTATATTGGAGAAAGATGGCTTCATGCCTAAGTCCTTCCTTAGTGCTGAAGGACTTTGAAAGGTCAGTGAAGATACAGGTGAGCTGCTCTTTGCCTTTTCTTGAAAAATCAGTGATTCAAAGCACATATGAAATGCTCAATGCTTAATTAACTCCTTTAGGGTAGAAAAGGAAGTAAAACAGTAAAAGAGAGAGCCATAAGTAAATGTGTTTTTCCAGGGAACAATGCAGCAATAGTATGTTTAACAGTTACAAGACCAGCAGCAGAAGTTACAGTACAAACCCTGTCCTAACCCCCATCTTTGTAACAGATTTCATATTATTATAAAATGGAGCTCAGCGGAAGAAGACAAACATTTTCATATTTATATAGCAATTCAACAATTTAACCTAATACTTAATAGTAACTGTAACAAAGAGCTGATATCCTTTATTTTGGGGCAGATGTTTCAAATACAACTGATTTTGCTGGCTAGATAGATTTATTGTCTTCTCTATCCAGCATCAGTTTCTGCGTTTTGTGTTTTTCTTGCCAATGGAAGAAATTTTTAATTGATTTCCAACTTTTTCACTCCCACATTCTACCTACTGCTTTGGTGCACCACTTAAATCTTCATAGAAAACACCCATGGGCTGTTTTTGCTTGATATTCTGAGCGTATCTGGCACCTACTTAGTAATGAAACACTATATTACAACTTTGCCTGCAGGAGGAATTTCTTCAACAGTGATCTAAGTTTCATGGCAATGATCCAGGCTCAGAGACTTCTGCTGTCATTTGAGGGTAACTCAATGACATTAAGGATCTTGTTAAGTATTAGCGTGTTGGTGGAAAGTCTAAACTAACCCAGGCAAGTATAGAACAGTTTGAGTTAGCTAGCAATAACTTAAATCTTGTCAGAAATAGTGTGACTGTGGAGTCTAAAATAAAGTCGGTGATTGAAAAAGAGAGTGAGGTCAATGTGGGGAACTTTCAGTTCAGAGCAGAAGAGAGTGAGGATTATGAGACTTTATTATTGTAAGTCCTAGGGTTTTCAGATCAGATTTTTGCTCCTTAAAGTTAGCCAAAACTCTTAGTTTTACGCCCTTCCCCTTTTTATGCAAATATTGTGCTGCATATATGTCTATTGGATGAACATGCCTTTTGCAGTTCAGTAGCATTATTTTGGTGGGAGCTCAAGAGGAAAATTATTTGTTGTGATATCATATAATACATGACATTTAAAAAAATGCTATCAGATGTCATTGGAGTTTAACTGAATGTGCTGCTGGAAAATGATTAGATTCAAGATGGATAAAAACCAAAATAGAAGAGTACTCTGGAAGCTCTGCATGATTTTAGTTCTCTCAGATTTTATTATTCAGCTGGCTTTGATTAAAAGACAGAAATCTCAACAGGCATAAACTTTTATGGCAATCTCAACAGGGACTTAAGCTTTATATAGCACAGAGTTTTAAATACACATCTGTTCAGAGTGAAAAGAGGAAAAGGAAGAAAGAGAGGAACATTCAGGAACTTTTTTCATGATCTGAGAAAGCTGGTGGTTCTTGTGTCTCTCAGAATTAGTCAAACAGACTTTGCACATGCTCCTTTCTGTAGAATCTGTGCACCATGCTGAGGAAAACATTTAAAAGGCATTTGATTGTATCAAATATAATCTTTAAGAAGCAAGAAAAGCAGAGCATGATACGTGAAACTGCTAAAAGTACAATGCGTGATTCATACCAAGTAAATACTACCATGAAATACTGCAAAACACAATATCTCCCTTTATTTTCCTTACTATAAAGTGTACAGTTTCAAGCTGCTACATACTAACGGAGTAGCATCCACTGAAATCACTAGGAAAATTCTTCTCTTACTGAGGCTTTTTTAGATAATCCCTGAATCAGCATCTTGTCATCCAGTCAGTAAGAGTGGGCTTCATCCTTCATTACTGCTGACACTAAAAGAGAATGAGTCAAAGGAGATGATCTTTATGTTTCAGCTAGTCCTATTGTCATTTTTGGTAGCACTGCAAATCCTGCTATAATGATAACAGTAGCAGACAGTAAGTGATGGAGAAATGATCTAGTTAAGCCTTAACCATAATTGTATCTATATTAACTATATTATCTATATTTATTCTGCATCTTAAGAGTCATAGTTGAAATATCAGGATAGCTAATTTAGTTAGATTAGTGGATTAGTAAATCCACACCTTGTGTGGATTTTTCTTTAGAGTTCTTGAGACGTATTTATTGATAAACACCTATCTTAAAGACTTCTTGTTGAACGCCATGGTTTAAATGAAATTTATCTTGAGCATGAAGTTCTGAAGATCTAGAATTAGTTTTTCCTGAGGTTTATCAACATTTCCAAGCTCTTCTAGCCTTCAGACATCTCAGGAATTCTTTCCTAGTTTGCAGCTGACTTTTGTCAGTGATGAGTACCAGCTGGGTCAGAAGAGAGAAGAAAAGACTTTACATCTGAAGAATACTAAAATATTTTCTCAATGTAAAGAACAACCTATAAGCACTATAGCCACATGGATCCCCCTAATATTAGGGGAGAAAAAATCCTAATGTTTCAGCCTGCTAGGTTTATGCTGTAGACCTATTTTCCCCATATGAAAACAGTTCTAATTACCCTCAGTTTCAGAATACAAGCAAAAGGAAATGGCAAGCAAAGAAGGCTGCTAAGAAAAAAACATCCAAAAATCCAACAGTGGTAAGTAAAAAAAAAAAGTTGTACATCTATGCATACACTCAATGTACAGCATACCATGGAAAGGAGCCACTTCTGTTCCTGTCTGAGAATTTGCAAATCTTCCAATGAATTTTTTGAATTTGGTTTTAGACTTGGATCAGGCTTTGTCTACTAACTTTTTAATTAAGCTTCTTTCATGTAGTCCTAAGAATTATGAACTGTCTAGATTCCTAAGTACTCTTGAAAGTTGTTAGAAAATTAGTCGAACACTCTCCTTTGCTCTATGTATTTTATAAATCTGTTAGAAACAGGAACTGTGCTATAGATTTCCTGTAGCACCTAGCAAAACGTCCTTATGTGGAAGTGTGGCATTTAGCCAGTACTGTAATCATAATAGGTTGTCTGAAGGAGAAAAATGCAATGATGTAATACAAGGCCACATTCAAGGAGCCAACCCACAAAACCCTAAAAAGTGACCTTTAAGTGAAAAGGCAGTGCAGAATTACTTCTGAAGAGCTGAATCTGTCTTTTCTTCATATGCTGATGTCTAAACTGATAACAGCCATTGTGAAGGTAAGAGGGAGAACAAAAGCAGAATCGAGATGTTTTCTTTCATGATAAGAGTAATCCTTATCTTGCTAGCTACAGTTTGGGTGATGGATTGTTTGGGGAGAATTCTGCACTGATACATGCTTTCGATCAAAACCTGTAATCTTGGTGCTTATACAAGCCTCTTTGTTATTAAAGTTTCATAAAGTTCGTAAGTCCAAATAACATGATATGAGAACATTACAGCATTTTGCCTTTGCTGTTTTCAGCAGGAGGTAAATTCTGGGTTAAAAATTGCAAGAAGATCATGTTTGAACAGAAGTCGTGAATCTCCCTCTAAATCATGCATATAGTAGTGTTTTAACATGGACTAATTTGTAAAAATGTGGTGCATGTGCAATCAGTTTTATAATATGGCATGCTTTCTGCCACTTAGTATGCATACCTCCCAGGTACATGGATACTTCAGCATGAACACAAGGGCTTACACGTCCCCAGACAGCAATAAGCAGTCATCCAATTGCTGAAAACTGCAAATGTTCTCAAGCTAATGCTGCATGAATTTGTACTGATATTGCCCACAGAAGTTGGACTGAGAAACACAAAGGAAGGATTTCATCCATTTCCAGAACATTTTATGCTTGGCATTACAAAATGTATTTTCACTACTCTGATGATGAACATAAACTTTAAAGATTTATCAGTCCACTTGCTGAGGATGCTGGTAGTGTTCTATTCTGGGGAAAAAAATTATGCAGTTAAAATGTCATGATACTTAGAAAACATCTGTTCTACCAGATCATGACTAAAGATACTCAGCATTTACATTTTTTGTGTTTCGTTATTGTTTTTATGGCTTTTAATCTCTCTTAATGAATGTTAAAAGCTGTTAGAGTGCATAATGTCTTGAAGCTGAATCTTGAAACCTGCTGCAAAAAGATCTTTTGGGTGAGCTGGACCTTCAATGGAATAAATATAGCAGAAGCCAAAGGGACTGATGGGCATTTGGCACTTTGCCAAACCTGTGCCACTGTGGGGAGAGTAGTGTGGGACATGGCCTTGTCTGAAAAGCTTCTAGAAGTAAGTTTGCTGTTCTCTTTAATCCTACTCTACATCAGAAGCCAACCCATTGTAAAGTCCTTCTGTAAAAAGACTTCTCTTGCTGCCACCAAGAGAACATGAGAGGTGCAGATTCAAGCTCTCTGACATTATTCTGCTTTGTTAGTATCTGAAAGCACTAATTTTCATGAAGTAGAATTGGTCTCTCCTTCTGAATCTGGTCTGGGAAGTTTCAACCTTAGTCTCCCATACGACAGAAAATGGCCTGTAAATGCTGGGCCAAAGAGTCATACTCTTCCTTACTTCTCTCCTTTCCCTTTCGTTGTTGTTTTAGCAAATGGTTGTTTTTAACCAGAAAGAGGGATGAGAGTAATTTAGCAGAGTTATTCAAGAATAACTAGTTAAACAGTAAATTAGTTTAGAATAATTAGAATGATTTAGAATAATTCAGTATTTCCATAAGTTGCTTGAACTCCCAGTTTTAGATTACAATATCTGAAACCTTCCAGTTGGAGGGGGGATCTGATAATGTATCAATTTTTTCATGTTTTTCTGCTATTCCTGTAGAATTTGGAAGCTTCTGCTTCTGAACCCGGGAAGGATATCCTTACTGAAGACAGCTGAGATGGGCTGCTACCTAACATGCCCCTTATAGAGCATAGTCTGTTTTCTCCCCACAACCAAGTCTTGCAGCTGACCAAGGTCAGGGAGGTGATAGCGACCACTGGCAGCCAGCAGAAGGAGACCCAAGGTGCTGCTACCCTTCTGTTGGGAAAGGGCAAAGCAGGTCTTTTACTGCTAACTCCTTTTGCCTCTATTAAGGGGAGTGTGTGTGATTTCTTTGGGTGGCTCCATCATATATGAACTTACTGCAAGTGGCTGCCTGGCAGAGAAGACTGTAATCATGGGGGGATGTGCAGCTAATTCTGCATGTTTTTTTAGAGAGGAATTCAACATTTATTGTATTTAGACAGAACTCAGCAAGTTTTTCTCTAGGGCAGATTTTAGACACTTTAATAGAGCAGTCAGCATTGTTAGTTGAAACTTCAGTGTCTAGCACTGTTAATTCAAGGAATTCACACTCAAAGTTACTCTCCTCATGAGTATTTATTTCCTTTGATCCAGGTCAGACCAAACTCAATTACCTGCCTCTGTGACAACTTTCAATAAATCTTTGTTATTTCTTTCTCCTAGCATAGGAAGATGAAGGGAGAAAGGTAACTTTTCTATCTGAAGTCACTTCTTAATTAAATTAGGACTTAATCTTGGCCCCACTGAACTCACTGGGCTTTTTGCCACTGACTTTAATAAGGCTAGGATAAAACTCGTAACATATAGTTTCGCATTTCTTCCAGATAACCAATTAAAATATTAAATATCTCAGGATATTATGCCTCCCCTCTAAATGGTGTTATTGCTTTTTTCTTCTGTCCTTCATTAGTTTTGATTAAGAGTTACTTTGTGTATAAGTAGAGGGGGGTTGTTTATTTTTAAACTATTTTTAGATATGCTTCAGTTCTGACAGTTTCTACAAATAAAAAAACACAATTATGAGCAGAATCTTTTTCTATTGGAGGCCTAATCTACCAAACATTTGCCTGAGGATGAACTGGGAAAGTAAGCAATATGAGAGTAAGCATTCATTCTCTCAACTCTTTTAATCAATTAATTTAATTTAAAAAGAGGAATGCATTTGATTAGAAAAAATGAATGTTGATTTTAACTATTTAAAGATAGAGCATATATTGCTGCCTGGTGTTTTGTTTAACATTCTAGGGTGTAAAAGAATTCTGTTTCTCATCAAGGCTCTCCAAAGAAAAAAACCCTCCTTTCTCTGTCACAGAAGGTCCATCTTGAAAACAAGATTGATATTATTGATATTTGGTTTTATTTCTGAAGCTTCATTACATATTTATCCATTCACACTATTCTTTGTAAACCTGTGAGATCAATGCTTATCGCTTTGTACCAGTGCCAGCTAAGAATAATGTTTTTTGATCCAATTCATGGCATTGGTTGCTATGGCTGACCATACAGAAAAAAAGGGTGAAATACCAGGGACTAGGGATGCTGGTAAGACTGTGAAGGAAGAGATGCAGGCCAAGCAATGGAAACATACTTGAATGATGGGATGTTCTGGCATGAAGAAGGGGGCTATTTACCTGAGTGGTGGAGAGACGAAGGGAAAGAGATAGGGAAAGAGGGAAATCATTTTCATGATTTTCATCCAGATTTGCTCTAATGACCATGTACTTTTTGAGCTGCAGAATATGCACCAGTAGTATTGCCTGGCTATTATCTTTATTTATGTATATTACCATCCTTTCAGGTGCACATCTGAAAACTATAACTTTGTTCTATGTGAAGATTTGGCACTATAGTTGCTGACTTAGGCCTTCTGAGCAGTCAGTAGTTGTTGCTCTTCTGTGCGAGTATGCATTGTGTATTGGTAAATATGAGATGATAGTTGAAGACCTTTGTAGGCATCTGAAAGTAATGAAAATCAAAAAAATTTTTTTTGATTTAATAACTGTAGGGGAATAGAAGAGGTGAAGGAAGAGAAAGTAAAATCTCATCCAACCTACTGACTTGCCAAAAGTAATGAGTGACTTCTAAGGGTGTGCAATGTAATTAACACTAGTAATTTTTTCTGTTCTAAAACCCTGAATATGTGTTCTGTGGTGTTAGATGCATGATAGACACTCTCACTCCTTGTAATAATTAAACCGTTGACCGCTTGCAAGGTTTTCTAATGACAAAACTGTCTTGTGAATTTGTTATGGCCTTGTTTATTGATTTCTCTAGTTCTCTAGGGAACATTAAGGACTGATCTGAAACTGTTGTCTGAGATGTATATGGAAAGAACTGTTGGAAACAACCTATCTAATATATAGATGCGTTTGTCTAATTGTTGATTTTAAAACTACCTTAAAAATGTATTAGATGTCTTTACAGCATTAGCCTGTCCCTCCGAGGAGGGTACTGAAGCATCCTTCTGCACATTTAAAGTTCCTTGCTGTAGGTACAGTAAGGATAAGGAAGACTTTTTTTCGAAACAGTATTGTGCAGTGAGATCCTCTCCAGCAGAGCTGTTTCATCTTGTCTAATGCTTTCTCTTTCTGTCTGAAAATTAATGGGAGAAGTTTTCTATCCACTGTACACCTTGGACAAATTTCTCGGGTTTAAATTTTGTGCAGTGTCACTGTGAGATTCTAGCAGCAGGTATTGAACGTTTGTTCAGTTAAACGAAGTGGGAGCCATAGATCAAGATGTCATTGATAATCCAATGACCCAAGGTAATTTTGCTAACCAAGCTATATATGCTTCAGGCAAGCAATTGTTAAGTGCTGCTCCAAGAGCTTTGATATCTATTGATCTTGCCAATTATTGCCATATCTTTAATCTGGATAGTGATAAATGTTAACTCTTGGGTAAGCTGAAAAACACACCAATGCAAATCAATGGCTTTTATTCAAACAAATATATTCAAAACTTTCTTTGGCCTATGTTGGCTTCAGCCAATGGCACATAAATTGCATGAGATTCTGTCTTGTTTTCATCAGATCCAGGGGGTGGGAGGCTCCCTCTTCCTCCACTAAGTTTCAGAGACTACAGTTTGAATGAAACAGGACTCATTAGACATTAATTTACACAAGAATGAAGTGATGGAAAGGGATATTGAGAGAAGCAAACTGAAAACAGGCTTTGTACTTCATGTGTTCAACAGGTTTGCAACTTCAGTTAGCTTTTGTGTTGCTAAATATTGAATTCTAAGCTAAAGTAGTATTTCTGGCCAGAACTTGTCAGAGGAAAATGAAAAAGTAATACAGATATTGCATACATTTATCTCAGATCTGGTCTTTGGAATTATTCATGTCTATATGAGTTTTAGATGTGATTATAGTTAGAGTCTAGACCAATGTAGATTTTCCAGTGCCAGAAACTTTCAAGCTTTTAAAATTGTGTAAGTATTTTTTTACAGCAAAATCAGCACATCTGAAGTTTTTTTGTTTTTGGGGTTTTTTTTGTTTTGTTTTTAATTCAACAACAAGGAGAGAGAGGTCCAGAAAACCCAGTTTTATTATAATATTCAGGTGTCTGGGAGAGACACATGCAAGTCTGAGCTGATTCACACCAGGCATCCAAACCCGAGGTTTATCTGTATTTTGTGAGAGTCTTTGGATAAGCAAGGTGGTACTTATGCTTATGCTAAATAAATCTGTTACTCTGAGAAAATGGGATATTTTGATTGACAGTTTTAAAGTATTTTCTTCTAAAACTTCTGAAATGAAAGCATCCATGCCAGTGCAAACCCAAAGCAGTTTTTCTTCATCTGAAAACTTAGTTTAAACTAACTGCACTGACTTCGCTGGAGAACAGTAATAACTATACAACCATTTATTGATCAGTGAATGTGTTGTTCTATCAAGAGTAAAACCTACCGAAATTATGGTAAAGCTCCCATCGATTTTTTAATGTGCTAGAATATGACTTTAGAAAGGTCTTTATTATAAAGAGCATGGGAGTTTGGATGTTATTTTGTAGTGGAACAATGAGAAATTGATTACAAAAAAAAAAAGCAGCTTCAACTTCTAAACAAGTCTTGTCAGATGGAATAGCCAAGTTCAAATAATAAGTACTGCTAATGACAATGTAATGAAATGCAGGCAATGGGTACAGCAAGGGATATTTTGAAATGGCTGATCTGTCCAATGGTTTATCAGAAATAGCAGTTTTAAATGGAAAAGAACAGAATATGTTTGCTTGATATTTTTATTTTATATAAAACTGATCATAATATAGATATATTTTATATCTGATTTAATAACAGTGTAGTAATTCTATTCATTTAGTATCTGTCAAAACTTGTACTGATATAACATTATTTCACCATTCACATCTGCAAGTTCAGAGAACTTAACGGTGTTATTACTATTTGCAACATTTATATCTTTCTGCCACTTTTCATCATTTATGAACTGGCTCTGTTTTGTTGTGCAAAGTGAGAACAGTCTTTGAGAATCTTTGTATCTTGCCTTGCCTATTAATTTAAAAAGAAGAGAGAAAAAAAAATCCTTGTATAATTGATTACCTGTGCTTCAATCCTGTAGTTTGTCCTGTGTAGCTAGGCTCTACCCTGATCTCTCCAAAAGCATTGACTCACTTATGTTCAGTGATTAAATTGTGGCCTATACTGTATTTGTGAAGTATGCTTTGGACAGCATATGTTTCTTTGGCCTTGTTTGTTCTGTTTTCTCATTAGGATGCCTAAGGAATGTGACTGAAATGAAGGAACTGAATATATCTAGGAATCGAAAATGCCCCTAAATAAGGTTTTCTTATCACTGAAAAAGACATCGACTTCACCTTTCAAATTCCAGTGGACTGCAGTCATAAGTGAAATTTGTTCTGCTGAAATTGCCAGGACCTCAAGTACTCCAGGCTACTGGAAAGACATCTTATTATTAATCCTGCATTAATGAAGAGATTGGATTTAGGGCATGATCCAGAGCCCATTGTAGTCAATGGGAGTCTTTTTCCATTGACTTCAGTGGGGTTTGGATCAGGCCTTTACTTCCTAAAGTGAATAGACTCCCTGCAAAAGCCTGCTGTAAGCAAGTGTCATCCTTTCCTGAGACCTTAGAAGATGCTGAAGACCTAATAGCTGTAACTTGCTCATGAAGATGGCTATATGTATAGCTCACTGCTCATGGGGAACATCCAGTGTATCTTAAAAATAAAGATAACCCTGAAAGTCTAAGAATTGTTGGTCAGCTTTGGAATACCTGATCTAGAAAGCAGGAATTTATTTCTATATAATAAATTGGTAAATGATGAGGAATAATGCAGATGAATTTCTAATTATTTCTCAGTTCCTGAGGGAAAGGGGAAAATTTAAGTTTAAAATTCCTTGAACTCTAGTATGTGAATCCTTGACATTCAGAAACACAAAAAAATATTGCTGGAGACTTCACTTCCCTGTCACAAGTACTGTAATGAGAGCTAATAGTACCAACATAAAACCATACACTTTTATGTGTCTGCTGAGGAATAACCATTTTTGAAATTTCTATTTCTGTAACAGGGATCCAGACACATTACAAAGTTGCTGCGAACTAAAGGACTTTTTTTACAGAAAAGGTAGAGAGTTAAAAAGTTCCTGTTTTTTCTCAAATAAGTTTAAAGAATTTTTTCAAATTGAAGAAAAAATATAAAAATTTTAATCTTCTCCCCCTACCTTTTGAACCCAGTTACTTTCCAAGGGAAAAATTCTGTCCGAAGTCATATAAATGTCTGAAATCCTAAATGACTAGGAGCACATACTGAGCAATGGATTCAGGCTTTTGGCTTCTGATTTTTGATTAATTACATGATACCTGACTTCAAATATCTGCAGGACATATTTCTACGTCTGAGCTAGTCACCCCAGAACTCCTTTACAGATGGTATGGGCACTTGTGTAGCAGAAATCTTTTAATGTTCATGCAATTGTTTAAAATAGATCTGATGAACTGTGCTCGAAAAGTATCTATATCTCTCCACTGATTATGAAGGGAATAAGTACAACTTACTTTCATGTAAATATTTATATTTGTTCACATGATTTGCTTCTCTCTCCCTCCTCTGCTGAGGTACCTGAACAGAGAACCTTAAAACCTTGTTACCAAGAGGTTCAGGAGCCAAGTGGTCAAGAAAACCTCTGGACTTCCAGGAGTCCTTACTGCAATAGTGAGAGGGCTTAGACACTGTGAATCACAGTTTCCGTGGCTCTAAAATGAATGACTTATGAAGGGAGGAAGAGGGAACCCGAAAGAAGGAGCCAGATGTTCAGAGACAGTCCAAGAGTGTAGATTGTTGGCCAGAAGCCCAGACACTCCTAATATCTGCTTCTCCTCTTTGTCCTTCAACATGAGGATGCTCATGTCTTTCATTTCTTGCCAAAACACTGAAACAATCATTTTCCGGTACCTTGTGGAAAATTCAATCTAAAATTGTCATTTTTTGACAGAGAGCTGTGTCTTCCTCTCCTAGCCATACTGAGATGCGTAAAGAGAGAAAAAAAAAAGTCTTTGATTTTTTTTCCTCTCCATCATGCCTGAAAAGAGTTATCTGCAACACAACTTCACATAATCTTCAACAAAACTAATAATTCCTGGTGAACAAATAGTATGGGGCAGATCCTTGAGGCATCTGAGTGGCTTCATTCTCTGCCAATAAATCCATAAAGCTAGAGATCCTGGCTGATTTGAATGGGACTTTGAGGGAAATGGAGCTGTCTGAAAAATCTGTTTTGGAAAGATAATGATATAGTGGAACTCCTCAAGAATTCTGCTGTTCATATCTAATCCAAATATCTTTTCCCTTTCTCCTTGTTGTCATTCAAAATTTAGTATATTAATCTGTGGCGGACTGATTCATGGACTCCAGTGTGCTGGATCAGAATCAACTTTGTTCAAGCAAGCAAGCCCTTTCTATATGCTCTAGCCTGGGTCGGGACTTTCCACAGTGATCTATGGTACCTTCCACTCCCCTTGTAAGCGCCACGTTGTACTTTCCCGAAGGTCATGTTCCCATCAGCACTCCTTCTCATTCCGTGCGGCTACTACCTTATCTACATACTGCTATTCACTCCTCCCAAGGCTTTTGGCTCTTTAACTCTGTCTTATCCAATCCCTCGCTTTCTGCCCCTACATCTCCCCCTTTTTTGTTTTGTTGAACTATTAATACCGTGTTTATTGATTTTTGCACCATCTGCTGAGTACATTGCAGAATGCAAGGGACACAGACTAGGATGTACAAAAAGATCGATAAACCTTCTGCTATCCATTCCATTAGCTGCTTTATCCAACCTCCTAAACCCCAATTATTCAGCAGATTGCCAAACCATCCCCACTCATCATTCTCCCGAAGTTGGTCCACCCCATCCCGTAATTTCTGAATGCTCGCATGAATGGACTCAGAGTGATCTGAGAGGTTCATGCAACACATACCTTCAAAATCCTGACACCCGTGGCCACTCACAAGTAACAGAAAATCTATGGCTGCGTGATTTTGCAAAGTGGCGTGTCTGACAGAGTCAACATCTATCAAGAAGCTAGACAAGGCTGTGGATTTAGCGTTGCTTTGCTTAACGAGCCAGCACCCTAATTTATTCAACGTGTTAAGAGCATTAGCAGCTGCAACCCCTGGTGCAAGCATAGAGGCCAAAATGCCTGGTGCTCCAAAATTCAACCTCACTATCGCAACTTTGGTCAAAGGCATGAGTTGTCCATTGTGAGCAATGGTGGTATTTTGTGTAATTCGTGATTATTGTTAAATTTGGGGTCAGCAGTGTAAGCCGTCCCAAACTGTATGGCCCTCCCCTTATGTGTGAAGGGATCCCTTCCCAGGCTCGGTATCCACAGATAAAGAAGACCCCCAGGGGAAGCTGTGTGGTCTTATTTGCAGATAAGGACATATTAAGGCTGGTATAATTGCACCAGATTGTCACATTCTTATAGACTGTCAATGAGGAATTAACATTCTGGGCAAGGGATTGATTTCGGCCACTATAATTGAAAAATAAGCAAGCATTCATCATGACTGAGCCCAAGAGTTCAAACTCCTGCGGCTCGTTCACAAAGGGGGGCAAGTACCTGGCCCATCCATCCCAGTCATCAACCAATTTGGGACCACAACTGCTGTTGCTGCCAGTGCCTGAGGGTCCCACGCAGATGGATCTGGTTTGGGTTGTGTTTGGCCATCCGTCTGTCAGGATTCCCACCAGGCATGTACTAAAGGGGTTTCCTGGCATGGACATCAAGAGGCACAGAGTGTCCTGACCTGTTTTGTTTGCCAGGGTTACCCATTTGTTCTGTTTAGGCACAGGTGAGATCCAAAACCTGCTCATCGCCGTTACTCCCACTAGGATGGCAATGACTGTCGTAGTGATGGACGGACCCACCTTGCTGGCACCCATCTTGGTCCCATACCTGTGGAGACACAAACATATCCTCGACCCCAAGTTATTAACGGATAAGGTCCCTCCCACTGATTAGTTGCTAAGTTCTTACCCAAAACCTGTGCCTTCTCCTGCTGAGGCACGGAGCTTAAGCCTTCTGAGAGGAAGTTAAAGTGTTTCAACATCGCCGGTTCCCCTTCTGTCCCTTGATTCAAGAAGTTGAGCACGTATAATATTTTTGCCAATCACTCTGAGGGGGTACCTAGGGCCATTACCCCTTTTTGTTTTTGTAACATTACCTTAAGGGTTTTATGCGTACACTCAACAATAACTTGGCCAGTAGGCGAGTAGGGAATGCCTGTAACATGAGAGATCCCCCATGTTCTAAGAAATTGTGTAGTTTTGTGAGCAGTATACCCTTGGCCATTATCAGTTTTAATTTGCTGGGGGATGCCCAACCCTGAAAAGGCAGTCATAAAGTGTCGAATGACATCCCTGGCCTTTTTGCCCGCATGGCAGGAGGCAAAAATGCACGCTGAGAAAGTGTCCACGGACACGTGCACATATTTTAATTTGCCAAACTCCAGCACATGAGTGATGTCCATTTGCCACAGTTCCAGTGCCGTCAGACCCCTGGGGTTGATGCCTACAGGAGTGGCTGTCATGAGCTGCTGGCAATCTGGGCAAGAGGTAATGATGTTCTGTGCCTGTTCTCTGGACAGAGAGAACTGTCAAACCAGCGCCCTGGCTGGTGAAAGAACCCATGTGACAGGCGGGCTTGCTTGAATTTGTTCGGCACTACAACAGGGCCAGCCACCACATCTGCTTGGTTGTTCCCTCCGTGATCGGGCCTGGGACACTTGTATGTGAGCGCACATGCATGACAAAGTATTTGCCTGATCGCCCGTTCAACAAGAACAACAATTCCTTCATAAGCGCAAATAACTGAGGGTTGGAGACTTCTTTCAGGCATGTGGACTCCAAGCGACTAATGAGCCCTGCCACGTAGGCAGAGTCTGTGACTATACTGAGATCTGTCATCCACTGGCAAAAGGTGCGAATGACTGCCGCTAATTCTATAATCTGGGGAGACCCCTGGACCACCTGGACATCTTGCTGCCAAGGGCCGTTAACCTCCGATCACCAAACAATGACAGATCTCCCCATATGACCAGAGCTGTCCATAAAGACTGTCAGTGCCTTTAGAGGAGTGGGGCTAAGTTAGCCTTTAAATATGAGCCTTTAAATATGGGAAGACTTGGTAGCATTTGAAAAAGCGGGTGCTTCAGTAGATGGATCTTAAATTGACCAGTGAAACCCTCTGTGGCAATTTGGAATGACAATGAATATTTCAAAAGCTACTCTAGCTGTTTGAGGTCCATGGGTAGATAAATATTGCTAGGATCTTGGCCATACAAGAGCATCATTCTGCCCCTGCCTTTTTGAATCAGCATACTGATCAACTTGGATTGTGTAGTGACCGTTTTTGAGAATTGATGCGGTAAGAACAGCCATTCAATGATTACTAAGGGATCTCGCTGACTCGGGTCCCACTGGGCTAAGAGTGCAAAAGGTTGATATGTAGAATTAAAAATGATCAGACCAAACGGAACACCTTCCAGCCTCCGGTGGGCTTTCTGAGCAGTGGGACGCTCTGCAACAGTTTGTAGTGCCCTCTCGGCATCGGTGGAGAGGGTTCTTTTGGAAGTTAAAGCAGGGTCTCCCTTTAACAGAGTGAAAAGTGGGTGAAGCTCCTCGTTGGTCAGGCCTACTGCAGGACGAAGCCAACTGAGGGATCCTAGTAGTTGTTGTAAATCGTGCAAGTTCTCTATTTTAACGCATGATTTTAGCTCTTGTGGCGCTCAGTGATGCGCCACCCTAAATACCTCCAAGGTGGCATCTCTTGCACTTTCTCCGGTGCTAGGACAAGTCCAGCCAGAGTCACTTGACGCCTGACTGCTTCCAGTACCACCTACATAGAGTCTATTGTGGGGGCTGCCACAAGGATGTCATCCATATAGTGACATACAATTGCCTGCGGATGCTGTTGTCGGACGGGTGCCAGCACTTTCACCACAAAAGCTTGGCATATAGTAGGGCTGTTTTTCATTCCTTGTGGCAACACAGTCCAATAGTATCGGCGATGAGGTTCCGCGACATTGAGGGGGGGAACCGAGAAAGAAAATCTGGGAGCATGCTGTGAATGCAAGGGGATCATAAAAAAACAATCTTTGAGGTCTATCACTGTTAACGCCCAATTTTGTGAGATCATTTTGGGGGACAGGAGTCCTGGTTGTAGGGACCCCATATCTTCGATTACTATGTTTATTTGGCGTAAGTCATGTAACAGGCTCCATTTCCTGCTCTTTCTTCAAATGACAAAAACAGGTGAGTTCCACGGACTAGTGGAGGGGACAACATGGCTGGCAGCTACCTGTTTGCCCACAAGGCTCTGTAAATGTTGCAGCTTTTCCCTAGAAAGGGGCCACTGATCAACCCAAACTGGGGCATGAGTCAGCCAGGTAAGGGTTAGGGGAAGCTGCGTGTCAGCAGCCCCTACGTGAAATCCGAGTGTAGATGGAGGCCCATTGTGCTAGGCAGTCCCGACCCCAGAGAGTGACTGGGCTAGGAAGGATGAAAGGCTTTACCTTTGCCACCTGGCTCTCTGGTCCTGTGAGCAGGATATTGTGTTGACTTTGCATGGGGAGGGTGGCCCTACCAATGCCTGAGACCGAGGCCACCATTTTGACTGTCGGCCACGAGGGGGGCCAGACGGTTGCCGAGATGACGGTAACATCGGCACCGGTGTCCATGATTCCTTCCAGCTCCATTTCTTGCTGCAAGGTGGAGTGCTTGAGGGTAAAACGATAACAGGGGCATCACACAGAGACTCTCTGGGACCACAGGACTTGGGCTGGCCTGGTAGAACCAAAGCCGCCGTTGCCTCACGTTTTTTCCAGATGATGTGGCACCTGACTGCGGAAAGGGATGAGCTGCACTATGCGCGAGCCCAAGGGGATCTGACAAGGTGTGGTAGGGGTCCATACCATGATCTGAATTTCCCCGGTGAAATCAGCATCTATAACCTCAGGTAACACAAATAGGCCTTGCCGCGTCACAGAGGAACAGCCAAGCAATAAGGCGCTCAGCCCATCCCCCAATGGTCCTCTGATTCCCATGGGCACCAAGGCGACTGCCGAGGTGAAGAGAGTTACTTTTGTGGTGGCGGCGAGGTCCATCCCTGTGCTTCTGCTGGTTCTGGCATACAGGCCGAGGCCGCCAGAGGAGGGGGGACTTGTGTCGTCGCGTGGCCCCTCTGCATGCTGGCTCGGCAGTTTCCCTGCGACTTCAGTGGAAGCGGTTTACCATCTTTGTCAAATCTCGAGCGACACTGCTTAGCGTAGTGTCCTCCCCTCCCGCATCGCAGGCATACACCAGCGCCAGGCCCCTTGCCTTGGGGTCTCCGAGGGCACTCCCTTTTTATGTGACCTGTCTTTCCTCAAGAGAAACACTTCTCGGAGCCTGTGCGAAAGGCAGCAAAGGCTTTGGCTAACATCGCCATCTGGTGGCGAAGAGTGCCCACGTTCTGACATGCCTCAATCATCTCCTTAAGGCTGGGATTCTTCAGCGGTTTCAACAGCTGCTGACAGTCGGAGTTAGCATTTTCTATCGCCATATGCCTCAACAAGATTTCTCGCGCTGTGGCATTATCAACCTGCTTATCTAGAGCATTTTTCAACCGATCTAATAATTGCATATAGGACTCTTGTGCCCCTGGTCGAATGGTGACAAAGGACTGTTGGGTCTTCCCGGCATCGGGTACTTTCTGGAATGCTTTGAATGCTAATCCTTTAGATTGGGTGAGAGCCCCCCCTGGAAGCGTAGCCTGGGCCGCGGGGGTTTGATACAGTCTCTCCCCTAGGAGCACGTCTGTGCCTATCGCGTGCAGGGGATCATCGGGGGGGCGCCCCAGGTTTTCTACAGCCGCCACCTCCGCGAGTTGTCGCCATTGGCTAGTCCATATCATGAACTGAGTGGCTGTTAGCAGGATTTGTGTGAGAGTTTTACAGTCATGCAGTGCCAAGACATGCATTTCAATTACTGATTGCAAAAAGCCCATTGCAAAGGGTGAGCTAAGACCATTTTCATGAACGGAATGACGCAACTCCTTAATTAAAGAAAAATTCAGGCCCTCCCATTGGGGGCGTCTTTTCCTTTCATAAACAATGGGGGACATGCCAACTGCACAGAGAAGGTCTACGTCTCCTTCCCGCGCTGCGGCTTGCCACACAGGACCCCATCTATCATGGGGGTCTGGAGCATACAAGTCCAGCTCTTGCTCAGGGTCAGTTGGCCCAGGATTGAGTGGATTGTCCTCTCCGTTTTCCAAGGAGTCCCATTCACCCACTGCTCCCACCACCGTGTCATCCAGCAGAGGCTTTATGTTTAGCACGGACCTATCCTGCGGGGAGATTCCGTTTCCCATGGCTCCCACGCGTTCCCGGCCACTTACCTCCGTCCAGCGGTAGGTAACCTGTTGCGTGCAACACCGCTTCCTTTCAGCAGCTCCTCTGTTCAGCTGGGCTTCGCCACTGGTTCAGCTATCTGCTGCTTCTACAGCCCTGGACGAAGTCAGTCTTCGGTCCCTGTTCGGGTGCCGTTTGTGGTGGACTGATTCATGGACTCCGATGTGCTGGATCAGAATCAACTTTGTTCAAGCAAGCAAGCCCTTTCTATATGCTCTAGCCTGGGTCGGTACTTTCCACAGTGATCTATGGTACCTTCCACTCCCCTTGTAAGCGCCACGTTGTACTTTCCCGAAGGTCATGTTCCCATCAGCACTCCTCCTCATTCCGTGCGGCTACTACCTTATCTACATACTGCTATTCACTCCTCCCAAGGCTTTTGGCTCTTTAACTCTGTCTTATCCAATCCCTCACTGTCTGCCCCTACATCAGTCTTTTCAGTTAATGCAAATTTCACAGGAAATTTTTTAGCTGAAGTATATATCTCAGTTGGCTTAATTATTTGATATGTTGTCTGCTAATTTGTTTTCCCATAAAAAAATGCACTTCTTATTAGGTGACCCTTGTGATATTTCGTATCTTCCTTGATTGATGTGCCCCCCCTCTATTTGGTTTCATTTGTACAGACAACAGTCTTCTCTAGGTCAATAAGGGTCTTTGATCATTGGAAAGGTGCACCATTAAGTTTTGCAAAAATATGTCCTGTGGGACAGATTGTCATGACTGTAGTTTATGAGGCAACAAACCTGTAAATCTGTATACTTAAATTGTAAATGCAGTCTTCAAGTTGACTTTGGGTTACTGTTTTTTGAAGGTTGCTGTTATATTGTATAGTTTCCTAATAAATGTTACATTTATTTGTTATTTTATTTAACGTAGTCTCTTTGGTTTATCATTTTCTTACTGCTAGCTCTTACACTTCATGGAAGAACATTAATCAAAATTGTTAATATAATGCTGTAATGATTCTCTTTTCCTAACTTGCAAGAGAATGTTGGTAGTATGAAATTTTATATTGTTAAAAAAATAGTAGAAGCACGCTGCTGAAAGATGTTGATATTGTTTTCCTTTATATCATGTAAATTATGTCATCTTTATTATTTAATTTTAATTTTGTAAAGCCAAGCTAGCAAACTATGAAGGGCATGGACTATAAATCTTTCATCAGCTTTGGCAAGAAAAGTCATGCAAGGAAACCATGTGTGTAAGTAAGATTGATCTGGAGAATCAGTCGTGTGAGTGAGTGACATTATAAACCAATGGTGAAGATTTAGGTCTTCAGCTTGGCAAAGCAAAATCTGCTCATGTTTTAGAGAATGTGATAAATTAAAGTGGTTGAATTGCAGGGGTGTCAATACACTTCCCTTTTTGGTATCTGCCTCAAACAAATCACTTATTTGTTTGTTTATTTGTTTTTGAGAAAACACAGAAATATAAAACAACATTAGAATTCACTTAAGTGTGCCATTGGCGGCATTGTAAATAACATATTGTCCCAGCTCAGATGGAGTGTTCCACAGAAACTTTACATGGTATCTCTAGAAATTTAATGATATCTGTATGGAGACCATTGAAGAATTGTCTTAGTATTATTTTAACTTTTAAGAGATGTTAGCCCTATTGCTATCTATAAAATTATCACTGTTTCAAATATATGAAGAATATCTTCCGCTAGTTTCTATTATCAAATTAATTTGTGTGCATTAGGTGAGAATTGAGGTAAAATGGTTGACCATTAGAAAGCTATTACGAAGAGCAAGTTTACAAAGAAAATTAACCAAAAATTATGGGGAATTGAATGGCTATAGAGTTTTGCTCTCTCTTTATTAAGTTATACATAGGACCATAACTAAAAGGTGTAGAGAAAAGCAATTCAACCTGTCATATACTAAAGGAGAATAAATAGCTGCTGACACAGAAATTAATCGCTTGAATAGCTATTACACATGAGGATATTGAATGAAGCAAGCAGTATTGATTTCTTTATATTGCCATATAATGATCGAAATAAGGTGATAAAATAATCCATTAACATAGACAGACATCTTTTACGAGTGCTAAACAGTAACAGAGTTGATTCTGTATAAAGGGATGCATAGTAGAAGAGAAACAAAATCAAGACCTCTTACCCAGGGAGCTTACACGTAACAAGCAGAAGAATCATTACAATTCCAAGCTGATGGCCTCACATTTACGTTCATGTAAATTAATTTCACTGTTAAGAGCTGGTGTGTCCCAAAGCACTAGGATGTCGAGAATCCTGAGTCTTGAGGGCTTTAAAGGAGATTTCAGTTTCAGTACTCATCTAAATACACAAGGAAAAAATATTATTCTTTAACTGAACTGTGGAATTGTGCCACGCACACACACACACACACTTGATACATTTGCTATTCACTGTTTTGATGACTACATTTCAGTAAGAATCACTTAATCTCCCTAACACTAAAGAGGTCCATTTTTTAAATAAAGAATGGTGTGCCCATCTATGACCTAGAATGTATTAGCTTGGAAGGAAAAATTGTGAGGGTAGTTCAAGTTTAGAGTAGAGTATTTTCATTTCAATCTCTGCAGCATTAAAATCCTAAAATCTGAAGTTCTGAGGCCCTGAGAAGAGAGAAACTTTAGATAAATTGCTCCACTTTGAATCCATCTCTATATATCACACCCTGAAAACACAGAACACAATTTTGTAAGGAGATTTGACTGGTAAACAGCCAAACTTATCTTCTTGTTTGTGTCCTTCACAGTCTGAACAGGTAAAAAGAAGGTAAAGGTTTTCAGCAAGGCTCCTTCATTTTGTCCAGTACTCATCTGTTAGTGTGCTTTGTTTTTAAAATATCTTTTTGTAGGTTTTTTTGGCACTCTTTCATGCTTTTCATTTATTTCTTTTCCAGCAGAGACCCAGAGGAAAAATAACAAGATAGAGCTGATTTTGCATATTAATTGTCAGAGCTCTAACATACAAGCATAGGTGTTTTTATTGTTGTAAGAGATAAAGTGCATCCTTTTGGCCTGTGGATGTATTAAAAGTACCATATTCTTTCATGATACCAGATGGTTTCTAATTACTAAGGCAGTTGCCTGGAAGACTGTTTTTAGTCACTGACAAACAGCTCAAATCCTATTTGCATTTAAATGGCTCTCAGATGTACCTAATAGCTTCACAACAGGCCACAATTCTGCGATCTATTTCTGTTCAATAGGAACACTGAAGTAGCTACTGGCCTGCTGGCTCTCTAGAAAATGAATATTTTTGATTAGGGTAAATCTCTGTGGCTCTAGTGTGATGACTAGTTGCCTCTAACTTCATTCTTCAGAACAGGGCTCCTCCGCCCAACTCCCAAAAAGCAGAGCTCTATCTTTAATATAAAACATTCATCTGGCAACCTCTTACATCTCTGTCAGTATAATTTTCCCAGGGCTAACATGATTTTCCCTAATGAAGGGAATGACTTTCAAGTACTACAGGTACAGTGTGTAAAAATCTTCCTTCCACTTTGAGAGGAAGAAGCAGTTCTTCATTTGTTTGTGTAAGCTTTCATTGTAGCACTGCCAATGAAGAATGATTATTGCATTTCATCCAAAAGGTGACTGAACTTCAGTGGTGAGATGAATGCTCCTTGGTGCAGATTAACTCCATAGAACAGCTTCTTAAGCAAAACTGAACTTTGCTCCAAAGCAGCAATTCTGCAGTGTAACTTTTGAATCCTGTGGTGACAAAATTTGCTTTGAGAACATGTGTATTATAAAAATATGTATATTTAAAAGTTTAAGCAGCAATGTATTCTCCACAGACTTGTACAAGGGTGATCACTAACATACTTAAACTTTGCATTCATTTTGGATGCTGTTTCAAATGTTATGCTTCCAAGATTGGCTATTCTAAGAAGAAATGGTCAGAGAGATTTATTTTCTGATTTTGTGTTATTTAATGAAGGCAATAGTGTAGCTATTAAGCGAATATGTGACCGTGTCTCCATGATGTGTTCATATGCAATCCTCATCATTTTTCCATGTAAAGCAGATTCATTTGTTTACAAATTTATCACAAGATTTCAAAAATTATTTATGGTTATCATTGGAATTCATAAAGATGGAAAAAAAAGTAACTCCTGACAGTTTCATCATCTCAGCTAACAGCATCTATTAATTTCTGCAAGACTTTTCATTTAAATTTCCATTTCACTGATATCCCAGTGTATCTGTATTGCTAGAGCAGGTTTATGTATTGTTGCTGCTGAACAGCTGCAGTGTCAGCAAAATATACTATCTCCAGCTTGAACCTAACTGAAACTCATGTATTAAGACATGAACTGTCAAACTAGGTGAGTCTGCACTGATGTTAACTGAGTTACAGAATGGGCAAATAATTGTTTGAAACAAATGTATATTGCTCTATGTATTTTTTATAGTTCGAGGGTTTTGCCCACAAGGAAGAGGAGTTTCTTTTTAAGGTAAAATCTCAGTCCTACTGAAATCAATCTTTTTACCTCTAGTATTTATACTTACTGAGGACTGAAATGAAAGTGACAGCTCTTCTATACTGCTCAGGTTGTTTTTTGGGGATGAAATTAGGCAGATATGAATGCGGACGGTAAGGATGGCATTGCTTTTATGAGTGAATAGGCATGAATCACATTATGAATCAGGGAAACCACCTGCTAGGATTTCCAGCACCTTCAGCTTTAAATGAAAAACTTATACGCTCTGCTGAGGCACATTACTATTGTGTATTTGGAGGCAATAGTCCTACAGCTGCCATTGCATATGGCAAGGGATGGAAGCTTGATACAGCTTACAACAATGGGAATTTTTTCTCTGACTTCTGGAATAAAATGTTGGACCTATTTATAGTTTATCTAACTCTTGTTTTCCTAGGTTCCTTTTATAGCCAGCGGAAGGGCATAGGCCTGTCTAAAGAGTGATTCATTTCCTCCAAAGGCAAGTGTGAAGAAGTGTGTAGAGGATGATTCACCTGAATTAGTTCCTTCCATCCACTCTGAGGGGAACGAAAAACATGACTAATATAGGTAAGTCAAATATCCAGATCTCTAATGAATCTTCTAAATGTGATCTTTCAAATACCATGTTGATAATCTTGATGTGACTAAATATAACAGGCAAAAATAAGAAGTCTAAAGTGTGTTGCAAGACCCACAGTCAAATTATGTTCAACTGTTCTCAAGCTAAGCAGAAGAGAAGGATGAAAACAGTCTTCCTTGTTAAGTCTTGTCTTTCATATAAGGCACTTCCTATACTGCAAGATGTGTCCCTTCCAGTAGTATTTTTAAAGCCTGCCATCCAAAGGGAACTACGGAAAGTCAAGGGCAAAACTTCGTTAGCATCTGCCCTCCAAACTGGGCACCTGCCAATACATGCACTGTATTGCTGGAGGGTTGTAAAAGTAGGCATGATTCTTCCCTGCTGTCTGGAAAGGGAACAGACATAAAAATCTACATAAAAACATGATTTTTTACCCAGAAAGTTAGTATGACTGGCTTGGTCCTAATAAAAAACTGATTTTCAAGTTAGTAATATGATGACTGCCATTAGGGAGCTATACATTTGTAGTGACAATGCTGTAGAAAATATTTGAAATTTGATCCTGACTTGCATAAATAATGTCAGAATCTGTGGCAGCAGAATCTGCTGCCACATCCAGCATCTAGTGCTGCCACTGTTGTGATGCCCCCTGTGTAGGGAAAGGAGAGAAGGCATGGTGGTGAGTACTAAATATATTGTGGTAGGCAAGTGGAGAATAGAACTGTAAATCCCAGAGCTAGGTCCCACATCGGCAAAGTATTTCTGTCCAGCAACACAGACTTAGTAATATGACCTTCATCTGCAGCCTTGGCAAGGCTGGTTGCTTTGAAAGTGTTCTGCAGAGCCCAATAGCTCGTCTTCTGGGAGCTTATAGCGAAGAACAGCATTCAGGGGGGTTCCTCTGCTGAAAAAGTAAGGGAGAAAAAAAAAACACATCAAAATGAAACAACTCCCTCAACACATTAGACTTGCTGATGGAGATACTATGTGAAAATTTCTAGTAGAACATCTACTCATATATTTCTAGGCCGAATGATACTCATTGCTACTAAATTGCTATTAGTGGTCACATCAGACCAAATGGAAGTTATCTGAAAACAACAGAGTCCAAAAGGCAACACCCCTGCTAGGCATGTATGCTTCAAATTTTAGAAACTATGAAGCATTTCTGGAAAAAATGCTTTTCCTGAGAAATTTTCACCAAAATTGATTCCTTAACTTCTTAAGCCATAGACAAGAATAGAAAATTACAAGTTTATTTGTTTTTGTGTTGCTTTTTCCTAGACCATTTGTTCATTCCAACCTGTGTGAGCCATTAGTTTAATACTTGTAACTTCAGAGAGTTTAGAGAGTTATCTGGAATGGTCAATAACAACAATGCACTAAATGTTAACAGAACTTCCAAGGAATTATTTAAAGACAGCAGGGATTAGCTTAACCCAAGAAGTTTATAAAGTAATTTTTTCCTTAAGGCTTAAAAAATTACGAATTAGTAGAAGAGAATGGCCATTACCTCAACTTTGATAAGGACAGGCAAAATGAAAGGGAAGGCTTAGATCTTTCTCATTATGGTCTGCAAAAGCCTATATCAGAAACCCTCAGGTGGATTCACCTCTCATAAGAATATTATGGAATATTACTGTAGATTCTGATGAAACAGATCCAATAATACCAAATATTTTTGATATATCAAATGCTTTTGATAATGTGACTCTGACAGACAGATTTATCGATCCTTAAGGGAATGTTTGGTAATATTTTGCCTCTGAGCCACAGCATAAAATGTAAAGATCTGAAAATCCAGATAAACTAACTGGCTAGATAGTTGTTTGACTTGCAGTTCAAAATATGGTAAAAAAAGTACCTGCAGCACTACTTGGCATTGATATTATATTAAAACAAGCATACAGTGCTACTGGTACCCCTCAATATAACTATGGACAAAGTGGTACAATTATGATGAAAATTGTCAAGCTGCACAAAATTTAAGCTGACTGAACATGTTTTTTGGCGATGCTCATTTTTTAGTTGCTGTACACAGAAAAGACCAGTAAATAGCTCTGGAACCAAAGAGAGTTTGGTGGCCAGCAATGAAGAATACTATACTTGAAATACAGTAAATTCTGTGATGCCTAATAACTAAAGCATGATAAAGACAGGCAGCAATTTCCCAGAGAGGTAAGACATATGAATGACAAGAATTACAACCAATGGGGGGAAAAATATGTCCCTGATGCAAAGCTGTATCCATGAGCAAAGTAAGGGATTATTTGGGTTGTGACTCTGCCGCCTGCGCAAGAGCACAGTACAGCAAAGCCGATTGCTGCTGCTTTTGCTTTGCTAAAGAAGGAAGAGAGAAGTATAAGGAGCTGGATAGCCACCACGAGGGCTGGGGCAGTAGCAGGTGCTGACTCTTGTCCTATACTCTTTTAACCAGCAAGCTCCAGTCTCCAGTGCTTTTCCCACTCTGATCCTTTCTTCTGTCCCTTTTATGCTCAGCCCCTCACTTTCAGGGCAGTTTCGGTGCCACCTTCTTTCCTAGAAAGAGGCAGGGGTAAATTGTGAGAGCAACCAAGGAACTTCTGGGTATATAGATTCCAAAAATATTTGCAATAAATTTACTAAATGGCAAGTCCTGCCATGTATTTTCTCTGGAAATTAGATATATATGTATTTTAAATTAAATTTACTTGCAGAGTGTGCCATTCTTCGACATTTCATTGTTAACAAAATGACCGTCATCCTTTAATCCTTTAGCCTCAAATAGTCTGGTATTAAAAAAGAAGAAAATGTAGCTACTAGAAATATTTTGCTATTTTTAAATCAAGCTAGCAGAGCAGTGTTATTGGCTGAATCTATTCATTTCATTTTCATTAGGTCCATGCTCCTGAACCTGTTTTTTTCATTATCATTTTCCCTATTCATCAGCTGGTGCTTTCTAAATTTTGACATTTTCTGCTAACTGGTGGAACAATATAAAGTTTTTATCTAATTAAGAAATAATTGTTTCTCTGTATAAAGTATAAAAGGTTATGGCTGGTGTGTAAATTAACCAACAAGTAGACCAATGGCTAATCCATTTATTCATTCAAGTGCCATTTACTTCTTGACTTGTTTTGCATCAAAGACAATTGCTACTGTCTTATATAATTAAAAGCATAAATCTTTTTGCTTTATAGCATTGTTCACTAAATCTAACACCTCTTTCAAAACTGAAGGCTGATTTCACCTGCTTTTAATAGTCACTTTACAGCAGAATTTAACATGCATGTGTATGTTATATATTTAAGCCAGCACAGTCACAGAATTTCTTTGTTGCCCTTGTCATAATTACTGCTTTAGTGAGATATATGCCTTGACACAGCTTTGTGGCCTGGAAAAAAGGATAAGAAAAGCCTGTGCATTATTTATATTTGATATCTGTGAAGTTATGGGAAGTTATCTGAGCATAATTTTTAAAAGTCTGTTTAATATAATGAGCACACCAGAATTATTATTCCTAAACCACTTGACCCAAGAAATTGTTTTCACGTAAAATTGGAGTTTAAAAATCACCATGATTATCAACTAAAGAAACAATCTTAGATCTGAAATATCATGAGTAAATTTTTTATTATCAAAAGCAACAATTCTTCAAAGAGATCCACATGAATGACCTCTAAACAAACATAGAATCCAGGTAATAGTAGTAGAATTCTGGTGGGATTGATTTCTTTTTGGGATTTGGGTTGGTTTTCCTTTTGATATCGTATGGTCATACTACAATAATTAAAAACTGCTAGGAGCTAGTGGAATATGGTCAGTGGCATTACTGATGGCAAGATGTATAATGATACACTTGTACACCAAATTACTTTCCTGTTGTTAATCATCTGAAGTTACTGTCTCCATGGCTGCCTGCCCACAGGTGTGCAACCCGGGATTCTTTCAGAGAAAGGTCAGTTTGATCTATATTTATGGGGCTCAGAGCTCTCTGAAAATAAGGCGGAGCAGGACAAAGCTCACCTATTATATGCAATAAATGTAATAGAAGTTTCAAGAATACTTCTTGGGATATAGATCTTCATGTATGTAAATTTACAGTTTAGATTCAGGAGGCCAAATACAAGGACTGTGTAAGGTAGTCTAAGTTAGACCATCATATATACAATTAGGCTCTTATAAACCTGTTGACAACCTATCCACAGATGAACAAATTCAAATGTCACACTTGAATCTACAGTTACCACCAGCCACTCAATTTACGAGTTTATATCCACACTTTCAAATTAAAAAAAAACAAAATTACAAACCAAGACAAAGATTATGGAGGAACCTAAGTAACCAGGTTAGACTAGACAGTTAACTTTGAATTGACCGAAGATCTGTGAGATGATCTGACCATTTCTTTTCTGAGAATTTTGATAGTAATTCTGATCTAAATTGACTTTTGAACATGCAGTTTACACCCATTATTGACCTAGGTTCAGCATAAGTGCAAAGAAGTAACCAGGCCAGAGGCTAGAGTATAATTCATCATAAGCATTAAATACAATAGGGCACTGAATTAAAGCCTGTGTTCATTCATGCCCTGTATGCTTCCAGTGAGGGCTTTGAAAAATAACTGGGCTTCATAAATATTCTTTTCTTTGTTTTATATTTCAAATTTGTGAAGAGAAAAAGGCTCTAGCTTGTGTTCTAAATGTTTTGACAGATCAACAAACCTAGCAACCATTTCTCACCTAAAGGGCCAAAGAATAATAGGCATTATTAATAAAAGATTTCAGCAACTTGTTCTCTATCAAGAAAAAAATTTGCCTTTTTTTTTTAATTCTTCAGCATGAGAAAGAACATTTCACAGAAAATAAAAGCAATGAAATGGCAGCTAGCAGAACAGAAACTAGACAATTATTAATGACAATAAGCTAATGAAACTCTCTAAATCATATTCCTGATCATCCAAAGACTTGATAAATGCATTTAATACAGAGGGCGTATAATGTTACATTTTAAAATGAGGGAGAAGTAATACAGGTCCACCCCTTCCTAATTCAGTACTGAGCTTTGTCAGAAAGAATAGGAAGATGTAATATAGAATGACTGGGCTGTTATCCATGTGCCATGTCCCAGTAAGTGAGTATTTATAGTACCAAGACCTATGTTATATGTAATGTCATTGTAGCATCATGTCAAGCAAAAATGAAGAAGTACTATTTGGATTTTTCTGGACATCTCTGAAAAAGGTCTTTAATTTGTCATAAGAGTCTCTTGCATATATATACATATATATATACCCATGATGACATTTTCATACCACCTGTCAGGTTGTGAGATGTGTGACTATTCTGCACAAGACAGACATTATTATTTTCCCCTAAGTTTGTAGGGTCTTAATGAAATGAATCTGTCACCCTATGTGTGCCTTATGCAGGAAATGCCTCTCCCATAAGCTTGCGGATCAGTGAAGTGAGCCTGCATCTGCCTGGAACAGAGGTTGTTAAAATTCTGATGTTGCCTTATCTTTTGAGAACAGCTGGCCATTAGAAGTTGCATATTGAATTGCTTGAGCTCATTCATATTTCAAAGTGTGTTTATATCTGTCACTGAGCAGTTTTATAACATCCCTCTTATATTTTACATCAACAGTATTAACTACAACTCATGGTGTTCGTTTGCTATTAAAAGTAACAGATGGTACACTAAGCTGTTTTTCCTTCAACATGAAACATGCACTCAGTTGACACTAAAATGTGGTTCCGCTCTGAAAAGCATTTTTTGTAAAATGTATTGTTTCTCAATGATTCTTGGTTCAAATCATCTCTTTTTTTTATAAGTTAGAAACTGGCTTTTCTAACTGCTTGCAATTTCAACTGGTGTGTGAAAATAAAGCTGGCTTTTAACAGTGCAAAAGGAAAAGTGCTTTGCTATAGGAATTTGGGTAGTAATTTTGTTCATGCCATGTGAGTCAGAAGCAGATTCTATCTCAGCCTCCAGACCTGTACTAGTCTTCCCAAACAATGAGGACTAAAATAAAAATACGTAAGACTGAATGTAATTAACTTTTCTCTTAAAGACTAGCTTGAAGTGTTTCTGTTGGCTTAACGGAGTCCATCCTGCCTGCAGCTGGAGTCACCGTCTTACTGCCTGATACACCACAGGACACCCTGGGGCCATTCATGTTTGCTTAGGAGGTTTCTAATGCTTAGACTGCTCATGTGCCATCAGCTAATCTGACAGGTGAGGTTTCCCTGCTTCCCAGATAATACAGATTATTATGGAAATCTCCAGTGTCTCTTTGCTACCTGTGTCAGGGTTATTCTCTAAGGTTTCTATTTTGGATGTGTGGCTTTGATGGCTACATCAAATCATCATCAAAAGATACAGCCTCCATGTACAGTAGCAGGAGCTGCCGAGAGATGTTAATTTACAGCTTTCCCTGCTTTTCATGCATTTTCCTAACTGTTTTTTTTTTCTGGTAACATGGTGGCATGAAGGAGGGATCTAGCATAAGTTCTGCTGAATGTTTTGCATTCTAGAAAAACTTAGAAACTTGAGAGGCCTTTAACGTGGAGAAAATGGAAAGTTGTTACATTCTGATTAGAAGGCCAAGCTACAATTTAATTACAGAATTATAGAAGCAGTAAAGACATAGAGATGCAAGAGATAATTGATGCCCTATTGTAAATAAAAGAAGGATGAGGTTTGTCCTCCCTATGAAGAGGTATATGGGGAGGAAGAAGACAGCTAGAAAACTTCAGATGCTTTTTTATTTATGCTTTTATCTTTATTCAGACTCCAAAAATCAGACTTAAGAAATTCCTTTCTCAGTGTTGGGATGCAAACCTGCAAATTTTTCCTAGTTAATTAAGTTTCCTATGTAAACTTTAAGTTATAGGGAGAGATGCACTCTAATAATAGCTTATTTAAAACTGTTAGTATATAAGCCTTCCACCCAACAGAAAGAGTAAGAGAGAGGGATAAAAAGAATCCTCTAAGCACAGTTTTGGAAACATTGAAAAACTATGTACTGTTGGTATTTTACAAAGGATAACAGAGACATCTAATGGCAAAGATAGGGAACATTTTTAACACTAATCCTGAACAAAGATTCATTTCAGGGAAATTTGAGGTAACATGAGATATACTCCAAAGGAAAATTTTCTTTTGACATTCTGCTCTGGTTGTAATGTAGCTGGATGCAAAAGGGATATGTGTGCATGCGCATGGACAATCGTTAGTCATAGTTGTTAACCGATCATTACTTTGGTTCAAAGTTATCACCTCTAAATAATTAATTCTAATTTTCAAATTCCTTTCTTGTCATCTGCACAAATATTACCACAAAAACACTTATTGATGAGAGAAATATGTAAATGTCAACACCATCAGATGGCAAAACTGGATAAAAGAGTAGTTGGAATGGCTCAGAAATGTTCCATATCAAAACATCCATTCATTCAGTCTGTGCACTTCTTCAGATGATTTGTTGTTAGAACTGGTAACATTTACAGAGTGAAAACAGATTTTTATGGAAAAAAATACTGCCTCTTTTTGATTGAAAGTTCTCCTTTGGTATTTATTTTGACATCTCATTATGATCAGAAGTACTGGAGTATTTTATCATATAATTTGCAGAGAATCACAGAATAATTGGGGACTAGAAGGGACCTCTGGAGATCATCTGCTCCAACCCTCCTCCTCAAGCAGGGCCAGCTAGAGCAGGCTACCCAGAGCTGTGTCCAGTTGGGTTTTGAATATCTCCAAGGATGGAGACTGCACAACTTCTCTGGGCAACCTGTTCCAATATTCAAACACCCTCACAATGAAAAAGTGTTTTCTTATGTTCAGAGGGGTTTCCTGTGTTTCAATTTGTGCCCATTGCCTCTTGTTCTGTCATGGGGCAGCACCAAGAAGAGTCTGACTCCGTCTTCTTCATTCCCCACCATCAGATTAAGACACATTGATAAGATTCCCCCTCAGCCTTCTCTTCTCCAGGCTGAACAGTCCCAGCTTTCTCAGCCTTTCCTCATATGAGAGTTGCTCCAATCCCTTAATCATCTCAGTATTCGCTCCAGAAGCTCCATGTCTCTCTTGTACTGGGGAGCCTAGAACTGAACATAGCACTCCAGATGTGGCCTCATCAGGGCTGAGTACAGGAGACGGATCACCTCTGATCACCTGCCGGCAACGCTGTGCCTAACGCAGCTGAGCATACGGGTGACCTTCTTTGCCACAATGGCACATTGTTGGGTCATGCAATGGCTCATCTTGATGTAGTATCTTTTATTTTCAAATTTTAAAATAAAATAATTTTTATTTTTCATTTCAAAAAGACTGTTCAATCAAAATGTAGTGCTTCAAAAAAAAAATTCAATTTCAGTTTCATCAGAACAGAATTCTGTGATGTAATCCCAAATAGTTAGGAAGATGAGGAAGGAGCTTTTTCTGAGTTTTTTTTTTTTTTTTTTTTAAGGAAATCATAGAGTTGAAAAGAACCCATTCCTCTCCTCTATCTTTTTTCTAAAACTGTGTTGGAAATGGAAATCAAAATCAGGCTCCTCCTGATCCTAGTGCCTCTTTAAATTATCTATGCTGAACACCTGCATGACATATTCCACATCTTTAACAAGAGCAGGCCAAGAACAAAACTAAACAGGCATACCAGACTCAAATAACATGCCGGATAGAGATAGCACCTGAAATTCTTCTCAGTCCCATTTCTTAAAAGTTCAGCTATGCTTTGGTAGCAGACATAAAGAGATAATAAAATGGGGCTCTAAATCAAAACAAAATATTTGCTTTATGCTGTCAGTGAAGCCAAGCATAATATTTAGAGTATAATGAAAAAATAGGAGCCCGTAATCCAAAATTACTACACTGTTTTATCAACACTTCAAATTTTAGTTCTGTTGACTCTGCTGAAAATTCTTAATGCCATGTTACTGATGCTTAAGGTAGAGAAGCAAATCACAGACTAGTTGTGTCTGTGCTGGAAGATCTTTAAGAGTTGGGATTGAAGTAATGGGCCATTCATCCTTGTAGTTCATCCCAGCTGCCTTTTTGGCTTTTCATGGCCACCTCTGCTGTGCATAGGAACTGTGCTGGTTGCCTGCTGGATGCAGCCAAGATGGGCAAAAAGATAGTCACTAAGTATGGAAGGATACTCAAGCAGTTATTTCAACAGTAGAACTGATGTATTTGATGGCTTATTCAGTCCTGTCCTACTCATCCCTTTTACCCTACTGATATAGAAGCAGTCAACTTTGTATCCAAATGCACCCAAGTGTAGAGGAAGCCGTGAGTGGTGGGTGAAATGAAAATCGAGTCTGTGACCTCTGAAGTGAAAAACTGTTTTGCTGTTCACATCATTCTCCCGAGCTGTTTGAAAATGTTCAATTGATTGTTCTTCGCTGTTGGCTTCTCCTGGGCAATGTTTTGTTTACTGTTGGGTAACTTGTTAAATAGGTGTGAGCTAACACCTGTGACAAGGCCCAAGGGAATGTTCCTGCTTGCTAAGATGACTTATTCCTGGGAGTTGCAATTTTCTGACTATAATACAACTGATATCAACAAATACATTGTTTTTCTTTAGATCTGGCTACAAAAATACTCAGCTGTGGTTAAAGGGAGGAAAAAATGATACTCCATTCCCCTCTTACCCACCATCTATGTGTTTGGAATAGCTCCCTTCCTAATCAAATGCTACTCTGCTGGCATCAGCACAGAGCTTACCTAAATCATAGTGATTCATGGCAGGGAAATGTTGAATTTATGTGGTTCCTGGGTAAAACAAAAAGAATGGAAAGGGGCAAACACTAATAGTCTACACCCTTTATAAAAATCCCATAGATTTACTTAAAGACTTGCATAAAGCATGTTGAGCTTCCACTTTATAAGGGAAAGAAGTGCAAGGACAATCTTCAACATGTTTAAGATACTGAATTGCACAAGAGAAGAAAAACACATGGTTGGCTCCTGCTGTTTCTCCTAATAAGCAACCAAGGGGAAGCGTGAGGTCTCTTCCTCCAAGCTCCAGCATCAACTAGAGCAAAGGGACAGTAATTAGCAAAAAGATTATTGCAAATTATTCATGTCAGGAGCAAGAGAAAAATGGGCCTCAGGTTGCGGTCACTTATTTGCCTCAGGAATGTCTGGCTGTTACTTAATTAGGCTGGATTTTAGGATTATGATACAGCCTGAAGTGAAAGTGCCAACTCCAGTTACAAAGTATTTAAAGGCATCCATAAAACTGCATAGCTATGCTGTAATTCTCTCCTGGTTTCTTTGCTTTTAGATTAATTGCTGTAGCACACTACTGACTTCATTCCTACTAGACCAGCTTGAAAAATGAACATTTTTGTGACTCAAGAAAGTGTTTAAAAGATTGCTCATTCTGAAAGGCTTCAAAATTATTTTTTCATATTTTACCTTTCTATAGACAATCTTCTAGTTAAAAAAGTGTTTGGCATTATCTGGCTATGTTTTTTAATTCTGTTTTTTTCCACACAGAAAGAGACTGGGGGGAAGTTTGAGGAAATTTAAAGAATCCCATCTCCCCTCTCCTCCCTCTCAGTCAGTAGTAAAAGTCAATGAGTTCTCATCCCCAAAATACATCAAAAAATTGGAGTGGAAATTAAAAAACAGCTTCTTCCTCCTTCAACACATCCTATTCCAAAATAGGACATTTCTAGCTTTTTCATAGTTTTCCTCATTCATTCTAATGTCTGTATCACATTTTCGTGTAAACGCACTATGTCATGTAAGTGCCTTTTTTACTTCCCTTTTAATTTCATTATCAACAGATACAGACCTCAGGAAACAGTTTTGTCTAATATAGAAAAAGATGAAATCTTCACCTAAAATGTTTTCATAAATATAGAGAGGCTTAATATAGGTAACATAATAGCATTTTTACATGTCATAATTCTTAAAGACTATTTTCTTTATCCTGGAATTTATTAGTGAAAAACATATTCATAGACAGGCAACAGCTAAAACAGAGGGTTGTTGTGCTTTTTTCACCTCTCTCCTTACAAAATACGTATCAATAGACAAATCTGTCCCTGCCTAAGGTTCTGTGCCTGGTCTGAGAAGGAGCTTTCCCCATTTATGGGAATACTGGGGTCTTAGATGTGTCTCCTCCTTACAACGAGTTTTTCTGAGTGTCTAGTTTGCCATCACCAATTTGAAGTCTGATTCAGATGAACAGGCGTCAAGGCCTTATCTAAGACATTATCATACACAAAGACTTGTGCCAAAAGGCAGCTAAAGTAAAGATTTAAACAGTGAATCCTGTCTGCACACATCTTAAAATTGTCTTGGTTTCAGACTCAGTGACCTGCAGGCAGCAAGCCCATTTGGACCTGGAGGTGATTAGGTGTCTATTGACTTCAAGTATACCCTTAATCATAACCTCAGCACTAGCTTTAATCACAGCCTTGTAGCCTCTGCCCAATCCAGACCAACACTAGGCTGGCTGGCCCTGCAGATGCCTGCATTAAAGTTATCCTAGCACGTGCACTACAGTCATCTGCAATGCTGAGTTATCAGCTGTCTTAAACAGTCTTCTGTACCTTGTGCCAGTTTCAGAAAAAAAAACACAACACAAAATTTTCCCGTATAGTCTGTTTTATTTCTATGCTACCAGCTTTCCTGGAGGCAGCAGCCACAGCTGTGGCTCACCAAGCTCTGCCAGTCTGAACAGCTGAGCAGTCCTTGACAGACCCAGAGCTAATCCAGCAAGGTGACAACTCCTGGTGCTTATTCAAAGCCAGCTACCCTTGGTAGGCCCAGAGACCACCACCAGACCAGGCTCTCCAACCCTTGCTGATTCCAGCATTAATTATAAACTAATGGTCTCTTTAGACGCAGCCATTAACTTAGTTTACAGTTCTTTGCTGGCCTGAACAATACTCCCAATCCTAATCTAAGATTTAATTACACCTATGAGTTCTTGGCAGTTCAAGAGAAACACAAAGCAAGTGGATTTTTGCTGATATATTCATTAGTACTATAATGATGGCATTTAAAGCATGCAGATATACCCTTATCTAATTTGACCTGTTTCTGCGAATCTGCCCTGGTGATCTCTGCTGATCATAGACCTAATTCTGCACTTAGTAAGTGCCAGACTAACAGCAAACAAAGCCTCACAGCCCTTTCTGGCCTCAACCATAACCCTAGCTTATTGGCTTCTTCTGATCTGAACCTAACTTTCGTCCCTAACCACAGACTTAACACAGGTCTGAGGTCTAGCCTTGATGATTGGCCCCAAAACTGCTTCTTTACATGACATACTTGGGTAAATATTGGTTCAGACTGGGATTATTGTGTCTTCCCAATGAGCTAAAATAAGTATTTTTGCTAGGCTCTGAGGAGAAAGCAAAACAGTTTTCCTGACCTGAACTACTGGAGACCTGTCAAGAGAGCAATTGCAAATAGTACCTTGGAAATCACTTTCAAATCTCTATTCCTGAAAAACACATGCATGCAAAACCCCAAATATGGGAAATGATTTCCAGCATCAGAGACCCACAGGGGAAAGAGACTGACCAAGTGTCATGCAAAGATACATGTGCTATGTTAAATATTTGCACTAGCATTCATTTTGTTCTAGATCTGTAAGCCGGATGAAAGGTTACTTTATTCATATGTCCCTTAAAAGAAAGACAAGTTTTATTAATATAAACAAGATTTCATGTTTTCTCTTGTGTGATTTGTATGTGTGGACTGTTGTATTTGGTGATCCTTAACTTTTATATGCTTATATCTAAATTCAGTAGGTAATACCTAGCATGGTGGAACAGAGCTACATTACTAAATAACTCTGCCAGCTACAGCCCAGAGCAGTATTCAGCATAAACAACATGTTCATGAAGAAAGTGTGAAATAGAAAGTAAAAGTAAACCTGATGACCACTATATTAAATTTTCCTTATCAGTTCAAGCAATAAAAACATGCATTTTCACTAAAAAGAAAAAAAAAAAAAAAAAAAAAAGGCGCCTGGAGCACAAGTGCCATTAGCAGACAATATTATCTGTACTGAAAGCCATAGCAGAAATTTCCAGAGTCCTAACCAAACTTAGTTCACTATAAACATCACATTCTGTATAAACAGAACTGAAAACTAATTTTCTAAGACAATTTCAGTTCATTGCTATACAAGTCCTATTTAAATGAAGACCAGTTGGCATTTTGGAATTAGCTTGTGGTGGAAGTATGACCTTCCTTAAACTGTTGTAAACAGTAGCTATATTATTACCTTGATAAACAAATGATAGGTTTTTTCCCAGTTCCTCCTTCTCCTGACATAAAAGGTGACAAGATTCAACTTATCTCAGCCATAAATTCTATACTTCTAACCACCAGGGGGGCTGGCATGTAATTTTTGTAGATAAATTTTGGAGAGCTTAGCTGAAGACAGAGAGAGAGCTCAGTGGAAAAGATGATATGCCTATTTTATAATCATGTAAACAAGAGAATATTTTTTTCTTTTTTCTGTTTAAAATGCTTTATGATGGATTTATCAAATGTGTCTGCTGTAGAAGGAGTGATGTGATCTTATCAAAATTTGCCAGGACTCGTAGTTCTGTGCTACCTTGTAGCTGCTGGTTTGTTAGAACTTTCACATTCATCCCACTTTGTGTCTGAGTGGGCGTCAGAATTGGAAGATGTGAAGCCTTGAAGAAACTTGCTTCTTTTTTTCCACAAGAAAAGAAAAAAAAAAAAAAGGAAATGACACTGGAGTATGGCATCTTTTCAGATGTAGGTCTCACAAAATACTTTCCCAATGGGAGAGTGTTAGTGATGAGGAAAGATAATATTTTTCTATGAATCAGTGCACTTTTTTCACAAATATGTTGCAATATATTGCTGAATTGGATGAGCCTTGATCAGCTGGAGGCCCTGAACAACTTTCAGGTTAGATCTGCTTTGAACAGGAAGCTGGACCAGGTGACTTCCAAAGGTCCATTCTGACCTGTATTTTTCTGTGATATGGAGTTTAAGAAAAGCAAGCAGAAGTTTTTCTGTTTCCATCTAAGTCCTTGAATTATCAAAATAGGGATTCTAGAATTTAGTGGAAGATGCTTTTGTGGGTAGGACAGTAAATCATCACCTGGACCTTGATGCAATCAACCTGTGTGACCTTGCGTGAAGCACTTTGTAAAATTTTATTTCAGTTTTGCTGTCTCTGAGTGGCGATAGCAGTCATCTGCTCTTCATAATGGTGATCATCCACTGCAGTGATGGAAGTACTCAACAGAGCATTAACTCAGCAGCCTGAAATAAGCAAATTGGGTCCAAAATTCCAGTGGATCTTCCTGTTCTCCAGTTCCCTTTCTTAAGGGGAAAGGCAAAGCATGATTTAATGCATTTCCATGAATATACTGATGAAACTGGGTTTGTACTGTAGTGATCCTGCTGTAGTGATCCAGGAGACATTGAGGATTTGGTGATCCATGTAAACAGTTAACCTGAGCGGGCACAGGCCTGTGCTGTGCTGTGCTGTGCTGTCCTGCCCTATGCTGCACATGTAGCCTGACCTTCAGGACTGTGCCGTGCTGCACATATCCTGTGGCTGCAAGATAAACTTAGAGGGCTAACTGTAATGGAGGAGCCTGTGGGCAGCACCCACTTGGCACAGGTGACCACACCACCTGCGTGTCCTTGTCCTTACCTTCAAGTGAAGCAGCAGGTTCTCATGTGAATACCCTTTTGTCTGACAGTAGAAATGATGAATAGACCTATTTTCTTCTAAGAAAACCCTGTAAAAGCTCTGAAGACCAAAATGTTGGGAAACATCTCCGTTGACGGGGTGCACCGCATGCCCTGCCGTGCCATGGCCCAACTGGAAGTCTGTCCAAGGCTGGACAGCTTGGGGTTCCCAGCATCCCAGAAGGGATGTAAGATTATCTGTACTGTCTATATATTATCTCTTTTTTCTTCTAGTGTTAGCTCCAGTAAAGGATATTTTAAGCAATACCTCAGAGAGTCTGAGTGTCTTTCTTCCTGGGATGATAATGAACACTAGCCCTGGTGCCTTGCACTGGTGCATTACATTTGGTGCAGCTGGTAGGTCCTGGTGAGAAATGCCTTCCTGGAAAAAGGATAGTGAGGAACAGACAGAATGGTGCCCAGCTGGTCACACACACCATGGGGAGTGGACACACAGAATTTGTGCCTGGTGACCCCCCTGGTGATTTGGGAAAATGAGAGAGAATTATCTGAATGTCCCATCCTGGTGGAAATATTAAGTTGTCTCCAAACACAAGGGGTGGCAAAAGGAAAAACTCAGCAAGATTTACATTATATTTGCTTGTAGTATGCTAACATGCTTGAAACAAATATGCAAGTATTTAGATATACTGTATAAAGACCCATATGGGCTGCAAATGCAGCAGTGCACAGAGGCCCTGGAGCAGCAGCAATGGTGCTGGTGCAAGCGGGATGGAGGGTGCTTGCTGGAGTGCAGTGGGGGGACATTGCTGGAGCATGAGCCATTTGCTGGGGGGGTGCTGGTAGACCAGACTCCAGTGGTGAGGAGTGGACAGAGAGGTCGGAGATGAGATGGGCAGCAGCATCACTGTCTGGCTGCTAGTGAGTAAAAAAGCAGAGGGGCCTCTGGGGGTGCGCAAACACACTGACTCAGTGTGTGATTACACACAATCTGACTTGCAAGACTTGGCAGAAACATACTGGCAAAAGCTGGGGGAAAGGCTGGCATGGTGGTTATTGTGAGTATGGGACCTTGAGGGAGACAGCATCCATTTGAATCCTCAAGAATTAAAGTGTTTGGATGCTGTCTTGCAAAACCCTGTACAGCAGCAGGTGCACAGCTTGCTTTGAGAGGACCAGTAACCCCTTGCCGGGAGCTGCACTGGGAAAAGTAGGGGGGAGTGCTATTCTGTCACCGCAGCTTGGTGTTTATCAGTCTGAAGAAGTGCAAAAACCAGAGAAAGGTTTCTCAGAAAGTGATGTTTCTAGCACCAATCCAGGTGGGAATGCCTAAGGAACAGATAGATACAAAACCAACTCCTTAGTTGCAGGGCTTGTATAAACATGCCAAAGCAAAGGGGAAGAAGCAAAGGAGGAGTACTGGGGCATCAATCCCATCTGCACCCTCTTTTGCTGACACTGAAAATACATCTTCCTTAATTACCTCCAGGCACCCCAACCTTTCTCCCTGGAAACAAGAATAGGGAACAGATGGTCACTCTCCAGGAGGGTTTATAAAGGGAGCTCGCTGACGGACCATCACCCGTATGTTGTACTTAGAAAACACTGGAGATGGCATAATAGATGATGGGTTATGGCTCTCCTAGATACTGAGGCAGAGATAATCCTAATTCATGGAAATCCATCCCATTAATCCAAGAATAAACTGATAACTATTAATGCATGAGGGGGGTGGAAGGACTGACTCGAAAAGCTTTCCTAACCCTACAACTAGAAAACTATCTACAGTTTACAGCTCAAGCATGGATTACAAGAGTGCCCACATATATCATAGGTTATGGTTTGTTAGCAGGAAAGACCTCTGACACCACTGGATGAAAATATTCCTTCGGTGTCCAATCAGTCTGGCTCTGGGCGTCGCTGGAGGGGAGAACTACAGGCATCCTGGCTGTGCTGTCCCTCCCCGCCACAACCTACGGCTGCGGGAGCAATACTGGGGACAAGCGGAAACCTCTCAGATAGTTGCTGGAAGTAGGGGTTATCTGGCAGACACATTCACCTTTTAATAGCCCTATGTGGCCCGTAAAGAAAGCAGGTGGGTCCTGGCATCTGACCAAACTTTACTGGCTTTTGAACACAGCCACCCCTCCCTGGGCTGTGCTCGCTCCCGTATTGCCTCCCTGCTAGAGAGGTTAGAGGCGGAGGGGCACACTGGGCATGCTGCTACCGGCTTCCAAATGCCTTCTTCAGTGTCCCTACTGCTAAAGGGCTGCAGATACAGCTTGCCTTTTCCCAGGAAGGCCAGCAGTATATGTTTACGGTGCTGCCTCAGGGGTGCCTGCACAGCCCCATGGTTTGTCCTGGCATTGCAGCTTGGTGCTTGGAAGAGTGTGGTCTGTCCCCAAAGTGTGAGCTGTCCTCTTACATTAATGACACTCTGCTGGTGGACCTGCCGAGCAGGGTGCTGGGGAGGCAGAGCAGTGTCCTGAACACTGTGAGAGAGCATGGCTGGGAAATTAATCTGCAGACAGTACGAGGACCAGCAGCTGAAATAAAGCTTTTAGGCATCATCTGGCAAGAACCTGGCTGGATTATGCCTGAAGCTGCCCAACAGATGACACTTCATATAGCTGAGCCCCAAAATAAAGCTGACATACAGTGCTTTGTGGGATTGCTAGGATACTGGTGCCAGTTTATCCCACACTTGGCATAGATTTTAAGACCCCTATATAATGTAACAAAAAAGAAGAATGAGTTTGTATGGGGTAAAGATGAAAAAACAGCTTTTGAGCAGGCTAAACATGCTGTCTCCCATGCTGTTGCTTTAGGTCCCAGCCAACTTCACAAACCTTTTGAACTGGAAGAGCTAGTTTCAGGTGATGATATTGTTCATTGGAATTTGTGACAGAGAGGTGAAGGGAGGTGAGTCCCACTCGGTCACACTGTCTCCCTCCCTCCCCACAAAACTATCAGCCCTTCAAAAAACAGCTGCTGGCTGCATATTGGGCTTTGGTAGAAGCTGAACAAGTGACTGGATGAGATACTATTACTGTAATTGTTGGCATGCCTATATTGCATTTGATTTTGTCTAATGGTACCAACTGCAGAATTGGAAAAGAGTAACAGCCAGACAGGTGTATTTCTACACAAGCAGAACCAGGTCTCCCCAAAATCAGTGCCTTGCAGGAAAAAATAGCCCAAATAGGACAAATGTGGCTAAACCTAATTTGGAGCCTTCCCCCCCTGTCTTGGCTCAGGAAGTCCCACCATATGAAAATCTCACCCCCAAGCAGCGACAATGTGCCTGGTTCACAGATGGATCAGCAATATATTTATAGGGGCAGAGCTAGTGGAAGGCTGCTGGCTTTAATCCCACTAAGCAATTCTTCATGACCCAGCAAGTCAATAGGGGTGGCAGTCAGTATACAGATCTAATGGCTTGTATTCGTGATGTCAGAGGAGACCCCAAGTCCTGCATGATACATATATACTAACTCTCGGGCAGTGTATAAAGTGTGAGTCATATGGGCTAGCAAGTGGTAAGCAGACAGCTGGACAATACACAGGAAACCATTGTGCGGTCAGGATTTATGGAAGCAGTTAGCCAAGAAATGTGTGAATTCAAAGCTGTGGGTTAGATATGTTGAAGATCATGACACCCAGGGTATTGGGGAAGAGAGGCAGCACAACACTGCAGTGGATAGGCTAGCTCAGATTAATAGCACTACTCTGTCTCCTGATGCTCTACTTCGTGATGAGGATGTCCTTGATAAATGGGCCCACAGGACGTCTGGACACCTGAATGTTGATGGCATATATAAATGGACTTGAAGCCAGGGTATCCTGTGTACCTAGGAAGCCACTCAGGAAGCAGTGTGGCCGTGCGGAGTTTGTGAAATGAAGGCTTAATACGTACCTATGCCTTATGGGCAGATCCAACAAGGCCCCGTTCCTGGCCATACCTGCAAACAGATTATATTGGGCCTTCACCAAAAGTGCAGGGATTACAGTACATATTGGTAATGGTAGACACATATAGCAATGTTACTGTATCCCCAGCTGCACACGCTGACCATTGCAGGAGTTGGTGATCCACGTAAACAGTTAACCTGAGCGGGCACAGGCCTGTGCTGTGCTGTGCTGTGCTGTCCTGCCCTATGCTGCACATGTAGCCTGACCTTCAGGACTGTGCCGTGCTGCACATATCCTGTGGCTGCAAGATAAACTTAGAGGGCTAACTGTAATGGAGGAGCCTGTGGGCAGCACCCACTTGGCACAGGTGACCACACCACCTGCGTGTCCTTGCCCTTACCTTCAAGTGAAGCAGCAGGTTCTCATGTGAATACCCTTTTGTCTGACAGTAGAAATGATGAATAGACCTATTTTCTTCTAAGAAAACCCTGTAAAAGCTCTGAAGACCAAAATGTTGGGAAACATCTCCATTGACGGGGTGCACCGCATGCCCTGCCGTGCCATGGCCCAACTGGAAGTCTGTCCAAGGCTGGACAGCTTGGGGTTCCCAGCATCCCAGAAGGGATGTAAGATTATCTGTACTGTCTATATATTATCTCTTTTTTCTTCTAGTGTTAGCTCCAACAAAGGGAGCTGCTTATTTTAAGTAATACATCATGGAGTCTGAGTGTCTTTCTACCTGGGACGATAATGAACACTAGCCCTGGTGCCTTACACTGGTGCATTACAGGTACTAGGGGAAGCAATATTTACCTCATAGGAAAAAGATAATTAAGACAATTCTTGTCATTGAACATGGCCTCTAAATTATACTGTATACAGGGCCATTACACTTTTTTAGCAAACTGCTTAATACATCATGACAATTATTACCAAGCAGCTGACATGCATGTTGGGGCAGCATTGAATAAGCTACATGGCTCCCACCTGTACTTTACATGTGAAGTCCTGGGTGTGAATGACATGATTTTGCAAACTCAGTCATCTCTGCCCCTCTAGTTCTTGTGCTGTCAGAGTAATGGCCATGACATTCTCAATATTGTCAGTAATAATGCTCCACTGTCAATAAGAAAAGAATGAGGGCGCATGCGGCTGCAGGTCTGATAATATTTGTCCTTCTGCCCTTTAAAACATGACTTGTGATGTGTACTGTTTTTACGTACTGCCCTTTCTACGAACAAGTGCTTTGGGGAAGCTTACATAATCTTCTGCATGACTGGGTAGGCACCAGTAAAGCGGGCTTCCTTGTTCCTATGTGTCAATCAAATCAAAGCGAAATCTGAATTACATTACCCCTGTCATTGAAATTATGATTTTTGGTTGTAAAACTGAAAAAAAAATATAGATCTAAATTCCACCATAACTTTTCCTGTAGTAAGAAATGCATCAGTAAGAAAGTGACTGCAAATTTCATAGTTCTGTTACCTTCCTGCGTGATTTTACTTCTATTGCCCATGGTGTTTTTGTAAACTGTCAGCATCTGAAACCCAAAGGGAAGGTAAAAAATTAGGCTGTGACAGTTCCACCCCCCCCCCCCCCAAAAAAAAAATAAAGCTCTTGGTACTGAGAACAGGAATAACTTTTTCCTCACTGTCTTTGACCCTGGAGAGAGCTTGGTGGGTTGAAAGCTAGGAAGTTTAATCTGGCAAAGCATGCTCTCAGATCTGAGAGCTCTCTGGCGTTTTTTCCAGGGCTCTTAAGTGATATTGTCATCATGACAGAAACTGGTACCTTACTTTTGGCACTGCATATGACATTTGGGGAGAGAGTTCACAAGCAATTGGATCAGCATACCACCAGAGGGTGCCAATTGTTTTCCTAAGCAGGAACTTGGAAATACTCTTGTCAGATGCCTGCTACATTCCCTGCTGAAGGGGCCTGTTCAGGAGGTCATGCTGGGGATTGTGCCACTCACCAAAAGCCTGCAGATGACACTTGTGATGAGCATGTGGCCTCACCAGTGAGCCAGGCACAGAGCCTTCAACCCCGCAATTGAGGGCAGCACAGCCAGAGTGTCTGAGTCTGATTGCAGGGAGAGCATCAGCTGTTTGGTTCAAATGACTATCTGCAAAAGCTATTTTAAAGCTCTCTGCACACATGATGTGCCACAGCTGAGAACAGCAGCAGGTGAAGGGGTGATTAACAAGCTGTGAGGAAGCAGGAATGTGTTAGGAGTGCTCTCCTTACAGAGCAGGCAGCAAACTTTGCACATAGCATTTTAACTGTGATATGTGCTGTGATTTTGGTCAGCTTTGTATGAGCTGCCCTCTGCTTGGATGAAATGTAAAGTGGTGTGGTGGCACAGGTTTTTTGCTGCAGAGCAACCTGGTTGATGAGGATCTTATCTTCTGTTGCCCTTCCCTCTCTGCTGCTGTAGCCCTGATCCTTCTGCAGATGCTGCCTTTACAGCCTTAGTGCTTCTGTGAGTCCCCAAGCAGCCATTAGGTAGGAAATGTAGAGATAGGATGCCCCTCAGGTTTGGGAGGGAATTGTTTTTCAGGAATAGAAAGAAATTGTTATAGTTTATGAATTATGAGCATTTTAAAGTGATAGTAATCTTTTAGAATTATGCAGTGTAGAGTATTAGAGCAGTGTCTGCCTTGAGGACTTGGGTTTGTATTTGTTTTCTTTAAATAAGATAGAATCTGAGCTGCAAAACATAAAGCACAAGCAGAGTGAAAAATACATTTTTTTTTTTTTGAGTAGGGATTAGGGAGAAAATACTACATTTAAATATGAAGATGAAGGGAGGAAGGGAGGAAAGACTGAGAGGAGAAGGGACAGTTGTTTAACAGGGTGAGATCTCTGGGTTGAAAGAGGGAGCTGCAGGGTGTGGAAGATATCCTGGGATGTGCAAGATATCATTTAGTTCTACAGTCAGGGCTTTGGAAGAATTTTCTAATGGAGAGAGGGATGACCAGCAAAAAAAAAAGCTTTAGGGGAAGAATAATAAATAGTAAGCTTATTTTACAGACTGTGTCATTTTCTCTGAGGGGTTATTTTCCCAAGGGAAATAGCAAAGACTTAGTTGGAGAGGAGACTAGGGCAAGAAGACAGGTGAGGTGATGAAACTCAGACTTCTTCATGCCCTGAGGTAGTGTGTAAGGCAACCCTATCTTTAAGGAACTTACTAGTTAGTCTTACTGTCTCACTGTAAGATGCTTTTGTATTTTACCTTTATGTACATGAATTAACTTATGTATCCAGCCACATCCCATGAAAAACCACTGTCTGACCCAAGGTAATGTTATTGACATCTTTTCCACTTTCCAGCGATTAAGTTTCTTCCCGGACAACATTAATAAATCAATTAATTGTCTGGTGATTTAGTTTTATAAAGGCTAAGAGGAGCTGCAGGTAAATAAATATGCCTGTGAGAAGTAGGGAATCTCATGCCTGGCTGCTGGGACTGTTGGTGAGCAGTTTTGATTGTAACCAGAACACAGCAGGAAGGATGTTCACAGTCACCTGGTGCAGTAAAGCATCAAAGATGTTACTATTTTAAGCATGGAGTTAGTCCTATTTTCACTCTGGTAGGACTTCTTGCAGGCTCAAAGTTAGGCTTATTCCGCAGTTCCCTGCTGAATTTAGGTCAAAATGATGATACAAAGGGGCTTGTGTAACTGAATGTGTTTGTACTACATTCCCCTCTGCCTCCCAGCTTGAGGAAAGGTGTCAGGTGTTTCCATGCAGCTGGCTCTGTTCTGAGCTGACTGAGCAGAGAGAAAAAATACATTAGAAATGAATTGTTTCTGTGTTAAGAAATGTTATGTCTCTTCAAAGCACTGTAAGTGCCCATTGGTGAGGAAGTCAAGGAGTCAGTTGTTCTCGGGAGGAATGTATCAGCATTTGCTGCAGTGCTTGTGCTGCAGACACTGGGCCTGCAACATGATTCCTCCCTAAATTCCTTAAGAATCCCTAGCAGATCTGGGGCTCATGTGTTCGGAAACTCTTCAGAAAAGATATAGTGGCCCAGATCTGCAAAGTGAGACACCTGCCTTCCCTGGATCTTCATGTTAAGTAGGTACAGGATTCCTTCTGGAAATTCTGCATCTTTGCCAGCATAAATGGTGACTATTTTTATCAATTTCAGGCTGATGCTACTACACATGGAAATGGCTTATTCTTTACCCTGCTTTACTGTCTCTGGTATGATGTAGGCCTTGTTTAGACTGCTAAGATGTGTCAGAATGTGCCAGAGAGGTGTTGCCTGGCCTTGTCTTCAATGTCACGTGAAGATATTTAACTGCACAAGGCTGCAGGGCTGGGTTTCAGAGTCTTTGAGACAGGGGAGCCATCTGAGAGACCTGAGGAAAACTCCACACGTGATCTTCTGACTTCAGTGGGAAATATTCCTCATGAAGATCTTTTTTGGGATGGAAAGTGATTTTTAAGTAGCTCATCCATAATTTCTCACCTGACAAGAGTGTTTGAAATGTTGTATATATATCAGCTGCAAACTAATTTCAAGTGATTGTCAGTTCAGCTGTCGGTAGGATTACATATTGAAAAGCATACCATCCTCCAGTGTCAATGAAATTCCTTTGGTGTTCAAGGAAAATGTGCTCATTGGTTAATGGTAGTATCTGATCTTAGCACAGTAAGAGAAGTATAGATTGTCCATGATTTGTTATTTGATTTATTATTTCTGGTGCCTTTTTGGTATAAATGGTACAACTTAGTAATATGATGGCCCCAAGAGAGATGACATTTGGACTTTTTCTCCTTTATTCATAATTGCATTATGTTCCTTAAAGCCAGATGGAGATGCTTGAGGTCAAGGTCATTGAAAGGAGCAGTGAAGCCAATGTTAGTGGAGAAGGAAGGGATTTTCTAAGGAAAACTGGGGGCTGAGCAGAGTTTGCTGAAACTCGGAAGGTTATTGAGTGACTCAAACGAGGCTGGAAGCAAGACTTGCCTGCAAGAACATATGGGGCAATGGGTGAATTGAATGTGAACCTTCCTGTCCATGCTGTGCTTGAAAAAGTCATTTTGCATTTTCCTTGATGGAAAAAAGTTCATTATGTTGGTTTCCAGTCTTATAAAACCGGGCTTTCAGAATTTAAGTCTTTTAGTCCGTTTGGAGCTCCCTCTATAGAAAAAGCTCTGAATATATCCATCTCAGAACTCTGACCAGCTCAGGGATTCATCACGTGCTCTTAGGAGAACTGCTGTTTCTGATTTCTTTCTTTGTCTATCTGAACTCTTCCTCTACCTATGTTTTGTACATATGGCTTTCATTTCCACTTTCTTCTTTCCATTAAAATAGCCATAAAATTGTTCATGTTACCGCATATGTCAATTATGCTGTCAGGATATGTCGAGTTGTTGACGACAGTGGGCTACAGTGAGATTTTTGCATCTTTTTTTAATTATTATCAATATTTGAACCTTGATAACTCAAATTTGTGGCAAATTGCAAAAACTAACCTAGTGGAGTCTTACTTGCATCTCTGAATTATCTGAAAACTCAGGAAGAAAATGTTCTATATTTATACATTTGCTGCTTCATTGTAGTTACATATTCTATCAAAAAAATCATGTATTCTGGGGAAAACATGAAGTGCTACAGTAATGCTATTATGCAAACCAGGTACAATTTTCCAAGAACCTAAACCACAAGAAACTTAAGCTCCATTTTCAAATCCATGTAGTCTCAGGCACAAGTGACAGGAGAATGGCTACTATCATGTTTTGTTCATGTCCCTCTTCAGGTGTCCAGGTAGTTCTAAATTCAAATGAATGTGCTTTATTCAGAGAATTATATCTGTCTGCAGGTATTTAATCAAAAGTTTGCACAGAGAAAAATTGATTAAAAAAATATATTACTATTTGACAAATATTTTTACCATGTATTCCAAAACAAAATAACAAAACCATAGAAAAACAAAGTTACATCTAGAAACTAGTTAGGTTGCAGAGCTGATTTTCATTTTATGCAAAAAATAACTTTAATTATCCTAAGACCTTGATTTCAAGAACAGATAATATAAAAAGGCTAACTCCAGTGCTAAATTTTAGCCAAAATGCTCAAAATGTAGCACAAAATGTACATATATTTATATAACATGCTCATAAATGATTCAGTGTTTAGGAGCCAATCTAATTTTGTTTAAACTATATCACTTTACTGTAGGCTACAAGATTTTGAAGTGTGAATTAAACTAAAGGACTAATAGACTTAGCTTGCATTTTTTGTTGTTGTCATTCTGTTTTTACTCCCTATTATTTTCACATAGGGAAAGAACAAACTTTTAGGGGGAGGAAAAGGTAAGAAGCAATAAAGAAATATTTTCCTGAGTCAAGAGCTGTTCTTAAATTTCTTTCCATCTGACAGTCAGTAACTATGATGATATGTCACCACTTAGACCAGATGTTTTAGCTTTCTCTTTGGTCTCTCTCCTATACTTACCTAATTCTATATCACTTTCAGGGAAAAAACCCTACCCTTTTAGTAAATCAAACTCAGCTTCTCAGATCACCCTGCAAATAGGAGCAATAATAATGAAAATAAATTATTTGAAAATATGGTGTGTGAATTAGTTAAATTGATGTGGCTGCTCTGTGTAGGTGAGTATGATTTGCTGTTTAGTGTTCCATCTGCCAGTCTCAGGGCTGCTCAACATTTTGATGGCATGTGCATTTTGCAGATTTCTTCTCTTGTGCAGATGTGAACTGCCAGCATCTCCTACAGAGAAAATATATGCAAGACAGAGGAAGCCAAATGCTTGAGTGTCTGTCTTTCCTTGTGTGAAAAAAAATTTCTCCTTTTGGAGAGAGAGGATTTCTTTTGCCTTATTACAGCAAAAATCTTTCATGAAAAGATATGCAAAAGTTTCCCATCCTTAGAAAGTGATGGACTTCAAGAAACAGAAAGCACTTCTGGGCACCAAGCAATAACATGAACAAACTCAATACAAAAAAGCCCAATTCTAAAATAGATGGTGTTTTGGGGGAGGGTTTTTTTTGCTATAGAATGAATATCTCCATATTTTTAGACTGGACTAATGTGTAAGGAAAAAGTATGTGACCAGTTGTCATCAACATTTAATGTAGGAGCAGGAGAAAAACACAAAGGAGACATAGTACAAGTTACAGTGGCTTATTCATAAGATGTACAGTGAATTTGTTGTCTTCTGCACCTGGTCAACCAGGAGAAGACCAGATGGTGTGCTAACAACACAGCTCCATGAATTTCACCTTGCTAGTTATTAAAAGAATGAGAAAGAGGAACACAAGTGCTCTTTGCAGGGCTAACTAACAGCTTAATTCTGAATCCTCTAGACACGGCTTATGAAGCTGTTGAGTTAGTTTGCCCTGCTGTAGAGTTACCTTCCTTTCATCTCCCTTCTCCATAAAAATAGTAGACTCTAGCATTCTGCCATTTCTTGGAAAACAAGGCACAGATTGGGCTGGCCCATATTTGCAAGTCGGTTATGAAACAATATGTAATCATTTGTATCTGGGCTTGAAAATTTTCAGACAAGCAATCTACACTTACTGTGGCTCAGATAAGGAATCCTCAAAAACATGAGGAATGAAAGAGACTTAATCCACCATCCCCTCTGGTAAGGGTTTTCTGAGAAGTTCTAGCTGCCACTGATTTTTTTTCTTTCTTTCTTTTTTCTTTTTTTTTTCCCCCTGTTAATAGAACAACTACAAAAAAAGCCAAGATGTTCTATGGACAAACAGCCACAAGAGATAGCCAGCAGAAAGATCGTAACACATGGCAGATGGAAGAATGACATAATCTTGTGTGTGTGTGTGAGCCATCCAGAATGGCCACCAGGATCAAAAGCCCCTGCACAAACCTCCTTTGGAGCAACAGATCAGTTCTCCTCAGCCTGACATTAAATCCCTGGAAGCTGTACAGCCTTCAAGGAGAAGCCAATTAGAACGTGATCCTCCAGAACTGGGCCTTCAGAGTATGGGCAATAAATTGTGAGGTGGGTAGTAAAGTTCCACTGAGTAGTAGAAAGCAGTAGTGGGTATTTATTTCTTCAATAACTTACATCTGGGGAATGAAAGTCGGGGCTATAGGAGGGTGATCTCTTACCTACTTGTAGTAGGTTTTTGGCTTGTTTTCCCTTTATCCCTCTCCACAGATTCTTTCTGATTTAACTCATTTCTCATCGGAAGGGAAGAACTGCTGATTTCTTAGCACTCAGGCTAAAAGCTAAAGTGTGTTACAATGCTGAATCACAACAACTGACTTTGTGAAAGCATTTTGTTTGCTACTAATAAAAGGCAATGTATATTAACTTAATGTCTTCCATGCAAAGAGTGAACCAAAATAAAGATCTGGAGGGAATATACTTGTTCTGAGTGTGATGTAGGGAGGAGGAACATGCTAGAGCGAGGACAATCTTGTTTTGAGCTCAGGAATAATGCTGGCACAGGAGCAAATGCATGGCAAAGAGCCATGCAGTTGGCCTCAGCCCTAGGAAACCCTGGAACAATGAGGTTGTGGATCAGCCTCTGGTAAGAGCACTGGAAAATAGCATGAAGTTCAATTTTTTTTTCTTTTTCTTTCTTTTTTTTTTTTGGTGAAAGAGAATACATTTATAAAAGCAAGGGCACTTCACTAGGGTGTCATTAACTCCCTGTTATCATCAGAAAACACAGAGGCCTGGAATGTCTCCTAGCCTTGCATGTTGAAGCTTGTTTGATCAATATGTTAAATTTTGTAGTGGTAGTTTTCTATTTAACATGAATTCTCAGCAGATTGCTTCTGTTGAAATGTTTTCATTCTTTTCCAGTTTTACTTAGCAAAATAATGATATTCTCTTCAGTGAATCATTATCATTCTCCTCTAAAATATATGGCATTGCTTGCTGTAAGTAAATGGAATTTAATACTAAATGATGTATTGAATGTGTCTGTTAGTGTTTTCCTCTACACTCTAAAATGCTTATTCTTGTCTCTTAACCCTGTTAATGCTCAGTTTTAAACTCTCAGGGTGTGTTTTCTATGTTTTGTAATAGGACTTTTTTTCCCTTCATTTAAATAACATCACTTTTGAATTTGTATCAAAATGTGTTGCAACATGGAATAGTCTTCCTTTTTGCTGCAAGCATATCTCATTGCTCAGAAGTGGCTTTCCAGTTTTTCTGAACGATGGGATCAGCTGTGGTCTGAACTCTGGTAGCTACTGGAAAGCTTGGTTTATTTACAAAAACACTTGAGTTTTTTCTTTTTTTGAAGTGTACAATGCAATTTCTTTAATTCACTATGCAAACCTGGTTTACTTCATTTTAAGGGTCTGTTGCTTGTTTCTTGAAATTGTCTCAACAAAAGGCTATATTGCTCAATACTATTATTTTTGCTCAGTATGTGCATTGAAGAGGGCCATTAAAATGGATTTAACGGTCAAGTTGCTACCATTATGTGAAGGTTTCATTCTACTTAATGTTTTCACAGTTTTACTGTTTCCACTGAGCAACAACAGAAGACCCTATATGTGTAATCATGCTGAAGAGAATGCTTTGCTACAGCACTCGGTAAAATCATGTTTTCTGTGTACAGTATTGAAGTCTTAGTGATGGAATAGGAACTTACCTTATATATGAGAAAGTTTAATTAAAATACAGTAACTACTATGCATAAAAATGTTATTTTTTAAAATTATCCCATTAATCACATGATTAAAAACACAAGTCAAAGGTTCCCATCCAGATAAAGGTCTGTTATTCTGCATTGTTGAATTATATATTTGATTTGCAATACTGTAAATGTTTATTAAGGGTAAGAGAAAATCTCAGTAGGGCTTATTATCTGATCTACAGGTTTCATCCATGTAGATAAAGATAAAACCTCCTCTTGTAAATCAGGTCATCAGTGATGGCATTCCTTCCCTGCTCCTGCCCCAGCTTGAATTCCTTGAGTACTCAGAACTGTATAAAACGTTTCACTTGAGATTCCATGAGGGCGTTGTGTAATGGCTATAATAATTCCTTGTTCTTCTCTGAGTATTGGATTTGGTTTTGTTCCCATGTCTTTTCCCCTGTGCTGAGCAAAGGAAAGCAAGAAGAGCTTGTTCCATGTGATTTCCATCATTCAGAACCAAATGACAATGGCTTTTTAAGTCTGTTTTGTAGATTTGCTTTCCTGAATTTAGGTCTTGAAGTCTTTTAAGACCACCTCTGACAGTATGAAGTTTTTTTCATACGGGAAAGTTTTCCTCCTTTTACCTTACAGTTATTTTTTATGCTCATAGCATTTTAATGGTAGTCTGGCTATTACAGGTCCTCCTGTTGCTCCCCAGAATGTAATCTGTGAGAGCCAAAAATAATTGGAGGCTTGATAAATCTCAAAAGAAACTGAAGATGAGGCGATAATCTTTTGGGTTTTTTTGCTTCTTTAGACTATCTGATGGATAGCACCTTCAGATATTACCATGTGACTAGTCTCTGAGTACTCCTGACATTCGAAGGCATCATAAATAACCATTCAAAATAATAAGCCTTGGAGATTTGAACAATTCTTGAATAAAACTGTAGATGTGTCCAAACTGAATGTAGAGATTTCCCTTGTTTCCCCAGGATTATTCTAATATATAATTTCAAGTTTCAACTTCAGAATTAAGACAAGTATTATTTATTAGGAAAAAATATGAAAGAAAGAACTATTTTTTGAAAGAAGTCTGCCATTAAAGAGAGAGCAGGTTGACTGAACGTTGCCATCTCTCTCTAGGTCTGATATTCCAGAGACAGTTGGGATGTCTGGAAAGCTTGTGTTCTGGCAGCTATGGGTGACCTATATCAGTTGAGTGAGACTGCATTTTCTTTTAACACACAGTTAATGATTTCTTTAGTAGTATATTAACGTTTATATTGTAAAGCATTAATGAACCTTGTCATATAGCTGCCCAAAGTCCCATTATACTTGTCCCATTATTAAAAACATCTCCTCTCACGATCAAAACAATTGTCTCTGAAAAAGCTATAAAAGAGGATACAGTGCACATTAACAATGACAGTTTGGGAAAGATGTGTTTTAATTCAGCTATATATACTAAAAGAAATAAACATTATGAACAGAATCTTTAATTAATGCAATTGCTTTTAAGTGTTGATAGTTAGAATTAATGATCTTGGTTATAAGGTACTTTTTTTTTTTTTTTGGTGACACAAGCATAATGCAGGGTTTAGAGGCTTAGCCATTTGGATGCTGACCTTCATTTTCCCCAGGGCAAAATAAGGCATTATGCTGACTCAGACTCCCTCCATCATCATGTCAGAATGACAAAGACATTCACTTATATATTCTTTCCACTGTCTTTATCTAACTTAGTATGTAGATTGCCATTCTTTGCAGCTTGTGTCGCTTTCAGCTACAATATCTTAATGCAACATTTATAATCACTGTTGAGTCTTAATGCTTTAGAATAGGGGATAAGGAGTAGGAGAAGAGACAAAAGGAAACAAATCACCCATATAACTCATAGTAATTAGGTGTTTTATTAAATTACATTGCAGGGAGTCCTTAATACTTTCTGAAGGCAAAAGAGGAAAACATATGTAATGCTCCTCTTCAAAGCTACTTTAATGATGTCAACCCTTAACATGCTGCTTATGTTCACATTTCCATAGAGCACCAATGTATTCAGCCTATAAACTATCTTTGCATGAGGTCTTTGAAGACAGAAGGAGAGGCATTGCAAGCTAAAAGTTATGCTTTCTTGTTTTCAACAACTTTGAAGATGGTACCCAAAAGGTTAATAGAAGCAAATCCATGTGAGCCTTTTCTAATGCACAACTTTACTTCGTGTTATGGCTATGCTGAGAGAACAGCACTGAAGGGTCCAGTCATGAAACATGCAAGGTATCACCTACTTGATAATATCCATTCTTGATGATATCCGTACTTGATAATATCTGAAGATAACAAGTCAGTCTCAGTTGTTATCTGCAAAATGTGAGGGCTAACTCAACAAGCGTTGTGATACTGTTAGGAAGTGTTGCAGAAGATCATGGATGTCGGCCTCTTGGGTTTCCTCAGTAGCTGAGTTTTAAAATGAAGGATAATTGAACTGTCCATTCTTTTTGTGTTGCTTTTCTATAAGCTCTACAATAGTGATTTATAATTCATAAGTTATAGAAAATGAACTCTCTGCTCTGGTTATTTATAGAACAGACTCTCCATTTTTTGATAAGTATTTTAAATTAATAATGTAAATCTATTGAGTTTATTTATGTGTTTCATTTAATATACAGGAATATTTGTTGGTGCATTTATGGAATCATTAAAATAACACAAAGGGATAGATGATGGCTTACATTTAAAGCCTGCAGTGGAGAAGACTTTGGATTGTTGTGACTTTTAAGTATTAGATCCCGACGACAGGGCTACATACACAGGCTGTGAAGAGCTTTAAATAAAACATCAGAGTTCCAGCAGTCTAACTCAACCCTTTTAAGTTGGTGAGTTAGCTTTGCATGAGCAAATTAAACCTTAAGTTATGAAGCGCAACAACAGAACATCATGGATACTGTTATCTGTTCTTGCAAATTTACAGGTCCTGTGTTTTTTATTCTTTAATTTTCCTTAAATATTGATTATGGAATATTACTATAAAAACAAGATTGTGGGTTTCCTGGTTTCAGAGAAATGCTTGAAATGTGAAGCATTCTATGCAGAGGCTGAGAAATTAGGAAACAAATTTAAGGAAACCCAGTACCAGACTTATGTTGAGTGAAAGTCACTGGGCATTTCTCCAAATTCTGAAAAAATTATGATTTCAGGTGATTAGAAGCAGGCATGTTTTTGGGGCCTCACTTCTTGTTGTCAATAAGAGCATCTATTTGTTGAAACTTTGTTTGCCAACTTTCTTGGCAGGTTATGATACATGCTCATACACTGATCTATTTTCTCTTGAGCTTTGTAGGTTGGTAGTAAGAGTTGGTGCAGTATTCTAAATATTGTGAATGGAATCAATTTTGAGCTCTGTTCATGTTGTTGTCATGTGTTTGAAAATATGCAAGCTTAATGATAAGTCAGTATATTGCAAGAAATTGCTGAGAGCACATAAAATAGCTCAAGGTAATGTGTTTAAGTTAAGAAATAATACGGTGCATTTCAGTTATTACTGAAATATTTTTATTGTCTTGTGACCTAGCTTATATGCCTTGGCAGGCCAATCGGCTTGAGTCGAAACAGTGTCAAAATGTAATTCATAGTATTTTTTTGTGGACCAAACTCAAAATAGGGGCAAAACTCGGATGTTAAATTCCAAAGAACTCTGCAGAGAAAAAACCCCCATGTATAGGTCAAATAATCATTTATTTGGTTCACTATGTACTTACCATCTACTGTGACATTAGTTTGCATCCATTAATAATAACTGCTTATTGTTCATAGCTGTCTTCTGTCCAAATTCTATTACATCAGCCAGCAAAAGCTAATTACATCTCTTTATTTTCTGAACTACAGTAGAAAATGCTGTTCCTTCCTTCTTCAGTCTATATGCAGCTATCTAAGTACAGAAGGAGGCAGTGAAAAAGCTTTATCTTCAGGTACCAGGGTAAGGGTATGTTTTCATTGGGCTCCTCTCCCTCTTACTGCCTGACGCTGGCCTTCATGTTGATTTTTCTGTGCATGAGCTGAGACTCTAGTATAACTAAATGTGAATTTGAAGAGACTTTAGTGCAAGTAATAAAACTACACTTAAATTTCTTTTTCAGATTTTAGATGACCATCATTTCTCTTGGAAGTCATCTATCTGGGGTATGTGTGTATGGAGAAATGGGTTGTTTACTTTTAATTTATGTCTTCTCAAGCAATTTTCATAATAATCTGCTTATCTGAGCTAGAAAATGCACTTCAAGGAGTAATACCCATATTCTTAATATGGTGCAGCCAAAGCCTTTTCGGTAATCAATAACATTCCTGTAGAAGGACTCACTTCAAGTATCTTACTTATTTCTTAAGATTCACAAGGTAAAAATCTATTTCTAATTTCCTTTGCTCTTGCTAAATCATATGCTATTTGAAAGGCTTTTTAATCTCGCAGTGACTAAATATATTATGCAGCAGTGTCTTAGAATGCATACCAAGAGGAAGGCTTCCAGGGTTTTATTTTTAAGCAGAGTGCAAAGGAGAGAATTTGGACAGTTAGAAAAGAAAAGAAAAGATAAAATCTCCATGGCACTGTACAGTGGAAGAAAGTAATATTCCAGCTTTCCTCCTTGGACAACAAAGGGGAAAAGGGCATCAGAACAGCACCTACCTAATAAAGTTCCCCATGCCCTTGTGGTGCTTTACTTCCTCCTGTCCTATATATGCATTTTAACAGTGGTCTTTGTTGCTGATTCAGAATCAAAGAGCATTTACTTCCCTAGTGATGCCTCTCAGATGCCAACAGGACTGCAAGAATATGAAGCACTGCCCTGGGGGCAGCAGGGAACATCATTCTGCAGCCTACAGTAGTTTCTCATGTACAGGTTAACTCCTTTGTTTGTTTATCTCATGTTCAGATGTGTCCAGAAACATTTTGCCCCTCCTTCTGGCGTGAAGCAAACAGCAGAATGCATTCTTCTTCCTCGCAGTGATTTCATGTGGTGCTAGCCAAAAGTTGCAAAAGTAACTGTATTTTCTAGTTAGATCTGGTGCTAGGAATCAAAGAAAGATATGATTTTGATATTATTGATATTTATTACAGAAGCAAAGGAAATACCTGCATTTGTAACTGCACTTGTTGTACATGTTTTTGTTTATATGTGCTCTGTAAATACCCACAATTAAGGCAATAGTGTCTCATCATGAGTGTTGGAAATACCAAATCTGATTTCAACCTTTCTTATTAATATTGCGGTAGTGATATTGAATTTCTTGCTTCATTTATGGAACGTTGTCTAAATGCTTCATTTATGGAACGTTGTCTAAAGGCATTTTCTCTCTAGTGGCAGACTTGATATATGGGTTCTTGAGTATAAAGAGAAGTTAATAGGACACCTCTGAAACCCTAGTATTTAGGGCTGTGTGCACTCATTATAAAAACAGTCCCTTTGAAAAAAAAATTATATTCACAATGCTGCTAAATAGCAGATCTCAGTTTTTCCACAGCCGGGGTTAAAAGACTCCAATATTCCAAATATTAAGGTATGAAGACAGGCACTTTTGTGTTAATTAGTCTTCAGGCCTTTTGCAGTTCTTTGACTTTGCTTGCTGCCTTGCTTGTACTTGAATCTTTCTCTTTCAGAACACCTACAAATCCGGCTTTATTTTGCTTGCACAGCCTCAATCAACCACAATATTTTTGGTTAGGAACCAGGTATGCACCATCATTTTTCTTATTTTATCTGTACTCTATTCTTTTACTACTTGTTTTCCTTTCTTTAATCAGTTAAGTTGTTCTGGTTTATTGGTACTGAGGTGGCCAGTTCCACATAGCATCCCATGTCATTAGGCTAAGGGCTATAAAATATCTAGTGTAGTTCTTAATGCCTGTTCCTGCTTATCTGGCTTCTCCAGACCTTTCTATGAGCTAAAAACTTCTAAAATCAAACCCTATGCAAAAGGTTTTCCCCCTCCCATTACAGCTGGCATGCCATTCATACTTCTCTGAGTGAATTTTATCCACCAAATAATTTAATTCTATTTTATTCACATTTATTGATCTACCTCTGAGAGGGTACTAAAAGTCTTTCATGTAGGTTTAGAAAAAATGAAGAACTTTAATGGTCAGTAATCATATGGGAGACTGATGCACAGAGATAGCTTTGTATTTGCCAATTTCTACCTTTTTCAGCCAGTTGTGGAAAAGTTTCTAATTCACTTTTCATCTGGGAAAAGTACTGACAGAGGATGCTGTCTTGTGGCTGCAATACATATTGACAGCTTGCTTAACTATAAGGCAGGGTAGCAGCCAGAGTCCATTACAAAAAGAAGAAATCAGAATTCCAGCCTGGGATATCCCTGTGGTTTTCTCTAATGAAGCATTATCAGATAAAATATGCACTATTGTCAGATAGGCAGAAAATTCCCTCAATCTATTAATTTAATTGGAAGGAAAATGGAAAAATTGAGGAGCACTTTTCAAGACCCTTCAGGCTCAATGCATGTTCCTAATAATGTGTCCTGCCTTGCTGTTTGCTTTAGAGTGCAAGTTAGTAGGGTTTGCCTGAAACATCTTCCTTTTGTTGCAGATAGAAAATGGTAAATGGGTCTCAGAAATAATGACTTTTTAAAGAAAAAAGATGCTAAGAGCAGTTGAGGCCAGAGAAAAGTTTGAGACGAGCTTTTTTATATTATTGTCATTATTGATAGTGCAAAGCTCTAGCAAAATGGTGAGTTTTTCGCTCACTCCAGATAATGTTCAGACTTTGTCTTAAAAAAAATAAGGGGGGAAAAAAAAAGGCAAGCAGTTGAGATCTAAGAGGACACCATATGGCTCAAAGGAAACAGTTTAGAAGCAGTACTTGCTATCCCGATCCAATATCGGCGGGGGTTTCGTTATGATCCCAAGAACGAGATTAAGACGCTAAAACCGGTCAAATATCGTACAACCTTTTAACTTTATTTTCCACGAAGTGGGGAGAAAAGGTGGGAAAAGGCAAAGGGGAGGGGAGAGAGAGAGAGAGAAAAGGGAGAGAGAGAAAGAGATATCAGCACCCGTGGATCCAGCGGCGTCCCGTTGGTCCTCTTCACCCTGGGTGTAAATTTTAGCGACGCACGTGCAGTAATTACAACTCGAGCAGGGTCCAACCCTAGGTTCCCGTTGGAAAGTTCAGAGCCAAATCAAGGCAAATTAAATAAATAAATTGTAATGACACGCGTGCAGTAGTTGCAGCTCGAGTTGGGTGCCTCCGAAGAGGGACCCCGAACAAAGAAATCCCTGGGCAATTATAGCTTTTTCAAATTAAGTTTCCCACCCCTCATGCAGTAGTTCAGACCAATAGTAATTTTTAGGTCTGGGGTCTCCTGCTCCCTATTGGGTCTCATCATTGTTCCTAGGCAGGCTGCTTTTCTCCCTTATCTTTACTGTTGTGGTTTCTGCTGACAGATGTGTTTTGTTTCCTTGGGTCCCACCCTTGTCTCTCAAGGCACAAACACAAAGAGGTGTTGTTCCAGCAATTAGCACTGCCCCAGCAGTGACAGTAGGTGTTATCTCCCAAGGTCCTGATGAAGAGGATATAATCCAGACCCCCCCCCTAATTAACATTGTTTCAGCAGTGAGAGGAGGCTTTGTTTCCCAGGGTCCTGGTGCCCAAGCAGGCCTCACTTCAAAGCCTTGACATCCTCCCTCCTGGAGTGTGAAGCATAGGAATGCAGACTGCTTGTAACTCCCTTATCTTTCCAGTCTGCACCAGCTCTGGGGCCCTTTCTCACTGCCTAAGGCTTCAGCAAATTTAGCTACTCATGCTAAGCAAGTTTTATAAAAGTTGTGCTAAGCAGCAATAATTTACAGTCCAGGTCCCAAAGTCTCTGCCCGATCATGCCCTGGTTTGGCGCAGGCTCAGTGTGTCCCGGGTGGTTGCAGGGAGACCACTTCGGGGGTTGCAGCAGCTCAGTCCTGTTTCTGCTGGGAACAGATGGCTTGTTCAGGGTTATGGTTTGCTTGCACCGTATGTACCAAGAAATGTTTAAGGCAAAAGTTCACACATCTGTGTCACACCTGCTTATAGGATTAACCCTATCTAGTCTAGAAGCACAGAGTCGTTGAGGTTGAAAGGGACCTCTGCAGATCATCTAGTCCACCCCCCCTGCTCAAAGTAGGTCCAACTACAGCAGGTTGCCTGGGGCTTTGTCCAATCAGGTTTTGAATATCTCCAAGGATGGAGACTCCACAAGCTCTGTGGGCCACTGGCTTCAGTGCTTAAATGCACTTGCAGTGAAAAAGTGTTTTCTTACGTGCAGAGAGAATTTCATGTGTTTCAATTTGTGACAACGTCATCTTGTCCTGTCACTGGGCACCACTGAATTGGTGACATGTGCATGGAACAGATGTACTAGAAGCTTGATTGAAATCTGACTGGAACACTGGGCTGAAAGGGTTGTGATCAGAGGTATGCAGTCCAGGTAGGAGCTGGTTACTAGTGGAATTTCTCAGATACTGGGGCCAATACCTTTTAATGCCTATGGTAATGTTTAATATTTAGTATTAACGTTTAACAATTAACAGCCTGAATGATGGGACAGAATACACCCCCAGCAAATTTGCAGATACTACCAAACTGGGAAGAGTGTTCAATACTTTGGAGGGCAGAGCTGCTGTTCCAAGAGTCCTTGACAGACTGGAGAAGTGGGCTGACAAGAACCTCAAGCAATTCAGCAAACAAAAATGGAAAATCCTGCACCTGGGATAGAATAACCCCATACCACAGTGCAAGCTGAGCAGCAATGGAATAGACAGCAGATCTGCAGGTCTTGGACATCCTGGTGGTCAACAAGTTGAACATGAGCCAGCAGCGTATCCTTGTGATGATGTCTTTTTTTAACTGCGTTCGGGGCTGTATTAGCAAGAATGTAACCAGCAGGCTGAAGGTGATTATTCTCCTCTATCCAATGCTTGTGAGACCATCTCTGGAACACTATATCCAGCCTGGGGCTCCCCTGGAAGAAGAAAGACATGGATATATTGAAGCCAGTCCAGTGGAGGGTAACCAAGATGGTCAGCAGGCTGCAGCAAATGAAGTGCAAAGAGAGGCTGAGAGAATTGGCTTTCTTCAGTCTTACAAAGAAAAGATTAACTGCTGTCTTAAAATACATCCTAATGAAAGGCAAGTTGAAGATGGAGCCAGGCTCTTCCTAGAAGTGCCTAGTGACAGGATAAGAGACAACAGACATAACTGTAATGTGCAGAAATCCAATTACATGTTAGGAAAAAAGTTTTTACTACAAAGATCATCAAAAACTGGATCAGGTTACCCCTCCTTGGAATTATTCAAAACTTGACTAGATGAGGCAATGAGGAGCCTGATGTAAGCTGACCCTGCTTACATCAAGAAAGTTGAACCACATGACCTCCAGAGGTCCCTCCAACCTAAATTATTCTGTGATTATATGCTAAAATGTGTTTGCTTTTTCTAAGTGACTACTTAATATTCAGACTCCTGATGACAACTTTCTATTAGAAGATATTCATCTGGATATTTTACTAGTGCAGATCTGTTCATTTAGAGAGACTACACAAAGAGAATGTACTCTTTCTCCCAACACAGCAGGGACAAACACCAGAAGGCAGTCTCTCAGCTCATAGTTCACAAGTTCTTCTGTCCAGCTCTGCTAAAAGAAACTCTCTGTCTTCCTCGTGGTCACTATGCTACAATTCCTCTTCCTCCAAGTTCTTCAGTGTCTTCTTCTTCTTCTTTTTTTTTTTTTTTTTTTTTTTTTCTTTCAATACATTCCAGTTGATGAAATGGGTGGAACTTGCTTTCCTAACCTGTTCCCAAGAAACCTGTTCCCAAGAAAGTTGGGGTTCTTACAGCTATGAGAATTAGATTCTTGCCTTTCCTGCATTCCAAGCAGTGGCTTGCCCTGTGGCAGATAAGGTACTCCGTGAATATGTGTCTCCCTGATTTAGGCAAAAAGAAGGGCAGGTGACATTCTTAACACATCTGGGTAGAAAATGTGTTTTCTCTTGAAAATTGATATTAGGTGTAGAGAATTTATCATAATTCAGCAAAAAACTTAAAAGCCTTGAGATTTAAGTCTGTGATTTCCTCATGGAAAAAGTTAGCATTCTCACAGGAAGATGGGAAGCTAAGAGCTCATCAGACAGGCTGTAGAGTTACCATTGCATCAAAATTATATCACAAGATGGGATGTGGATGCATTTCCATATTGTGATGAGTGCATTTTAATGAAAAGACAATGTACTAAGCAATGTACCAAGGAAATCGTGCATTGCTTACCAAATACTCCTGAATACAAGTCATATTAAAGTTGAGGACAGAAATCAGAATTTGGAAGCGGGGAAATCCAAAATATGGATTATGACAATAGACTGTTGTTGGACTACAAAGAAAAAAAAAGACTGCAGATTTGTAATTAGCACAAATTAATTATTAATGTAGTTATCAGTATCTTTATACAAGAATTAATATTAGTTGATGACTGAAAATGCAAGGTTAAAATCCCCAAATGACACTGCAGAGAAGGGCTTATTGTTTGGTGTACAGGGCAAAAACACGGTTTTCCACAGACTTTCAATTTAGGGTTTATATGTTATGCTCAAGGATAAACACTTTATGTACAAAAATAGGCAGCTATTTATAAAATGTGGACCCAGTATCTTTCAGGTGATAACACAATGAACACACATTAACTTCAGGAGTGGGGATGATAATTTAAATGCATTAAAATGTATGTAGTAAGCTTCTGTCTTCTGATGTCTACAAAAACACTGATTGTCATGAAAATGTAGTGAGTCATGAGTGACTTCCTTTTTTTCTTTTCTCTATAATTTCATTTCCATCAGAGAAAAGCAGATGTCAGCTCCCTGTAGGAGAAAACAGTGTTTATTGTCATAAATAGTGGTTGTCAAATCAATACATCCCTCAATCTGGCTCAAGCTAAATGCTGTACTTGAAAACTGTGAATGAAGATCATAGGGGAAAATTTTCTTGAATATCCTTTCTGGATCTCTCAGAGGAAACAAAGTTCTCTTCATTTTCAGCCATAGAAAGATAATAAGGGTGTAAGTGTGTGCTAGGAAGTAGTCACATATTTTTCCTCAGATTGAATCCCCAGGTTCATCTACGTTGCCATTTTATTTTGGGTAGCTGTGTTTGGAAAGCTGTGCTTTCAAAACAAATCTCAGAGCTTTCACCCCTGTCTGTGCTTTGGCTCTCAGCACGGAGCAGTCTTGGAGTGCCTGTACCCAGCTCCTTTCAGATGGAGCTAATCCGGGAGAGGCACTCTAGGAACATAGCTCATGTTATCCAACTGCTATAGGGAAATCAGGCCGCAGGACCAGACTAAAGCTAGTCTAAAGTACCTCCCCACCCCAAAATGCAGGTAGTATGGACATTGGATCCACATGACAGATCCACTGCTATAGAGCTGTGTTACTTGTTCATGTGGACATAACCCTTGTGTCCACTCCTTTTCTGAAAAGATTTAAAGGAATGATTCCATTCTCCTTTTGTCCCTTGAATCCAGTTAGATATTTTTTTAAGGAAGCTAAATTCCAGCATTCCAGTGCTGAGACAGGAACTGTTAATCACCATTTAAACTTTTTGGAAATTGTTCCTTGCATCCGCATACTCAAGATCTGCCCTTCACTCAAATCTGAATCCAACAATCAGAGATTGTATCTCTGTGGCATGTAGGGCATGTAAAAGACAATGCAACACATGCAAGGGATAAAATACAAGGTGTAGCAGCCCTCTGCAGACCAATCCCCTGCTGATATAGGTTTCAAGCACAGGGCAAAGATAAACACTTGGCTCTCTGGACAAAAGAAAGGTCATGGATGCTCCAAAGGAGGGGTATCTGCAAATCAGGCAGTGTAAAATGGATATTCATGCTTGGTATCTGAATGTGAAAATTGTACCCATTCTGCTAACAGTATTAGCAATACATACATAACTTAGCACTTTCTGATCTTATTTGATTATTTAGTCAAGCTAAGTTAAATGCCAGGATTCCTACCTTTCTAGTTCTGCTTTAGATCACAATATTTATCTAGCATTAGGCTTTCTCTGTATATGAAAGCTAGAGGTACTCCATTGCAGAATAGGAAAGTAATAATTCAGCTTTCCCAAGCAGCAGTATATGGGTAAAACAACTCTATATGATGCCTGCCTATGTACATTCTTTTCTTTTAACAGAAGGATGCCTTTTCCCCCTCCTTATCTCTTTGAGTTACCATAATCTAGGACATTGTTTATAATAATAGTAGGGTAGGGAGGAAAAAAAAAAAGAAGCAAAAAGCATCACCTAAAAATTGACAGTGGTCTTCTAAGTGCCACCATTGTCTAGCAATAAATGTAAAAGTGCCTTTATTCTTTCCTTTGTGTGACACCTACCTGCTTTGTGGATCTCCAAGGGATTCATTTTCGGAAATGTCAATCCATAATACACCTGCAGGATGGGTATACTTCGAGATTAAAAAAAAAAATTATGAGTTTTTTTCGTGTAAGTAGAGCTAGAAACATAAATTTGCTGAACCATTTGAAATTGCCCATTTGTTACACTGGTATCCTGCCTCTTAGCAGTCGCATACACCAGGGCTGTCAGGACAACCTTTTTGTCTGTGGTGCAATGATACCATCTGAAAACAAGTGGGGCAGGAATTCTTTTCAGACATTTGTGAACCTTTTCACACCCCGGAGCTATGATGTATCTGTATACTCTCTATAACAGCAAACATTATGTGTCCTAAAACTAGCCAGCCTATACTATAAAAGGCAGAAAAAAAGCAGTTGTAATACAAGAAAGTGTGAGTTATCCCTACTCAGCTTGCTATATCAACAACATTCTTAGAAGGGTGTGTGGAGGACTCTAAAAATATCCAGGATCCTACCTACAAATTCCCTTGCTGTCTTTCATTAAATTAGTTCCTTGATATTTCTTCAGGATGTTAATCTATACCTATCGCTGTACTTTAGCATGTGTGTACTCAGATTTGCTAGTTCTCACCATTTACTCTTTAGTATGACATTTATTGGTCTAATTGTCCTACCTGAATAATGATCAAAAGATTTATGCAACCATAAAAGATCACTCACTCACCCCACAAACAGCAAAATTTTCATGTGTTGGGATGGGTGGCAGATGGCTGGTGCATGAATGGAAATGGTATAAAATAATACAAATGCTGTCAATATCACTGTGTTTCTTAATGAGAAATGCATATTATTAAATACTTCTGGATTCAGTTCAGCTTGTTGCTGATGACATACTACCTACTATCTCTCTCCATAAATGATGAAGAAAATGTATTTTTGTATTTTCTATTCTGACAAGCGCTCAGGGTTGGGTTTACCTCTTTTTTAATGTACCCTGTACTGTGTGACTATGCCTCACTGATATTGACTTCTTTTTGTCTTTTAAGTTATCACTGATAAGAAATAGAATATTTAATCATCATTCTTTAACAACTATTTGTTGCTGGTTTGAAAAGTGAAATGTCTTTGCAACTTGATGTATGCACAAAAATCATTCAGTGAGCTGGCTCTGTTACCTTTCCAACACTTACTTCCAACAGCAGCTATTTTAATTCAGAAGAAATAAACTCAATCTATAGATGAGCAGAGAAATCAGATATGATTCCATGATATTAGACCCCTCTAAATTCAATGCCATCTCAAGAGATTCACATCTCTCTCAGAATTTGATATTCGTAGAGGACTACTCCTTTCAAGGTTCTTATGGAAGAATGGAACTACACAAATATTTTAAGTAGTTGTAAATAAACTACTGAACATTCCCAACTCAATATGCTAAAACTTTTATCTCACCATAAGCAAACTGCCTCCTTTGTGATATCATCATGTTTTTTTCTGACTTGGCTTAAACTTGGACCCTGTTTAGATAGAGACAGGGCCAGGCTTTGAAATTTAGAGTGGAATTTTCAAAGGATGCTTTTCTTGGGGTAAATCTCATTCTGCTGAAGCCCTTTTTTCATTGGAAGACATCTGAAAAGGAAAATGCTTGGATTTTTTTTTAAACTCTTGATCTAGTATGACAAAATAAAATGTCGGGGGGAGGGGAGGAATTTCAATGATACTGAAATGTCAGATAGCCTTTGAGATTTTAGCTGCTTTCTGAAGTACCTCGAACTTTCTAAAGTATCAGTGCTTCTAATTATTTTACAGAGGAGAAGCAGCAGCAGCTAGAGAAGGCAACAGCATGATACTGAGCTTACAGTTGCATGACATGGAAAAGTGCAGTGTCTAAGCAATTGGGAAATTTAAAAAGTCTCCCTTTTTAAGGATGATGAGAATTGTTTACTTGCTAAATATTGCCTGGCACAAGCTCTTCGGCATGCAAGCTGCTCTGCTTCAGTGTGGAGGTTCTCCATGCTAAGATCACGGTGATGGAGGGGGCTATTGCTACCTACAATTGCATCTTCCCCTTGTTGCCACTTCTTTCCCATTGTAACAAGATCACAAAACTGCTCCAGAATCTATCCAGATTTTGTGGCCGATCTTCACATGCAGTGAAACTCTCTTGCTCTGCTAAATAGCTGTGTGTGACAGTGCTTTCAGAAAGGATTGGCAACATATTAAGTCTTTCCTTTCAGACAATACAAAACATACTGTTATGGCTATAGAGGGAGCAACAGCAAGCAAGACAAACAGCATAAGTGTCTTTCATGTCTTTAGTGCTAGTCATAAAATAAAGTGTCTGTTAAAATATTCTGGTCTGAAATAGATTGCTCAGAAGACATTGGACACAACAGTGGTGTTATGTTAATCTATAACTCAGTAATGCCTGCCAATTGCCAAATTACTCCTGATATACCGTAAGTTAATTAATAATTTATGTGCTGTTAATAGATCCAAAATCTGAAGTTCCTGATGTAGAATTATATTGTGCCAAGTCATCCAGAGAAGTGCTATACTAAAAAGCAAAAAAACAAAAAACAAAAAAAACAACCACCAAAATGATGTTGTGTTAAAGTGCATTGTGTTGTTTACTCAAAGTGTCCTTGGACTATCCATCCCAAGCACTTGGTTCTCAATAAAGACTGTAAATCTAACTTTCAAAGTTAATATATAAACTATCCACATGTAACAAACTTTTTTACTGAATACTTTCCCATATTTCTTAATCATAGCTGCAAAAGATGTTTAGAATTCCACAGGTATTATAGCATGTCTGACAAAGATATCACCTTACTTAAATCTATGACTTAATTTCCCTGTGTGATTGTTATTTACCTAGCTGGACATGCATTGTTAAAGCAAAGAACAAACTTCCATTTTAACTTCCTTTTCTTTCTTCCGCCCTCAGTTTCCATAGTATATTGGTTTGGACCAATAACACTCTGGGCTCTGTGTTTTCAGAGTCCCTTAAAGAGTCAGTCACAGTCTTCCTTCAATAGAAGGTAGCTTAGAATCAATTTGTCAAAATAGCAAAATTAGGACTATGCTTAACTAGACTAGGCACATAATTAAAATAGGTGGAAGATACCTGCTGAATATGATCTTATTGAATAAAATGGACTTCTGTAAGCTTCCGCTCCAGCTTCTCTCTCTTGTTTACCAAAAGCCACACCTTGTCTAGAGCAATAAAACACAGTTTGGTCTCTAGTTCCATGCTAATAAAAGGACAAATAAATTTGATAGTATAACTTAAATTTTAACAACTGACTAGCAGCAGGCAAGGAATTAATGTCTTGGCCACAAACTTTTTTGAAAACTTGAATTTCTAGCTCATTTATAGGGTGAAACTAGGCAGCTAAGGATGTGCGGTAATAAGGTACAATATTATGAAATATTTTTTATTTCTCTATAAAAAATTACAGATGAAGTCCATTCAAGTAGGTATTTTAAAAGGATACCAAACAAATTGACACCTGATACCTAATTAATTTATGCTGAATTTGATTACCCAGCTTCATCAGGCTCTACAATGAGATTACTAATCCATAATTACATATTGTCTACAGGAATTAAAAACAAGCTCATATCCTTAACTCATATCTCCATAGTTAATGCTAGAAAAAAGATTGAGGGTCTACATAAAAAATTAACAAATATGACCTCATGGACTGCACAAATGACTGCCTTTTGGCTCAGGTTTATTGCATAAATCATAGATCTTTGCTTCTTTCCTGTAGCCACATTTCAATTCACTGTGTTATTCCTCCTATAACCCCAAGAGACTTTATTTTCAAAATAGCTTTTATCTGTCATGCCACTAAAATGTGCTTTAGAAGTCTAAACAAAATAATGTCAACTGCATCCCCTTGTCACTTTGTGCTATAATCTTCAGGAAAGTCAAATATATTTGTTAAACTAGAGCTACTGTCCCTGAATTCTTACTGATCTCAGATTTAATGAAATTTGCTCCCTCAAAAATAACTTCCCTAATGTACAAACCCCACTTTAGTTAGCTTTAAAAGATTTAGTTGTACAGAAGGCAGGAATATTTTAAGTTACTGAATACCGGGTAATTTCATTCCAGAAATTACCAAAATGCTTAAATCTAGAGCACAAGAAATAGTAAGCCAATTCTTCTAATTGTCTCTCTTAATGCCTCTTGAGGGATATGATTTCTTGTATTTTACACATCTTTTCCATGCTAGAGTAAGAACAGAATTAAAAACCAAACACCATAATTACAATTTTCAACTGTGACTATTGAATTATAAAAGAAAGAATAGCAAAGCTGAATGGAAAAAGATGTATAAAAAAACACAAGCAAAAAAATAATGGTTATCTCGGTCAGAATGTATTTTACATATCCTTCTGTTGGAGAGTTTGGACAATGGTAGCATATTTGAAATTGTGATGCAGAAGCTCTCCATTTGACAATTCAAAGACAAAGTACATTATTTCCAAAATTAGAAGTCAGTTCTCCTCAACATGTGATCAACAGGCCAGGGTTTTCTTTGTAGGGTAAGTATACTTCATTCTGAAACACACTGAGTTAGTGAAGCAGTTTATAAAAAGTTAGTAAAAGTCATAGAGAATCAAAGACAATTCTTAAAAGAAGCTGCTGAAGGCACTTCCTTAAACCAGTTAAATTATTGGGAATTATAAATCTTCAATGCACATAAATGCAGCTATTTCTCTCTGTTTGCCTAGAAGTGTCACCTCTCAGGAATTCAAAGTTTAAACAGTAAAAACTTCTTAAAATGAGATTAAGATTTTGAACGACAACAGGATTTCGTTATTCCAAACAAGAATGACAAAACAGTTGTTGTGAAATTTCCTTTGCACTGTCTTTGCAAAATATTGACGTGGTAGCCCTGAAACCCTATGGTCTTATGTACTCACTTGAAAGAAAAAAGGGAACCTTTTGAGATAACAAGTGAAATTGCAGAGACAGAATGGATAGTGAAAAGGAAGAATAATAAATATATAGCTGTCTACTTCAGGACAGGTACGCTTTCCACTGCAATCACTGTTTTTGCCATCTTTTAGTATATACATACTCAAGTTAGACTTGTTGATCTGTTGTATAGATCTCAATGTGAGATAATTCCCTGAGATTCGCCTTTAGGGAGCACTCCAGGCTGCAGGTTGCAAAAGCCACCCCAAGGCAGCCAGTCACAAAATAACATCAGCCCTCTGAGAGCTGTGCACTCTTCTCTTTCCAGGGTTTCTCTGAAAGTACAAGACACAGCTGTTCAAGGTTTGACTGAGCCAATTTGCAATCGTCCTTTCCTTGACTCTGTACGTTCCCGTGTTGGTCTCATAGCTGGTGAAGACACTCTGTGAATGTATATGTGCTAGGCATCTAATTGCCTCTGCTCTTGAGAGCACAGAATCCCAACATGTATTTTAAGTTTGTGTTCCAGGTTTTTTAATTCTTTTTTGATTCTCTCCATTTTCTGGAGGACTCTTTTAATGTCATCACAGCCCAATGGGATTTGAAATTTTATTTCAAAGAAACTTAAATGTTATTACAGTCCGTAGAAAGAAGGCTGCTTGCTTTCAGAACTGTCTTTCTTACTTGCAGAACTCTTAAACAGAATGTTTTAAATCTGAATTATCATCAAAGGAGTCCATGTCTCTTCCTCTCTGTCTCTGGGGAGATTATTTCCGTTTTTTTGAGGATGGTAAGGAATTTGCTCAATCAGTACTAGAAATCTGACTGGTTTCTTAATTATTAGCAACATTTTGTATGATATTCATCTCTGCACAGAAGATATAATATACTGCCTAACCTTTCCAAAGAAAATTATTAATGACTGTCAGTCACATATCATTTTATTAGTAATTTTACTAAGAAGTTTTCTTAGTTCACCCTATAAACTCTGCTCATTAGATATCAGCAAATGTCAAATTGTTACTCACTGATCCTAAGGGCTTGAGAAAGGAAAGGAAAGACTCCTATATATTTTATTAAAATTTTAACTAGATATCAAGTACATTTTTGCCTGAGTGAGTATTGTAGGCTTTCACTGAGAATACATACTGTTTAGGGGAAATGAAAAACACCAAACAAAGAATGGGACCCAAAATAAACTTTGATATGTTCTTTGACAGGTTTCATCCCTCTAGCCCAAGATGGCTTTGTTATTTATGAGGCCTCAAACAAATGTACAGTATCAAAGTTCCGAACGGGAGACTGAACAGTGATTTACTCCAATCTAAGGCTATGCTAGAGATAGTAAATTTGGCAGGACATCTGATGCTGTGAATGAGAAGAAAAGCCAAAACAATCTCTGATTCATAGTTTTCCAAGATTCTTGACTCAAAAGAAAGGACTGTTTGTTTCATAGCCTGTGTGGTTTTTTACGTAATCAGCAGTTATCGAGAAGGGACTATTAGAATGTTAATTATGTATTTTGGAGAGAAATGTAATATCATTTTAGACTGAAATAAGTATAACCTTTAAATTAATGAATATTCATTAGGAGACCTAAATAGGGAAAATCGAAATGTGAAATTCTGATGTTCATTCCAATTCTGAGCTTGCAAATTCTTTGCAAAATTTTAATGGTTATGTTCATATTCATCAATCATGGATACTTTGCCTTGTGTTTTGAAAAGCTTCTGCACAGAACCTTAGCAGAGCTGTATTCTTTGAAAAGAAATCTGTGTTGTGTTTGTGTAGTGCAACTGGTGAGGCTTATTGGTGATACTGATTTCAGACAAGAAGTTGATCAATAAGTGACTATATAGTTAATCCACTGTTTTATGAGTGGCTCTATTTGCTCCTCAAGTGAAAAATGCTGTCCATGTAAATGCAGTTGTTACTTATTCATCGACCAGTTCCTCAGCTAGTGAAAAACACCATAACTTAATCCTCTTTAGTGCAATTACACCGATTTGCACCTGGCAAGGTTATTTCCATTGTCTAACTTGATTCTTTTCAGTAGCCTAGTACCTAATTTATTTGGGACTAGTGTGTTAAAATTCAGACCTGGTTTGAGCGCTGGAGTTGTGACCACTTCAGGACAGACTAATGACATCACTGTAAGGTGTTTGGGGGAAATGTGGGCTGTTCTTGTTACAGGTGTATGCAGAAGAATCATCTTTTCAGCCCTAAGGCTGTTAGCTGGTACCTTTCACAAGCATTTAATTTACTTAGCAGTGTAGGGTCACTGACTGCTCTCTGTTCATAGGGGAACACCTCTTGATAATCGTGCCAGCACAGACTGAGGGTAGGAGGTAGCTTTTACAAAAGAAAAATAGTAAAGATAATGGGAAAAAAAGCACCTAACCTAGAATTTGGGGGGGAAAAAAAAAAAAAAAAAAAAAAACCCTTGTATTCCTTTACTTATTTATTGAGCCTGGGTCCAAGAGTTCTGCTCCTTTTTTAAAAGCTTAGAGAATTGTTAACAACTGAGAGAATCGTTAACAACTGATGCCATACAGGGAATACAATTTAAATTCAAATTAGTAAAAGGAAAATTTCTTCCTGACTTGACAGTTCTATATACTGAAGAGGACAACCGGGTGCCTTGCTCCTTTGCGGGTGGTGGGACGGGCCCTGGCTGCGAACCCTGGACCTGCCACCCCTGGAAGCCCCCACCAAAACCAGCCCTCGTGAGCCCCCAGCCTTTGCAATGCCCTCCCAGTACTGTAAAACTATGCATATGTAAGCTGTCTTTAAAGTGTTTTGGTATTTGAGGCCATTTCGTCTCTGCACTGTCGATTTGGTATTAAACTGCAACCAGTACTCACCACAATTTTTTATTATTTGTCTTTTTTCACTTTGGGTTGTTGAGAGCCCCAAGTATTCTAGCTAACTTTGTCTACTGCATACAGGCATGCACAAAATCAAACAAGAGAACACAAATATGCAGTTCTCTGAAATAGGTTATTCATCCAAAGGACCCAGTTTTAAGAGACAATTTTCTTTTGTCTTTGACTCATTTTAACTGCATTTTAACTGTTGCCGCTTGTAGAAATTCATTTGAGTAATAAGTGCTTTGTAATAATCCCCTATTGCAAGTCGCCTTTCCCTCTGAAGAAGATTTTGTTTCATTGGAGCTGTGTTTTTAGGAAAATAATTTCTATGTAGGGAAAAGTTATCTACTTTACTTAGGAAAGACATGGAGAAGAATATTTTAAGATGACTGACCCAAGACCCTGAATGCTACCTCACTGGATAACACCTCAGGCTATTCAATTGGAGACCAAGAAGTGAGAATGATACCTTTCCATTCTAGGCAGGCTATAGCGGTCTGAAGATAACCATAATCCTCGAAATGGTAGAAACTTCATCAACAAACCTTTGGTGGATCCAGTTTTCTATTTCTCTCAATTACCTGTTATGCCTTGGGATACACAGTATACAGATCAGTGTTTGCAATTTGATGAACTTTATTTTCTAGAGGCCCACCATGTCTCACAAAGTTAAAATTTATAAATAGATCTGTAACAATGTGTGGTGGGGGGAACTTCTACAGATTAGAAAGAAAAGATGCTTCAACTCCAACCCCCTACAGTGGTTCTTATTTTGAAATGTCACCATTATAGTGGGATACACCTCTCAAAGTCTGAGCAGGGCTTGAACTTGGGTATGAATTATTAAATTAACTTTTTTGTTTGTTCCAATGGTTATTTCATCCTGTATACAAAGTAGAACAGCTCCAAAGGGGAAATGGAGAGACATTTCGATGCGTTCCACTGACTATATGGAGTGAAGCCTGCTTCTGCCTCTAATGAATTTGACCGGTTTTCTAAAGAGGAAGATAAGTTTAAGAGCTTAAGGTTTTGGCCTAGAAGAGGCTTACTTATGTGTGTCATCTTTGGAATCCTCATTATCCTCTAAAAGATTCTAAATCTCACAAAGTTTTATTCCATACAAAAATTTCACATGACCTTTTATAAAAGGTATGTTTAATATTAGCAAAAATAGTTTCCCCTGTATTCTCTGTACCCTCATGAGTCAATGTTCTTTTTGACAACACAGAAAATGTGAACTAGTGAATGAGTGATGATTCACTACACAACCAGCTTTCAGAAGGCTCTTGTTCTATTTCTAAACTTGCGCATGATCCAAAACCAATTTGTTTTCTTTTTCTGTTTGTTGTTTTCTTTTCAACCAAACCTCTGCCCTTCTACATCCAATCTATTCTGGAAAAGCTGAGAGAAACAGCTTTTATGGTTTGTCCAATTGAAACACTGAAAAATTTGAAGGAAAGTTTGCCTTGTGGAGGATCTGAAACCAAATATTGCCACATACAAGGATTTGCGTAAGCAGCCTAATGCTTTGCCTTTCTGTACAGAACTTGTTCTTCACCAGGTTATAACTAGAACATAAATATCTGTATGACACTATGGGATTTTATCCCACCCATGAGATAGTCCTGACTATTGCACCACTGAGCTTTGTGATGAAGTTTCCAAGGGTTGCAAAGCTGTCATAATTATCTGCCTAAAGATTTCTTTACCACTGGGGCATGGAGTTCCCAAAAGAGGGTTTAATCTATTAGTTGTGAAAACCATTAGCTACTTCCAGAATCTGAGATCCATGAAGATGAGTTTTATCCTGCGCCGTAGGCTGCCTAAGAAGATAGACCTATCAACCCTCCACTTTGCTAAGATTTTATCCTGGTGCACAGTCTCAGTTATGTGTGCAATTATGTGCATTGGGAATCCAGTGCGTTACAAATGGGGTAAAAAAGAATAAAAATTAAACAGAGTAAAACAGACGAAGGAATGAAAGCAACAACCGGAAAACCTTCCAGCGGCTCTTAAAGCAAAAACTTCCAGCGGCTCTTAAAGCATTCTTTATTTTCCATTGTACTAGATGGCCTTTCTACCATTAAAAATGTGTAAATACTGAGACATATTGCACCCCCAGCAATTTTTCCACAAACTATAATAGTGGTCTCCAAGTGGTGCTCAAAATGTTTCTACTACTAAAAACGCTAAGGCCAAACTCCAGCAATACAATTTTTCCCGGTAGTCTGACCACATTTGTAAGAGGATGCCCTGAAAAGAGATTAGGTTCTTCAAGAACAGTGTACATGTGCATGTGTATGTGCATGTGCGTGTTCGTGCGTGCGTGCGTGCGTGCGTGTGTGTGATACACAGTGGAAGGGAGATGCATCCCACAAGAGTTCAGCTGCTAAGCATGACAATTCAGAGTCCTTCTTCATGGTTTAAGGGTATAGGTGTGCCAGCTATAGGATGGATGTAACCTATAGATAGCCCAAAGAGCCTTAACTCCAAAGCACTTAAGAGAGCATTTAAGGAAGTCAAGCCTATTCAGCACGGCTCCACTCAGCAGCAGTCATGTTGGTGTTTTAGCTTATTTTTAGTCCAATGACACTTACCTACTTTCCTGCTGGTCAGCATGTGTTTAAGTGTTTAACTGCATTTGAACTTAGATCATAACCTTTACATCTTTACATGGTTTTCATGCAAGTCTGCTGTTCTTGCAGCAGCCACACCCTCTTCCTTCTTGCACACTGGCACTGCAGTTAACCAGTTTAAATTTTATGTTCATTGCTGAGAAAATATTGATTAAAGGGTGTAAGTGTCACTACAACTCAAGAAGTCTTTGTTTAGGCTTCAAGATGAATTGGAATTCAGTTGTGCATTTCCCTGCTTATTTTTATAAAATGGTAACATAACAGCATAATTTACTTTCCCCCCCATGAAAAACTGGGATATTGGTAAAAGATAGTTAAGGCTTTTTGAAGCAACTCACCTGATTATAGTTGGGGAGAATCTATAAAACGAGGATGATACAAACTGTCAGAATGAAACAGCTGGAGAGAAGATATGACTAGCAGCAATTTAGTTTCAGGTGGAAAGAGTGTATAACGGAGAAAATTGACCAAACATTTCCAGATTTGAAAATCAATATTGGTTTGGCTGCATTTTCATATAATTTCTAGCCCACAATTGAAAAAAAATAAAACCAATGGGGAGGGAATAGGGAGGTCATTTTTAAACCCAAACATTTTTGGGAAGCAGAGTTTACGTGTTATTTGTAGCTTTTACTCATTGTGCTTAAGTTAACCTATACTTAATAGGCAGTAAGGAGAAGAAAGGAACAATCATACTGTCTGTGCAGACAGCCATCAGCTGAACTGGGACTATTTGCAATGAGTTCGTAGTTTTTGATAGATCAAAGACTGTTTCTTTAAAAAAATTGACAGAGAACTATTGCTTTCAATTTTTGTGGCTTTGCAGTCTGCTTGCAGACAGTTTGGGGTGATAGGAATTAATTACTACACGTGGTTTTTGGAGTACAGTTTGCTGAGTTCTTGCTTTCTTGACACGGATCCTAAAAGGTAAAACCCCACCCTCCGGGCTGTGACTCACCAGTTTGGCAGCACTGTTCCCCAGAGCCTGACACAGTCCAGCTGGTGTGAACACCAGCAACTGAACGGTGTGAATGGAAGGCACATTTTGTCACAAACCTGGTCTTAGACCTTGTCTGAAAGTATGGTGTTGATGTAGCCTTAAGTTACATATTAATTAAATCCATGCAATGGTGTAGTTTAACCTGCTATACACTGTAAACTATAAATTGCCATCCAAGTTATTAAGAACCAGAAAAAGGAAAGATACTAGGAGAAAAAAAAGTTATATTTATGCCATACACACACATGTATCCTGCACAGAGACACTGCTTTGAATAAATTGTTATTGCTGCTCTTCCATGAACAACTGATCACTATAATCATACCTGGGTTTTTTTGTTTTTTTTGTTTTTTTTTTTTTTTTGAGAGAGATAATCTGTGTTTGGCAGTAGCTCTGAGGAACGTGAGCATTGTGATTTTGGGAAATGAGTGCGTGTTGTAGTGCACATGCCAGAGGACACTGGAAAGGAAGTACAGCAGTGCTGGGTGATTCACTCAGTGTTGATATCTCGATGGACATGACCTGCACCTCCAGCTTAAAAGCATATAGCCTCGAGCCTGGTTGTCTTGTTGTGCTCTCCATCATGTCCTCCCCTTCCATTGAACAGAAACATCCATTTTATTTTGTTTTACTTTGGTGGAAAGCTCTACATAGATAAGAGGTTGTAAGTAGCTTAAATGCATCTGCTTTTGGCACATGCAACATTTAAGCAGAACTGTAAAAGATATCAAAGAATTTTACTTGGTCTTGAAAAGTGATAGTTACAGAGATGCCAGCTGCTTTACAGGCATTGCAAAACCTATCTCCAGAATCATTTTTTGCCTTGTTATAGAGCTGAGCTGACATCTGAGAGAGATGTCTGTGGCACAACAGTCTCTGCAGAGTTGTGCTGAAATCCTTTTTGTCATGGCACTGACAGAGCATAATAAAGTAATAATGATACTGATTCAACAGCGTCACAAATGCAAAGTCATGAAAAGGAATGCTACCAAATGCTTTCGGTACTTTTTTTCACCATGCTATAGCTCCAGGCCAACAAAGGTTTCTGTATATAAGCAGCCTCACAAAGCTCAGTGGGGCTGTTCATATGCCTCAGGTGAAACCCAGACTAAATCTTTCTAGGCTCGAGACCTTGAGTTCAAGCTATCTATACATTAATTTACCTAATACGCTTACGTATATACAGCAGTTGTTAATTTAGGAAATTATTTGTAAAACACAATTTATTTGATTTTAACAGTGTGTTTTGTTCCTGCATTTGGCAAAAGTGTATCAGAGTCCTGGTTCATTGTTTTTCTTTAATTTAAACTTGTTGAATTTAGTGCCCAATGCACTGAAAAAGCTTGAGATGTGAAATAATTGCCAAGGCTTCAATATTAGAATTGGAAATGTTAAACTTGCTTTAAGGTCCCTTATATAAATGACTAAAATTTTACAGTCATTTTCTTGTACTGAGTGTTTCGACAATTCCCTGGAAGAAAATGTATAAGGTGATGGGAATGACTGTTTCTGTGTGACCTCTTTTTGTCTGTGCCTTCAACTGCCACAATTTCTTCTATACAGTCACATCCACTGGCCTATGTCAGATATTCAGTATTTGGGACAGGGGCGGATCAGACTGTGTGAGCCCCTTCACAATGAAAAATTACCTGGGTCCACTACTATGAAGTTTCTGTCTAAATCAAAGGATATGATCAGAGGTATAAGTAGTGCAAAAAAAGATCCTTCAAAATGGATCAACAAGTTATTTTACAAAATTCTCTCTCACCTTTGGCAATGTTACGTGGGAAACAGGGAACGATTAAACAGTAATATACGCCAAAGTTTCATTTCAGGAAAGAAAATTTGTTTTCAATTACACTTCCAGAGAATCTGTTAAAAGTAAAGTTTGTAACTATTCCAGACATGGTGATACATACTCCCGGGGCTCCTGAGCTTGGCTCTCCACCCCTTGGACATGTCAAAGGTTCTCATGCAATATGTGAGATTGTCCTCAGTGGTTTCCCTTCCCTCTTCTTCCGAGGGTCTTGAACTTTACTGGACCTGGCTTTGATTCTCTGACTGTAAGGAGAAACAAATACTGGTGTTCCTAGATGCCCTTATCCAGCCCAAATGAGCTTTCTCTCCCAGTGGATTGTGTGAGTGTTCAACAGGTAATGTTCCCTCTCCTTTCCTACCTACTTTGATGGAGACTGAAAGAATAAGTGACATGTCATGAGTGTTTTCAGGGATATTCAATTTAGCACCCAGTAAGATGAATGGGGTAGGTCATACCTCGTAACACAATTGTTTAAGAGTAGTAGAGAGATGCCATTGCATCTACTGCCATGGTTTGTGAGACTATCTCAGTCATAACAGCTTAAACCTTTTTTTGATAATGTTGTACTGGTGCACAATGGCTGAATCTGGACTGGCTACACATTACCTCGTGCTTTCAAAGAAGGCACAGATTGCTATTCAGAACTACCTCTAATGAGGCAATAACAGAAGTCTTTGCAGACATGCCAAAATTAAAGGGTAGCTACCTTGTCATAGGTAGTGGTGCTGAAACCTACCACAGCACTGCACTGTGACTGCAGTGAGGTGTGCCTAATTCTCATCAAGGACATGAACCCTTGAGTGGATGTAAATCTTCCTGCATCCTCAACAAGTGTTTCAGCAGCCAGGCTACTGTGGATTTCTTGTGAGCTCATCTCAGGTGAAGTACTGTTTTTACTAGGATGGTATCAGATGAGAAGTGGTCTTTGGATTAGGAGTTCCAGTCTTCCCTGTTTCAAATAAGTGGCAGAGCTGTAGAATCAGGGCCTTAATAAAGGCCAATCTCATGCAAAAGCAAATCTCATGGAAGCAGCTTGGGATACTACTGTTCATGCACTCCTTGCAGTAACCCAACAGGTATTACAGTGCCATAACACAGTCAACTGTATGCTTGTATGCAGCCATGTTAGTTTAATTACTCATGAAAATGGTGAACTCTGGTGGAGGAAAAGCAAAAAAAAATTACATAATGAAAAAATGGAAGACATGTACAACATGACTGAGTCATCAGCCAGAGATCTTTTTCTTTACCCAAAAGGGAAAAACTAAGACTCAAATCTTTTGGGTGTCTCAAATGTCATTAGAGCACTGTCATCAGCCACTGTGCTGAGGTGGCAAGCATCTCTTTCTTCTTCCAGAAGATAAGGAATGAGCCTGTAGAAGTGACCAAATATGTCTGTCTTAATTCTCTAAAGCTATAAATAGTCTCTTCATTGAGTCATGTATTTATTTATTTCAGAAAAAAAAATTAAATAGACTGAACCTAGCTATTTTTGCTCCCTAGCAGAATGGTTACAGCTCTTTATTACTGGGGCAAGGTTTCCAAAGCAACTAGTGTTTTTTGTACTCCTATTTTCTGAGTGCAGAACTTGAGACAACTTACAGAGGCCTGGTTTAAAGAACAGTTGCTTTGTCAAAAACATTTCATGCCTCTTTCAAGCAGAATCCAAAACTGAAGCAACAAAAAAACTGAGGCAAAAAAAATTATGAACAAAAGAATTATAGATTTCTTACCGAGTGTGTCTACAGTATTGCTTTTCAAACCTGATTTTCTGTTCTGAAATGTTAAACTCAGAACTAACTAAATGAAAGTATTAATAAAGTAATCTTCTATCTGTGCCATATATTTTTATCTCTGTGGGTGATTTTCAGAAATGTCAGAGTCTTCAATGTTAATACAAATTATCATGCATCAGTAAAAACACTCAATTAGGTATAACTTTGTTTTCCAATTAGAACTGGAAGGCTCGCTTTGGAAGCTAGCTGAATGAACTGCAGAAGCCAGGTAATGTGCTTGGAGGCTGAGGCATCTCTCTGCTATATTTCAAAGTTCAGTTTTAAGATTCTCTTGTCAGAAAATAAACAGTCCATATATTGGTTAAAATTCAACATCATGTACCAAAACGCCACCTGTAACAAGCAAATAAATGCAAAAATATATTTTGAAAACATTAATTCCTAATGGCTTTTCACAAGAAATTATCACATAGTATCTATATATACCTAATATAGATCTATAGCGTCTAATATATTTACAATAACATATAGATACGGTAGCTATAGATATGTATCTCTCTATAAATATTATAATATCTATAATAATAAGTATAATATCTATAGTATCTAGCATATATAAACTTCAAAGAATTTATACATACTGGCTGTGATTCTGAGAGGATCTGCAGATACGTTTATAGCTAACAACCTTCAATTAGAAACTTCATTTAAAGTCTTCAGTCTCTGAGTTCGGTTGGGAGGCTCAGAAGGAAGATATTAAGTGCATACATATATTTTTGCAGCAGCAAGAGAATAAATGAAAACTTTAATTCTATTAGCAAAGAGTTACATTTAAAAAAATATGCTTTCTTTATGTAAAAGATCAAGTTCCAAGCTGGTACGAATGGAAGCTACAGACACAAAACTTAGCACGCCAGCTTTGTTGAGTGTTAGATATGAAAGAAACAAGTATTGTAGTGGCCAAGCCCCATTCCTAGTTGGCACTGTGGTAAACGTTCTTCCAATTTCTCCTCCTTGCTATACAAACAAGTGCTCAGTATTTGGAAAGCGTACTGGGTTGCTGTCTTTAGATATCTGGTTAAAAGCTGTTATTCTGTGAAGAAGGCACTGAGACAATAGCAAAGAGCTTATCCATGCCATGGTGGATCAGTTTGTTCTGAGGACACACCACTCCCTGGACCTCTATAGGGGATCCCAGACCCACTACAGGGGACTGCATGCACATTCTCTGAACATTTCTGATTAGCATATGTTTAGAAGAAAACAAGCTATTCACATGAGCTTTCCTAATGATATAACATCTGCAGCTCTCATTTCTTCCAAGCCAACCTCAATAGCCTGAAAATCTCTTCTGGCTCCTGAGGCTGACAATAGAGTCAGAATGTGAAACTGGTATTAGAAAAAAAGGCACTATAGAATAACTTTCACCTTAAAAATTATTAATCCCCTTTTCTCCTGGAGCTGAAATTCCAGGAGAATGAGAGAGATTAAGGAGAGTACAGTGGGATATTGCTAGGTGCTAGCCAGTTCCCTGCAGGGGCTATTTGTTGAGTATCGTTGGTACAGTATGTAAGGCAGTGGCATTAAAAACTTATAGGAAGACACATTTAAATATCACAGTACAACCACATGTGACAGTGCCAGTACCAGCACAGAGTGATGCAGTATTTCATGTCTATTGCATCTCTATGGGATGTACAAGACTGTATTCAACAATATTTTAATAAAAGAATTGTTGTGCAAAAAATTTATTGGAGGCAAGCATTTGACTATGTTTCAATAATTTCACACATCTGAAGGAAATGTAGTATTATCCAAGTAACTGTGAATGTTAAGATAATAATGACATTCTGAATTTCAATTTGATATTGGATGATATTAAATCAGACCTCTACGATGAATTATATTCTTATAATAAAATTTTATTGCCATTTTCTTCTAATGTCTTATTTTTGTTTGGCATGGCATATTTTTATTAGTTGTTTAATAAATCACTAGAAATTAGAGGTATTTTATGGAGGAAAGGAAACTTATGTTCCAAAACACACTGCTGTCTTGGATTTGTTCTGATACTTTTACAAGAACAAGTAAAATATTCTTGAGCAATTACACATATCTCTTTCAATGCGTAAGCTCTTATGTAAACACTTCTGAAATTATATCAGACATAATTTCTCATATGAAGACAGTCACGCAAAAACTTCCATTCATAGTCCTGGCCTTCCTGTGAGGGGAATCTCTACATCTGAGAATTGGCATCTCAGAAGTACTCATGATGAGTCTTCCTTTTCAGAAGAAAATACAGCATAACTGTTCTGAGTGATGTGTGAAGCACCAGGACTCAGGAGCTAGACAGGAATTTTAAGCAGCTCTAATACCCTCTAATACCTTCTAATTTATTGGTAATTTTTTTGTATTTTGTACACTTGAAAATGATATATACATATTATCATCAGAGTTATATACTCTTTGCCAAAGCTAGTAGCTATAAGGTAACCTGTCCTCATGCCCTGATGGACAGATAAAGAATGAACTATTGATCTGAATTTACAAAGCATTCTTTTAGTCATATTGATAGTTAGGTTTAACACAAATGCTACTTGCAAGGAACGTAGGTATACCTCAGCTGATTTAAACAGAACTCATGATTAAAAGGGGAGGCATAAAAGACTACCCTTCCTCTACTAGTAGATTAAATTGCAAAAGTATGCTTGTAAAGAGAGGAGTCAAATTTATTAAAATTCCATGCGTTCATGATTTTACAATAAAAGAGTCCTTGAAAGGCCATATAATCCATGATGTCTGTGTTAGCAATCTGAATGGTAGTTGATTTAGTGAAATGAAAACTCAGTTTTCTGCACCATGGATGAACATAAAAGTGTTTTTGTGTCCTTGCCACAAGAATCTCCTACTATGAGGGGAAGATGAAAGTAGGTTTCACGTGAAATGAACGTTTCCTCTTTCCTGTAGTTGGTGCATCTACTTATATATGTAACATCTAGATAATAAATGCAAATACCTGTGAAATAATTTCAGGAAAAGATATTTATGTATTTTCTTTTGGAAAGAAGTGTTCCATTTTGTTAAGAGTTAATGTAAATAATGTTTGGGAAACACACTTGGGGGCGACTCATCAAAATGTTTTTCTGTTGATGACTTGATTTAGTAGATGAAACAGAAAAGCTTTTCCCCTTGAGGCTGTTGCCTTAAATGAGTTCAAGGTGAGTGCTACCTTAGGGAAGGTCCCAAAGAAATGAACGGTTTCATTTCTTGTACAACTTCCATTCCATAAAGTTCAACATGTCCTTGGTAGAAATGTCTGTGTTCCTAGCAGTCTTGGAAAAGTGATCAAAAAATGGCATAAGCTTAACCACACACACTTTTCCAGCTGAAAACAACTCTTTGAGATCAAGAATGAGCCCTGTGAATAGCTTGTTTGTTTATATACTGTAAAAGTTACGCTTTCTGAAGTCATTCCATAACTCAGTGAACTGCATTTTCTCTATGCTAACAATTTCAAATTTTGTAATTCCAGCATTACCACTCACAAAAGGAAGGAAAGACAGAAGTAATTCTGTCAGCTACATACGTCTGTGAAGGCTGCAGTTTGTCCTATTAAGGATAGTATTTAATTAGATGTAATATGTGGAACTGTTTTCTAATAAAAGCTCTAAAGGTCCTATAATTAGATATTTGGTTAAAAATTAAATATTATTCTTCTGTTATTCCCTCTTGTCTTTTATGCTTTACCGATTTGTACTGATTGTCCTTTTCCTGGCTATTTAAAATGGAGGAGGATTCAGTAAGTAGGGGATTCATTCCTTGTACTAAAGAGAGACCAGATCGTATCTGATTTTCTGCGGATGCACATTAGATTTAAGGGCTTTTCAGTTCCCTGTTATTCTTACGCTCATCTTTCTTGAAAGTAAGTGGACAATGTGATGACGTGTCATCATTCCCTCACCACTGGACCCAATGTTGCAAGTTGTGAAAAATAAGGAACAAATCTTTTAGCTCTGCTTTCATCCCTTGTTTATACAACAGAGTCATAATCAATGACTGGTCTGATCTAAACAGACGTAATAGCAGCTCCCTAGGGTACCAGACCCAGGCAAGATCGAGTGTTGATGTCATCTGGAGGAATTTCAGTGGTCCTTTGCTTTCCCTTGCAGAACAGGTGCTGCCTTACAGCCACAGACTGGTTCCTGCTTTGATTTCTGATACTTGCTAACGCACTAGACTTTTCAGCTTTCTACTCTGATCCCTCCACTCTTGAACTTGGGAGAAAGACCATCAAATACAAGTATTTCAGGCTTAGTAAAAAATTCTAATTTGAAATAAGGAGCTATAGGTGAGGAATTCCCTGCACACTGCTTAACTGCGATTTCAGGACATGATTAATTTCTCAATGCAAATCATCAGGCAGACACCCACAGGAGCTCCTCACTTGTGGTTAAAGCAGAAGATTGAAACAGAGGAGTGCTCATTCATAGCTGAGATGGTAATTTTACTATTGAGATATGCCTGCAATTTCTTCTCCATCTCAGGAACATTAAAATAGTTGAATTACCATTTAGATTTATATGCAGTTTTCTGACATGTTACTTCCAGGTGCTGAATACCAGGATCTCAAGGAAAATGTCGTATGCAACCAGAAAACCAGTTCGCAGTGGAGAGCAATGCATTGCAACGCACCGCTTTTTCACAAAACTTCGTTGCTAGAGCTTTCCCTTGCCCTGCCTCGTATTGGCGCTACCCTCGCAGCAGCAGCAGCCGCCACGCACGGTGAGACGCGTGAAAAAAAACCCGCAGCCGGTGATATCTGATGTACCCTTGACCGTGACACGAGCCCTCGCCACCGCCGCGTTGCCGTGCTTCGGCGCCGCGCAGGCAGCCGCAGGAGGCGGCGGCCCCCGCGCTCCCACAGCCCCGGCCCCCGGGCGTCGCCGCGCGACCGCTAGGTGACGCCGCAATCCCGCTGCTGGCACGGCGCGGCGCTGCGCGGGCGCAGAGCCGGTGCGCAGCGGCCCCGGGAAATAAAAGTCTTAATAAACACGGAGCCGCCGCCGAGAGCCGGGCGCTGAGGTGCGGATGGGCAGGTGCGGACACCCCAAACAACGTGTTTCTTCTCCCCCCCCTTTTTATGAGTATTATTATCATTATTAAAGCCAATAAATACCAATTCGCTCTCGCTTCATGATGATTTGCGGTTTCACCGCAGCAGTTGCCCGCGAGCACTAACGTGTCGGGGGCATGTTAGTGCAGAGGCTTTTTAACCAGACGGGTTTGAGTATAAATGAGGGGGAACGAGGGGGCAAGGCTCTTTCAGGAATCAGTGAAAAGCTGCCGCGGGTCGCCCCGGGGAAGCCGCTCCGGTAGGAGCTCGGCGCCTCGCCGCTGCCAGCCGGGGGGCGAGGCCGGGGGTGGGGTGTGGAGCCGGGAGGGGGGGTGCGGGCCGCAGTGCTGTTTTGGGGGTGCCGGGGAGCGGGGGCGGAGGGGGGGGCGGAGGGCCGCGCTCCCCTTCGCTCCGGGAGGGTGAAGCCTTGCCGGGTGCGTGTGTATGTGCGTGTGTGAGAAAGAGGCGAGGAGGGAGGAAGCGGGGTGGTGGTGGTGGCTGGGGGGGGGGGGTATTGGCAATGGGCGGGAGAGAAAGAGGCGACTCCTGTTTCCTTTTCTTTCTGCCAGCGCAATCTCGGCTCATTTTCTCTAAGCAATACAAGTTCACGGACGAGCTACCTAGCCAGCCCTCCTCTCTCGTCATGGACCTCCCAGGTAAAAAGGCCGTTCCCTTCCTCGCAGGCTGTTCCCTTTGCAAAATATGATTTTAAATAATAGCCATAATAAGATGCGGGGTTAAGGTGCAGATGCCTCGGGGGAGCTGTGCGGGGGAGCTCTCGTCAGCGAGCTCTCAGTGTGCGCTGGTGAGCGCGGAAAACTGAGGAGCAACTTCCCAGGGAGAAGCAGGGTGAGGCTTTGCCTCCCGCGCGCATGCAGGGCGTGGGAGCTGGGGAATGCCTGAGCCTGCCGCTTCCTTCCCGAGAGTTTCCCGAGCCCACGGGAGCGGCGGGAGCGGAGCTAGCCTGGCCCGGGGGCGGAGAGGTGCGAAGTACAAGTCGGTGCCCGAGCGCCGCAGCCGCGGGCGGGGAGCGGGGCGGCGGCGGCGGGCGCCCGGGGGGTCGCGGGGCTCCCCTTCCCCTGCGGCCCGGGGCTGCGGCAGCTGCTCAAGCGAGGCGCTGAGGCAGCGTTTAATGACAGTTTAGCGAATCTGGCCCCGGGGCGGCGGGGCGCTGGGAGCCCGAGGCAAACCCGGCTCGCGGCCGTGAGAAGAAGCGGGGCTCTGGGAGCTGGCGCGTTTCGGGGCCCCGAGCTGGGAGGGGGCGCCCGGCGCCCCGCAGGGTGCTCCGCGGCTGCAGAGGATCTGCCGCCGGTCCCCCTCCACCCCCAAGTGCGCCCGGGCGGCGGGACGCCCCGCTGGCAGGGCACGGGCAAGAGGCGCGGGGCGTCGCGGTCTCTCTCGGGCGCGCCGTGCCAGCTGGCGGCCGGGGGCAGGGGGGCGGCCGGGCGCTCCGTGCTGGCTCGGCGCCGCGGGGCCCCGCGTGCGGCGCGTATGTTCCGCCCGCGGAGCGCTGCCCCACCGCCTCTTTTCGCCCGGCAGGCTGCGCGCCGCCCGCCCTGTGAGGACGCTCCCGCGCCCCGCGCGGAGGAGGAGGAAGAGGAGGCGGCGGAGGAGGAGGAGGGAGGCGCGGCCGCGCCGCCGCTGCCCAGCCGCCGTCGCGCAGAGCGCTGGCCGCGGGGCGCCGCGGCGGGAGCAGGCGCGCAGCCCCCTCCGCGTCCCCGGGCCCGCCCGGCGGCGGCGGCGGCGGAGCGGGGCGCCTCCATGGCGGCGGCGAGCCGGAGCGGCGGCGGCGGCAGCGACGCGGGGCCGGCGCTGGGCATGGGGCGGCGGCGGCGGGGGGCGCTGCCGGAGCCGGCGGGCGGCTGCTGCTGCTGCCTGGCGGCGGCGCTGCCGCTGCTGCTGCTGCTGCTGCCCGCCGGGTGCCCGGTGCGGGCGCAGAACGACACGGAGCCCATCGTGCTGGAGGGGAAGTGCCTGGTGGTGTGCGACTCCAGCCCCTCGGCCGACGGCGCCATCACCTCCTCGCTGGGCATCTCGGTGCGCTCGGGCAGCGCCAAGGTGGCCTTCTCGGCCACCCGCAGCACCAACCACGAGCCCTCCGAGATGAGCAACCGCACCATGACCATCTACTTCGACCAGGTGAGCCGCCGCCGTGTTTTGCCTCTGCTGCTCCCCTCCAGGCCGGCGCCATCCTTCCTGCGCGGACACCGCTCCTGGCACCCCTCTGCTAGCGCCGTGTGCCTCCCGTCTGTCTGCCTTTTCTTCTTTCTTCCTGCCACTCTTCTTTCTTTCTTTCTTTCTGCCCCTTTCTTTCTTTCTTTCTGCCCCTTTCTTTCTTTCTCTCTTTCTCTCTCTTTCTCTCTCTTTCTCTCTCTTTCTCTCTCTTTCTCTCTCTCTCTCTCTCTCTCTCTCTTTCTCTCTCTCTTTTTGTCTCTTTTTCTCTCTCTCTTTTTGTCTCTTTTTCTCTCTCTCTTTTTCTCTCTCTCTTTTTCTCTCTCTCTTTTTCTCTCTCTCTTTTTCTCTCTCTCTTTTTCTCTCTCTCTTTCTCTCTCTCTCTTTTTCTCTCTCTCTTTTTCTCTCTCTCTTTTTCTCTCTTTCTCTTTCTTTCTTTCTGCCCCCCTTTCTTTCTTCCTTTCCTCCTTTTGCTAGCGAGTCCCCGGCTCTGTAACAGTTTAATAGCTCAGCTCCCCAGAAAGAGTTTGGAAGTTGCTTTAGCCGGCTGCGGGCTTTCTCGGCGGTGGCGGGTGGGAAGGGGAGGCGCTGACTCCCCTGCGGCCCCGTCTCTGCTGCCTCGGGCCGTCGCCCTGCAGCCGGAGGTGGCTCCAGGCGACAGCGCCTAACCTGCGCGGGGAATGCGGGCGGACGGGTGCGCTCCCCCCCGCAGCGCCCCGTCGGAGACGGGAATATTCCGGGCGAGCGGAGGACGGAGATTTACTGCTGGGGAGTCGCGGGACCTGCCTGTTCCGAGCGCGTTTGGCAGTGTTACAGCACCTCTCTGGGGAAGGGAGGAGTGAGGAAGAGGAGGGTGTTTCCCGTGTTATCAAACTAGTGGAAGGTGGGTTAGGAGCGGGTTTATTCTGCACGGCATACCCCGGGCAGAGCAGCGGGCAGCCCGAGCCCGCCCTGCCTCGTCGTGCTGCCCCTTCCCCGGCCAGGGCTTCTCTACCGCCTTGCCTGCCTCCCGGAGCCCCTGCCCTGTCCCGCTGCTTTTTCTTTTCTTTTTGGTGAATAAATTTACTTGATTCTGCTGCCTCTGTATCCCGAGGTAGTGTTGCAGAGTGAGCCAAAATGCACGCATGCAAACTGTTTTCTCCGTTCATCGGTCAGTCCGCTTGTCGTTCCTCCGCCTGCTTGTCCCCTCCTAATGAGTTTTCACAGCTATTCCTCGCGTACAAGATCCCATAAAGTCAGATCAGAAGGGGGAAAAGATATGCGTCGCATATTTTACATACCTTACCCCGCAATGCTCTGTTCTCAGGAGTTTGGAGGCATCCCTTCGTTGGGGCTCCCACAATAACGGATTATTTTTTCTTCCT